>NC_091306.1:33106263-33168763 GCF_038502225.1 Cherax quadricarinatus | reverse complement strand
CCATACACAGTTTTAAGACGAGGTTTGATAAAGCTCATGGAGCGGGGAGAGAGAGGGTCTAGTAGCAACCGGTGAAGAGGCGGGGCCAGGAGCTAGGACTCGACCCCTGCAACCACAAATAGGTGAGTACAAATAGGTGAGTACACACACACACACACACACACACACACACACATACACGCACACGTAAGTTTTACGAACTATATGGCATTATACACATCATAAATGTGTACGCAACATGTGTGTGTACACAGTGTGAGTGCACAAGTGTTTGGCACAAACTGTGTCACCCAGCACCTGTATAACACCTGCACAACACCTGCACAACACCTCCACAACACCTTCATAACACCTTCAGGAACCTGAGAAGGGGCAAAGGTACACAACCACAGTAGTTAAAGACTTAGTGTGATGGTTAACTTAGTGTGATGGTTAACTTAGTGTGATGGTTAACTTAGTATGATGGTTAACTTAGTATGATGGTTAACTTAGTTTGATGGTTAACTTAGTGTGATGGTTAACTTAGTATGATGGTTAACTTAGTGTGATGGTTAACTTAGTATGATGGTTAACTTAGTGTGATGGTTAACTTAGTATGATGGTTAACTTAGTGTGATGGTTAACTTAGTGTGATGGTTAACTTAGTATGATGGTTAACTTAGTGTGATAATTAACTTAGTATGATGGTTAACTTAGTATGATGGTTAACTTAGTGTGATGGGTAACTTAGTGTGATGGTTAACTTAGTGTGATGGTTAACTTAGTGTGATGGTTAACTTAGTGTGATGGTTAACTTAGTATGATGGTTAACTTATTGTGATGGTTAACTTAGTGTGATGGTTAACTTACTGTGACGATTAACTTAGTGTGATGGTTAACTTAGTATGATGTTTAACTTAGTGTGATGGTTAACTTAGTGTCATGGTTAACTTAGTGTGATGGTTAACTTAGTGTGATGGATAACTTAGTGTGATGGTTAACTTAGTGTGACGGGTAACTTAGTATGAAGGTTAACTTAGTGTGATGGTTAACTTAGTGTGATTGTTAACTTAGTGTGATGGTTAACTTAGTGTGATGGATAACTTAGTGTGATGGTTAACTTAGTGTGATGGGTAACTTAGTATGATGGATAACTTAGTGTGATGGTTAACTTAGTGTGATGGTTAACTTAGTATGATGGTTAACTTACTGTGATGGTTAACTTAGTATGATGGTTAATTTAGTGTGATGGTTAACTTAGTGTGATGGTTAACTTAGTGTGATGGGTAACTTAGTATGATGGTTAACTTACTGTGATGGTTAACTTAGTGTGATGGTTAACTTAGTGTGATGGTTAACTTAGTGTGATGGTTAACTTAGTGTGATGGTTAACTTAGTGTGATGGTTAACTTAGTGTGATAGTTAACTTAGTGTGATAGATAACTTAGTGTGATGGTTAACTTAGTGTGATGGTAAACTTAGTATGATGGTTAACTTACTGTGATGGTTAAGTTAGTATGATGGTTAACTTAGTGTGATGGTTAACTTAGTGTGATGGTTAACTTAGCGTGATGGCTAACTTAGTGTGATGGTTAACTTAGTATGATGGTTAACTTAGTATGATGGTTAACTTAGTGTGATGGTTAACTTAGTGTGATGGTTAACTTAGTATGATGGTTAACTTAGTGTGATGGTTAACTTAGTATGATGGTTAACTTAGTGTGATGGTTAACTTAGTATGATGGTTAACTTAGTGTGATGGTTAACTTAGTGTGATGGTTAACTTAGTATGATGGTTAACTTAGTGTGATGGTTAACTTAGTATGATGGTTAACTTAGTATGATGGTTAACTTAGTGTGATGGGTAACTTAGTGTGATGGTTAACTTAGTGTGATGGTTAACTTAGTGTGATGGTTAACTTAGTATGACGGTTAACTTACTGTGATGGTTAACTTAGTGTGATGGTTAACTTAGTGTGATGGTTAACTTAGTATGATGGTTAACTTACTGTGATGGTTAACTTAGTGTGATGGTTAACTTAGTGTGATGGTTAGCTTAGTATGATGTTTAACTTAGTGTGATGGTTAACTTAGTGTCATGGTTAACTTAGTGTGATGGTTAACTTAGTGTGATGGGTAACTTAGTGTGATGGTTAACTTAGTGTGATGGGTAACTTAGTATGATGGTTAACTTAGTGTGATGGTTAACTTAGTGTGATGGTTAACTTAGTGTGATGGTTAACTTAGTGTGATGGTTAACTTAGTGTGATGTATAACTTAGTGTGATGGTTAACTTAGTGTGATGGGTAACTTAGTATGATGGATAACTTAGTGTGATGGTTAACTTAGTGTGATGGTTAACTTAGTATGATGGTTAACTTACTGTGATGGTTAACTTAGTATGATGGTTAACTTAGTGTGATGGTTAACTTAGTGTGATGGTTAACTTAGTGTGATGGTTAGCTTAGTGTGATGGTTAACTTAGTGTGATGGATAACTTAGTGTGATGGTTAACTTAGTGTGATGGTTAACTTAGTATGATGGTTAACTTACTGTGATGGTTAAGTTAGTATGATGGTTAACTTAGTGTGATGGTTAACTTAGTGTGATGGTTAACTTAGTGTGATGGGTAACTTAGTATGATGGTTAACTTTGTGTGATGGTTAACTTAGTGTGATGGTTAACTTAGTGTGATGGTTAACTTAGTGTGATGGTTAACTTAGTGTGAAGGTTAACTTAGTGTGATGGTTAACTTAGTGTGATGGTTAACTTAGTGTGATGGATAACTTAGTGTGATGGTTAACTTAGTGTGATGGTTAACTTAGTATGATGGTTAACTTACTGTGATGGTTAACTAAGTATGATGGTTAACTTAGTGTGATGGTTAACTTAGTGTGATGGTTAACTTAGTGTGATGGTTAACTTAGTGTGATGGGTAACTTAGTATGATGGTTAACTTACTGTGATGGTTAACTTAGTGTGATGGTTAACTTAGTGTGATGGTTAACTTAGTGTGATGGTTAACTTAGTGTGATGGATAACTTAGTGTGATGGTTAACTTACTGTGATGGTTAACTTAGTGTGATGGTTAACTTAGTGTGATGGTTAACTTAGTATGATGGTTAACTTAGTGTGATGGTTAACTTAGTGTGATGGTTAACTTAGTGTGATGGTTAACTTAGAGTGATGGGTAACTTAGTATGATGCTTAACTTAGTGTGATGGTTAACTTAGTGTGATGGTTAACTTAGTGTGATGGTTAACTTAGTGTGATGGATAACTTAGTATGATGGTTAACTTAGTGTGATTGTTAACTTAGTGTGATGGTTAACTTAGTGTGATGGTTAACTTAGTGTGATGGTTAACTTAGTATGATGGTTAACTTAGTGTGATGGTTAACTTAGTGTGATGGTTACCTTAGTGTGATGGTTAACTTAGTGTGATGGATAACTTAGTGTGGTGGTTAACTTAGTGTGATGGTTAACTTAGTATGATGGTTGACTTACTGTGATGGTTAACTTAGTATGATGGTTAACTTAGTGTGATGGTTAACTTAGTGTGATGGTTAACTTAGTGTGATGGTTAACTTAGTGTGATGGTTAACTTAGTGTGATGGATAACTTAGTGTGATGGTTAACTTAGTGTGATGGTTAACTTAGTATGATGGTTAACTTACTGTGATGGTTAACTTAGTATGATGGTTAACTTAGAGTGATGGTTAACTTAGTGTGATGGTTAATTTAGTGTGATGGGTAACTTAGTATGATGGTTAACTTACTGTGATGGTTAACTTAGTGTGATGGTTAACTTAGTGTGATGGTTAACTTAGTGTGATGGTTAACTTAGTGTGATGGTTAACTTTGTGTGATGGTTAACTTATTGTGATGGATAACTTAGTGTGATGGTTAACTTAGTGTGATGGTTAACTTAGTATGATGGTTAACTTACTGTTATGGTTAACTTAGTATGCTGGTTAACTTAGTGTGATGGGTAACTTAGTATGATGGTTAACTTAGTGTGATGGTTAACTTAGTGTGATGGTTAACTTAGTGTGATGGTTAACTTAGTGTGATGGTTAACTTAGTGTAATGGTTAACTTAGTGTGATGGATAACTTAGTGTGATGGTTAACTTAGTGTGATGGTTAACTTAGTATGATGGTTAACTTACTGTGATGGTTAAGTTAGTATGATGGTTAACTAAGTGTGATGGTTAACTTAGTGTGATGGTTAACTTAGTGTGATGGGTAACTTAGTATGATGGTTAACTTAGTGTGATGGTTAACTTAGTGTGATGGTTAACTTAGTGTGATGGTTAACTTAGTGTGATGGTTAACTTAGTGTGATGGTTAACTTAGTGTGATGGATAACTTAGTGTGATGGTTAACTTAGTATGATGGTTAACTTACTGTGATGGTTAACTTAGTATGATGGTTAACTTAGTCTGATGGTTAACTTAGTGTGATGGTTAACTTAGTGTGATGGTTAACTTAGTGTGATGAGTAACTTAGTATGATGGTTAACTTACTGTGATGGTTAACTTAGTGTGATGGTTAACTTAGTGTGATGGTTAACTTAGTGTGATGGTTAACTTAGTGTGATGGTTAACTTAGTGTGATGGTTAACTTAGTGTGATGGTTAACTAAGTATGATGGTTAACTTAGTGTGATGGTTAACTTAGTGTGATGGTTAACTTAGTGTGATGGTTAACTTAGAGTGATGGGTAACTTAGTATGATGGTTAACATAGTGTGATGGTTAACTTAGTGTGATGGTTAACTTAGTGTGATGGTTAACTTAGTGTGATGGTTAACTTAGTGTGATGGTTAACTTAGTGTGATGGTTAACTTAGTGTCATGGATAACTTAGTGTGGTGGTTAACTTAGTGTGATGGTTAACTTAGTATGATGGTTGACTTACTGTGATGGTTAACTTAGTATGATGGTTAACTTAGTGTGATGGTTAACTTAGTGTGATGGTTAACTTAGTGTGATGGTTAACTTAGTGTGATGGTTAACTTAGTGTGATGGTTAACTTAGTGTGATGGTTAACTTAGTGTCATGGATAACTTAGTGTGGTGGTTAACTTAGTGTGATGGTTAACTTAGTATGATGGTTGACTTACTGTGATGGTTAACTTAGTATGATGGTTAACTTAGTGTGATGGTTAACTTAGTGTGATGGTTAACTTAGTGTGATGGTTAACTTAGTGTGATGGTTAACTTAGTGTGATGGATAACTTAGTGTGATGGTTAACTTAGTGTGATGGTTAACTTAGTATGATGGTGTAACTTACTGTGATGGTTAACTTAGTATGATGGTTAACTTAGTGTGATGGTTAACTTAGTGTGATGGTTAACTTAGTGTGATGGGTAACTTAGTATGATGGTTAACTTACTGTGATGGTTAACTTAGTGTGATGGTTAACTTAGTGTGATGGTTAACTTAGTATGATGGTTAACTTAGTGTGATGGTTAACTTAGTGTGATGGTTAACTTAGTGTGATGGTTAACTTAGTGTCATGGATAACTTAGTGTGGTGGTTAACTTAGTGTGATGGTTAACTTAGTATGATGGTTGACTTACTGTGATGGTTAACTTAGTATGATGGTTAACTTAGTGTGATGGATAACTTAGTATGATGGTTAACTTAGTGTGATGGTTAACTTAGTGTGATGGATAACTTAGTATGATGGTTAACTTAGTGTGATGGTTAACTTAGTGTGATGGTTAACTTAGTGTGATGGTTAACTTAGTGTGATGGTTAACTTAGTATGATGGTTAACTTAGTGTGATGGTTAACTTAGTGTGATGGTTAACTTAGTGTGATGGTTAACTTAGTGTCATGGATAACTTAGTGTGGTGGTTAACTTAGTGTGATGGTTAACTTAGTATGATGGTTGACTTACTGTGATGGTTAACTTAGTATGATGGTTAACTTAGTGTGATGGTTAACTTAGTGTGATGGTTAACTTAGTGTGAGGGTTAACTTAGTGTGATGGTTAACTTAGTGTGATGGATAACTTAGTGTGATGGTTAACTTAGTGTGATGGTTAACTTAGTATGATGGTTAACTTACTGTGATGGTTAACTTAGTATGATGGTTAACTTAGAGTGATGGTTAACTTAGTGTGATGGTTAACTTAGTGTGATGGGTAACTTAGTATGATGGTTAACTTACTGTGATGGTTAACTTAGTGTGATGGTTAACTTAGTGTGATGGTTAACTTAATGTGATGGTTAACTTAGTGTGATGGTTAACTTAGTGTGATGGTTAACTTAGTGTGATGGTTAACTTATTGTGATGGATAACTTAGTGTGATGGTTAACTTAGTGTGATGGTTAACTTAGTATGATGGTTAACTTACTGTTATGGTTAACTTAGTATGCTGGTTAACTTAGTGTGATGGGTAACTTAGTATGATGGTTAACTTAGTGAGATGGTTAACTTAGTGTGATGGTTAAGTTAGTGTGATGGTTAACTTAGTGTGATGGTTAACTTAGTGTGATGGTTAACTTAGTGTGATGGATAACTTAGTGTGATGGTTAACTTAGTGTGATGGTTAACTTAGTATGATGGTTAACTTACTGTGATGGTTAAGTTAGTATGATGGTTAACTAAGTGTGATGGTTAACTTAGTGTGATGGTTAACTTAGTGTAATGGGTAACTTAGTATGATGGTTAACTTAGTGTGATGGTTAACTTAGTGTGATGGTTAACTTAGTGTGATGGTTAACTTAGTGTGATGGTTAACTTAGTGTGATGGTTAACTTAGTGTGATGGATAACTTAGTGTGATGGTTAACTTAGTATGATGGTTAACTTACTGTGATGGTTAACTTAGTATGATGGTTAACTTAGTGTGATGGTTAACTTAGTGTGATGGTTAACTTAGTGTGATGGTTAACTTAGTGTGATGAGTAACTTAGTATGATGGTTAACTTACTGTGATGGTTAACTTAGTGTGATGGTTAACTTAGTGTGATGGTTAACTTAGTGTGATAGTTAACTTAGTGTGATGGTTAACTTAGTGTGATGGTTAACTTAGTATGATGGTTAACTGACTGTAATGGTTAACTTAGTGTGATGGTTAACTTAGTGTGATGGTTAACTTAGTATGATGGTTAACTTAGTGTGATGGTTAACTTAGTGTGATGGTTAACTTAGTGTGATGGTTAACTTAGAGTGATGGGTAACTTAGTATGATGGTTAACTTAGTGTGATGGTTAACTTAGTGTGATGGTTAACTTAGTGTGATGGTTAACTTAGTGTGATGGTTAACTTAGTGTGATGGTTAACTTAGTGTGATGGTTAACTTAGTGTCATGGATAACTTAGTGTGGTGGTTAACTTAGTGTGATGGTCAACTTAGTATGATGGTTGACTTACTGTGATGGTTAACTTAGTATGATGGTTAACTTAGTGTGATGGTTAACTTAGTGTGATGGTTAACTTAGTGTGATGGTTAACTTAGTGTGATGGTTAACTTAGTGTGATGGATAACTTAGTGTGATGGTTAACTTAGTGTGATGGTTAACTTAGTATGATGGTTAACTTACTGTGATGGTTAACTTAGTATGATGGTTAACTTAGTGTGATGGTTAACTTAGTGTGATGGTTAACTTAGTGTGATGGGTAACTTAGTATGATGGTTAACTTACTGTGATGGTTAACTTAGTGTGATGGTTAACTTAGTGTGATGGTTAACTTAGTATGATGGTTAACTTAGTGTGATGGTTAACTTAGTGTGATGGTTAACTTAGTGTGATGGTTAACTTAGTGTCATGGATAACTTAGTGTGGTGGTTAACTTAGTGTGATGGTTAACTTAGTATGATGGTTGACTTACTGTGATGGTTAACTTAGTATGATGGTTAACTTAGTGTGATGGATAACTTAGTATGATGGTTAACTTAGTGTGATGGTTAACTTAGTGTGATGGATAACTTAGTATGATGGTTAACTTAGTGTGATGGTTAACTTAGTGTGATGGTTAACTTAGTGTGATGGTTAACTTAGTGTGATGGTTAACTTAGTATGATGGTTAACTTAGTGTGATGGTTAACTTAGTGTGATGGTTAACTTAGTGTGATGGTTAACTTAGTGTCATGGATAACTTAGTGTGGTGGTTAACTTAGTGTGATGGTTAACTTAGTATGATGGTTGACTTACTGTGATGGTTAACTTAGTATGATGGTTAACTTAGTGTGATGGTTAACTTAGTGTGATGGTTAACTTAGTGTGATGGTTAACTTAGTGTGATGGTTAACTTAGTGTGATGGATAACTTAGTGTGATGGTTAACTTAGTGTGATGGTTAACTTAGTATGATGGTTAACTTACTGTGATGGTTAACTTAGTATGATGCTTAACTTAGTGTGATGGTTAACTTAGTGTGATGGTTAACTTAGTGTGATGGGTAACTTAGTATGATGGTTAACTTACTGTGATGGTTAACTTAGTGTGATGGTTAACTTAGTGTGATGGTTAACTTAGTGTGATGGTTAACTTAGTGTGATGGTTAACTTAGTGTGATGGTTAACTTAGTGTGATGGTTAACTAAGTGTGATGGTTAACTTAGTGTGATGGATAACTTAGTGTGATGGTTAACTTAGTGTGATGGTTAACTTAGTATGATGGTTAACTTACTGTGATGGTTAACTTAGTATGATGGTTAACTTAGTGTGATGGTTAACTTAGTGTGATGGTTAACTTAGTGTGATGGTTAACTTAGTGTGATGGGTAACTTATTATGATGGTTAACTTACTGTGATGGTTAACTTAGTGTGATGGTTAACTTAGTGTGATTGTTAACTTAGTGTGATGGTTAACTTAGTGTGATGGTTAACTTAGTATGATGGTTAACTTACTGTGATGGTTAACTTAGTGTGATGGTTAACTTAGTGTGATGGTTAACTTAGTATGATGGTTAACTTAGTGTGATGGTTAACTTAGTGTGATGGTTAACTTAGTGTGATGGTTAACTTAGTGTGATGAGTAACTTAGTATGATGGTTAACTTAGTGTGATGGTTAACTTAGTGTGATGGTTAACTTAGTGTGATGGTTAACTTAGTGTGATGGATAACTTAGTGTGATGGTTAACTTAGTGTGATGGTTAACTTAGTGTGATGGTTAACTTAGTGTGATGGTTAACTTAGTATGATGGTTAACTTAGTGTGATGGTTAACTTAGTGTGATGGTTAACTTAGTGTGATGGTTAACTTAGTGTGATGGTTAACTTAGTATGATGGTTAACTTAGTGTGATGGTTAACTTAGTGTGATGGGTAGCTTAGTGTGATGGTTAACTTAGTGTGATGGTTAACTTAGTGTGATGGATAACTTAGTGTGATGGTTAACTTAGTGTGATGGTTACCTTAGTGTGATGGTTAACTTAGTGTGATGGATAACTTAGTGTGATGGTTAACTTAGTGTGATGGTTAACTTAGTGTGATGGTTAACTTAGTGTGATGGTTAGCTTAGTGTGATGGTTAGCTTAGTGTAATGGTTAACTTAGTGTGATGGTTAACTTAGTGTGATGGTTAACTTAGTGTGATGGATAACTTAGTGTGATGGTTAACTTAGTGTGATGGATAACTTAGTGGGATGGTTAACTTAGTGTGATGGTTAACTTAGTCTGATGGTTATCTTAGTGTGATGGTTAACTTAGTGTGATGGTTAACTTAGTGTGATGGTTAGCTTAGTAGCATGGTCAACTTAGTGTGAGGATTAACTTAGTGTGATGGTTAACTTAGTGTGATGGTTAACTTATTGTGATGGTTAACTTTGTGTGATGGTTAACTTAGTGTGATGGTTAACTTAGTGTGATGGTTAGCTTAGTATGATGGTTAACTTAGTGTGATGGTTAACTTAGTTTGATGGTTAACTTAGTGTGATGGTTAACTTAGTGTGATGGTTAACTTAGTGTGATGGGTAACTTAGTATGATGGTTTACTTAGTGTGATGGTTAACTTAGTGTGATGGTTAACTTAGTGTGATGGTTAACTTAGTGTGATGGTTAACTTAGTGTGATGGAAAACTTAGTATGATGGATAACTTAGTGTGATGGTTAACTTAGTGTGATGGTTAACTTAGTATGATGGTTAACTTACTGTGATGGTTAACTTACTGTGATGGTTAACTTAGTATGATGGTTAACTTAGTGTGATGGTTAACTTAGTGTAATGGTTAACTTAGTGTGATGGTTAACTTAGTGTGATGGTTAACTTAGTGTGATGGATAACTTAGTGTGATGGTTAACTTAGTGTGATGGTTAACTTAGTATGATGGTTAACTTACTGTGATGGTTAAGTTAGTATGATGGTTCACTTAGTGTGATGGTTAACTTAGTGTGAGGGTTAACTTAGTGTGATGGGTAACGTAGTATGATAGTTAACTTAGTGTGATGGTTAACTTAGTGTGATGGTTAACTTAGTGTGATGGTTAACTTAGTGTGATGGTTAACTTAGTGTGATGGTTAACTTAGTGTGATGGATTACTTAGTGTGATGGTTAACTTAGTGTGATGGTTAACTTAGTATGATGGTTTACTTACTGTGATGGTTAACTTAGTATGATGGTTAACTTAGTGTGATGGTTAACTTAGTGTGATGGTTAACTTAGTGTGATGGTTAACTTAGTGTGATGGGTAACTTAGTATGATAGTTAACTTACTGTGATGGTTAACTTAGTGTGATGGTTAACTTAGTGTGATGGTTAACTTAGTGTGATGCTTAACTTAGCGTGATGGATAACTTAGTGTGATGGTTAACTTAGTGTGATGGTTAACTTAGTGTGATGGTTAACTTAGTGTGATGGTTAACTTAGTGTGATGGTTAACTTAGTGTGATGGTTAACTTAGTGTGATGGTTAACTTAGTGTGATGGGTAACTTAGTATGATGGTTAACTTAGTGTGATGGTTAACTTAGTGTGATGGTTAACTTAGTGTGATGGTTAACTTAGTGTGATGGTTAACTTAGTGTGATGGTTAACTTAGTGTGATGGTTAGCTTAGTATGATGGCTAACTTAGTGTGATGGTTAACTTAGTGTGATGGTTAACTTAGTGTGATGGTTAACTTAGTGTGATGGTTAACTTAGTGTGATGGGTAACTTAGTATGATGGTTAACTTAGTGTGATGGTTAACTTTGTGTGATGGTTTACTTAGTGTGATGGTTAACTTAGTGTGATGGTTAACTTAGTGTGATGGATAACTTAGTGTGATGGTTAACTTAGTGTGATGGGTAACTTAGTATGATGGATAACTTAGTGTAATGGTTAACTTAGTGTGATGGTTAACTTAGTATGATGGTTAACTTACTGTGATGGTTAACTTAGTATGATGGTTAACTTAGTGTGATGGTTAACTTAGTGTGATGGTTAACTTAGTGTGATGGTTAACTTAGTGTGATGGGTAACTTATTATGATGGTTAACTTACTGTGATGGTTAACTTAGTGTGATGGTTAACTTATTGTGATGGTTAACTTAGTGTGATGGTTAACTTAGTGTGATGGTTAACTTAGTATGATGGTTAACTTACTGTGATGGTTAACTTAGTGTGATGGTTAACTTAGTGTGATGGTTAACTTAGTATGATGGTTAACTTAGTGTGATGGTTAACTTAGTGTGATGGTTAACTTAGTGTGATGGGTAACTTAGTATGATGGTTAACTTAGTGTGATGGTTAACTTAGTGTGATGGTTAACTTAGTGTGATGGTTAACTTAGTATGATGGTTAACTTAGTGTGATGGTTAACTTAGTGTGATGGTTAACTTAGTGTGATGGTTAACTTAGTATGATGGTTAACTTAGTATGATGGTTAACTTAGTGTGATGGTTAACTTAGTGTGATGGGTAGCTTATTGTGATAGTTAACTTAGTGTGATGGTTAACTTAGAGTGATGGTTAACTTAGTGTGATGGATAACTTAGTGTGATGGTTAACTTAGTGTGATGGTTAACTTAGTGTGATGGTTAACTTAGTGTGATGGATAACTTAGTGTGATGGTTAACTTAGTGTGATGGTTAACTTAGTGTGATGGTTAACTTAGTGTGATGGTTAGCTTAGTGTGATGGTTAGCTTAGTGTAATGGTTAACTTAGTGTGATGGTTAACTTAGTGTGATGTTTAACTTAGTGTGATGGATAACTTAGTGTGATGGTTAACTTAGTGTGATGGATAACTTAGTGTGATGGTTAACTTAGTGTGATGGTTATCTTAGTGTGATGGTTAACTTAGTGTGATGGTTAACTTAGTGTGATGGTTAGCTTAGTAGGATGGTCAACTTAGTGTGATGATTAACTTAGTGTGATTTTTAACTTAGTGTGATGGTTAACTTAGTGTGATGGTTAACTTTTTGTGATGTATAACTTAGTGTGATGGTTAACTTAGTGTGATGGTTAACTTATTGTGATGGTTAACTTAGTGTGATGGTTAACTTAGTGTGATGGTTAACTTAGTGTGATGGTTAGCTTAGTATGATGGTTAACTTAGTGTGATGGTTAACTTAGTGTGATGGTTAACTTAATGTGATGGTTAACTTAGGGTGATGGTTAACTTAGTGTTATGGTTAACTTAGTGTGAGGTTAACTTAGAGTGATGGATAAATTAGTGTGATGGTTAACTTAGTGTGATGGTTAACTTAGTATGATGGTTAACTTAATGTGATGGTTAGCTTCGTATGATGGTTAACTTAGTGTAATGGTTAACTTAATGTGATGGTTAACTTAATGTGATGGTTAGCTTAGTATGATGGTTAACTTAGTGTGATGGTTAACTTAGTGTGATGGTTAACTTAGTGTGATGGTTAACTTACTGTGATGGTTAAGTTAGTGTGATTGTTAACTTAGTGTAATGGATAACTTAGTGTAATGGTTAGCTTAGTATGATGGTTAACTTAGTGTGATGGTTAACTTAGTGTGATGGTTAACTTAATGTGATGGTTAACTTAGTGTGATGGCTAACTTAGTGTGATGGTTAACTTAGGGTGATGGTTAACTTAGTGTGATGGTTAGATTAGTATGATGGCTAACTTAGTGTGATGGTTAACTTAGTGTGATGGTTAGCTTAGTGTGATGGTTAACTTAGTTTGATGGATAACTTAGTGTGATGGATAACTTAGTGTGATGGTTAACTTAGTGTGATGCTTAACTTAGTGTGATGGTTAACTTAGTGTGATGGTTAGCTTAGTATGATGGTTAACTTAGTGTGATGGTTAACTTAGTGTGAAGGTTAACTTAGTGTGATGGATAACTTATTGTGATGGTTAACTTAGTGTGATGGTTATCTTAGTGTGATGGTTAACTTAGTATGATGGTTAACTTAGTGTGATGGTTAACTTAGTGTGATGGTTAACTTAATGTGATGGTTAACTTAGTGTGATGGGTAACTTAGTGTGATGGTTTACTTAGGGTGATGGTTAGCTTAGTGTGATGGTTAACTTAGAGTGATGGATAAATTAGTGTGATGGTTAGCTTAGTATGATGGTTAACTTAGTGTGATGGTTAACTTTGTGTGATGGTTAACTTAGTGTGATGGTTAACTTACTGTGATGTTAACTTAATGTGATGGTTAACTTAGTGTAATGGATAACTTAGTGTGATGGTTAGCTTAGTATGATGGTTAACTTAGTGTGATGGTTAACTTAGTGTGATGGTTAACTTAGTGTGATGGTTAACTTAGTGTAATGGATAACTTAGTGTGATGGTTAGCTTAGTATGATGGTTAACTTAGTGTGATGTTTAACTTAGTGTGATGGTTAACTTAATGTGATGGTTAACTTAGTGTGATGGGTAACTTAGTGTGATGGTTAACTTATGTGATGGTTAGCTTAGTGTGATGGTTAACTTAGAGTGATGGATAAATTAGTGTGATGGTTAGCTTAGTATGATGGTTAACTTAGTGTGATGGTTAACTTAGTGTGATGGTTAACTTAGTGTGATGGTTAACTTACTGTGATGTTAACTTAGTGTGATGATTAACTTAGTGTAATGGATAACTTAGTGTGATTGTTAGCTTAGTATGATGGTTAACTTAGTGTGATGGTTAACTTAGTGTGATGGTTAACTTAATGTGATGGTTAACTTAGTGTGATGGTTAACTTAGTGTGATGGTTAACTTAGTGTGATGGGTAACTTAGTGTGATGGTTAACTTAGTGTGATGGTTAACTTAGTGTGATGGTTAACTTTGTGTGATGGATAACTTAGTGTGATGGTTAACTTAGTGTGATGGTTAACTTAGTGTGATGGTTAACTTAGTGTGATGGATAACTTAGTGTGATGGTTAACTTAGTGTGATGGTTAACTTAGTGTGATGGTTAACTTACTGTGATGTTAACTTAGTGTGATGATTAACTTAGTGTAATGGATAACTTAGTGTGATTGTTAGCTTAGTATGATGGTTAACTTAGTGTGATGGTTAAGTTAGTGTGATGGTTAACTTAATGTGATGGTTAACTTAGTGTGATGGTTAACTTAGTGTGATGGTTAACTTAGTGTGATGGGTAACTTAGTGTGATGGTTAACTTAGTGTGATGGTTAACTTAGTGTGATGGTTAACTTAGTGTGATGGATAACTTAGTGTGATGGTTAACTTAGTGTGATGGTTAACTTAGTGTGATGGTTAACTTAGTGTGATGGATAACTTAGTGTGATGGTTAACTTAGTGTGATGGTTAACTTTGTGTGATGGTTACCTTAGTGTGATGGTTAACTTAGTGTGATGGTTAACTTAGTGTGATGGTTAGCTTAGTGTGATGGTTAGCTTAGTGTGATGGTTAACTTAGTGTGATGGTTAACTTTGTGTGATGGTTAACTTAGTGTGATGGATAACTTAGTGTGATGGTTAACTTAGCGTGATTGTTAACTTAGTGTGATGGTTAACTTAGTGTGATGGTTAACTTAGTGTGATGGTTAGCTTAGTGTGATGGTTAGCTTAGTGTGATGGTTAACTTAGTGTGATGGTTAACTTAGTGTGATGGTTAACTTAGTGTGATGGATAACTTAGTTTGATGGTTAACTTAGTGTCAGCATAGTTGCTGATCCCTGTGTTATATAGCATAGCATATTAGTATCATCCTTCTGCTTTAGATAGGAGATCCCTTGTAGGCCTGTGACTTTGTGTGACGTCACAGGATGCACATGTGTAGGCTCGTACCTCTGCCTCCCTCTCAGTCGGCGTAGACATCCAGGCTAAGACAGGCAGAGGCTGGGCTCCATTTCCCATCATCACAGTCTGACAATGTATCGTTACCATCCAACAAGTGTGTCTACCTTCAACCCTCGATATCTCCATTTAAGAACCCCTACGATAAAAGAGGTTGCAAGCTTCACTCAAGAAGGGCCTCGAAATTAGCAGATTACCTCACACACAAGAGAAAACATGAAATTACTAAATTAGTTGCAGCCTCAAAGTCAGGTATCACTAAACTACAGCCAAGTGTCACTGATTTGTTTAAAATTAACTAAAATTGTCTTTCGTTAATCTTAATAAAGAGTCATTCGTGCCCCTATACAGGATATATGTCAGGCCCATCTCCGAGTAAGCAGCACCACTCTGGAGCCCACAACTGATAAAGCGTATCAAGGAGCTTGAGAATATACATAAGTTCGCACACCGACCAGTCGCTGGAGGTAAGATGAAAGAACTATTAGGAGAAAATAAAGAATGTAAACAGAATGACCAAGAGAGACACAAGGAGGGCAGAGAAAATACTCAAAACTGATAGAAAGTACTACGATAAATGGTGGCAACGGAGGGCCTGTAATTCTGACGATTACAGCGATTTCTGGAGATAAATTTCGACCAGCAAGACGGCCATTTCGTGTCACCAGTAGGCCGACCTAGCCAGCCTGCTACCTCAAGTCAGCTACTCTCCCAAGCTTCTACACCATACACTGGTCAGTCTCTTTGTATTAGTGTTTATCTGCTTATTTGCATCACTCCCGAGGGGTTGACCCGAGTTTGCAAAATAAGCCAGCTTCCAGTCTGTGGTTGGGGAGTCAGAACAACGGAGTCCTAGTCCAGCGTAGCCTACCCCATCCAATTATTTTGCCTGCCAAGCCAGCTTTCCACCCCTGCTGTGCTCATCGTGTGAAGTTATCAAGCTATTCTGTGTTAAGGGTTAAGATAAGCCAGCTAGCAACTAACCCAGGTGTCTTACCCCAGTACTCAAGCAAGCCACGTGAGTAGTCTTCATTGCTTGTGATTCAAGCTCCAAGCCATTCTGAGTGCTCTTTTTCATCCTTGTGTTGCTGTAGTATTTCGTGGGTTTGTTTTAAACCAGTCGGCTTAGAAATATCTTCGCGGCAGTGTGGCTGTTCTCAGTGAGGCTTACGCCGTTCAACCCATAAGCCCAGCCACCCACGACCACGTGTGTCGCACCATTGCCGGTCTCAGCCCTGTTATACCCACAAACCCAACTACACTCACCACGTGGCCTCAGACACCTCACTCAGCCATTACCCGCTCACCTAAGTGTTTTGGTAAACTACTAAGGGTTGTAGCACCATATTTTAAGGACCACATATGGGGTCAAGAGCTAGAGTGTGTTTTCGCGCCACCGTTAAAAGCCTCCTGTGTGTGTCTCTCTTCGATGTAAGCGCAATTCTACGATCACGTGTGCAGAGGACAGCAGCAAGACCACATAAACAATCCTCTACTCTCCACTACCATCAACCTCATTCTTCACCAAGTCGTTACAGCGATAATATTTTTTTTTTCATAGAGACATTCGCGAGTGTTGAGACATCTTTTTGTGTTCCAGTGATTTTTTTCTTAGTGACATTCAGTGAGTCTTGATCAGACTCAGTGTTTATTATATACTGATTGCAATATTCTTTTTTTTCTCTTCTTAATTCAGTGTTAATTTTTGTGCTATTATTTCATGTCTGTTGTGTTGTGTTTCTTTTTTTTATATACTTAAATTAAGTACCTTAGTGTTTTTCCTTTGTTGTGTGTGCAACATATGAGCAGTATAGAACTTGTGTTTACACTTCAGAATCACCTTGTGTTCTCAGTATTCCAGTGAAGTATTTCAGTAATCTATCAGCTTTATTCTGCATCACAACTCAGTGTTGTCTGTTATAATTTTTTTTTCTTCCCAGCTTTTGTGTATTTTTATTTTGTTCTCTGTGTGTTGAACATTCTTGTGTTCATATTATTTCATTTAGCCAGTGTCTAATTTGTCTTATTTCCACAGACAATAGTGACATTATTTTGTGCAAGCAAGAAATCATTTTTACAAAATTTTTCACACATCAAGTTTCATTGTAAGAAAATTCTAGTATTGTGTTTATGTTGATGTGTTGTGTTCTGCATCACTGTAAGTGTTGTGTTCTGCATCACTGTAAGTGTTGTGTTCTGCATCACTGTAAGTGTTGTGTTCTGCATCACTGTAAGTGTTGTGTTCTGCATCACTGTAAGTGTTGTGTTCTGCATCACTGTAAGTGTTGTGTTCTGCATCACTGTAAGTGTTGTGTTCTGCACCACTGTAAGTGTTGTGTTCTGCATCACTGTAAGTGTTGTGTTCTGCACCACTGTAAGTGTTGTGTTCTGCATCACTGTAAGTGTTGTGTTCTGCATCACTGTAAGTGTTGTGTTCTGCATCACTGTAAGTGTTGTGTTCTGCATCACTGTAAGTGTTGTGTTCTGCACCACTGTAAGTGTTGTGTTCTGCATCACTGTAAGTGTTGTGTTCTGCATCACTGTAAGTGTTGTGTTCTGCACCACTGTAAGTGTTGTGTTCTGCATCACTGTAAGTGTTGTGTTCTGCATGTAAGTGTTGTGTTCTGCATCACTGTAAGTGTTGTGTTCTGCATCACTGTAAGTGTTGTGTTCTGCATCACTGTAAGTGTTGTGTTCTGCATGCATCACTGTAAGTGTTGTGTTCTGCATCACTGTAAGTGTTGTGTTCTGCATCACTGTAAGTGTTGTGTTCTGCACCACTGTAAGTGTTGTGTTCTGCATCACTGTAAGTGTTGTGTTCTGCATCACTGTAAGTGTTGTGTTCTGCACCACTGTAAGTGTTGTGTTCTGCATCACTGTAAGTGTTGTGTTCTGCATCACTGTAAGTGTTGTGTTCTGCACCACTGTAAGTGTTGTGTTCTGCATCACTGTAAGTGTTGTGTTCTGCATCACTGTAAGTGTTGTGTTCTGCATCACTGTAAGTGTTGTGTTCTGCATCACTGTAAGTGTTGTGTTCTGCATCACTGTAAGTGTTGTGTTCTGCATCACTGTAAGTGTTGTGTTCTGCATCACTGTAAGTGTTGTGTTCTGCATCACTGTAAGTGTTGTGTTCTGCATCACTGTAAGTGTTGTGTTCTGCATCACTGTAAGTGTTGTGTTCTGCATCACTGTAAGTGTTGTGTTCTGCATCACTGTAAGTGTTGTGTTCTGCATCACTGTAAGTGTTGTGTTCTGCACCACTGTAAGTGTTGTGTTCTGCATCACTGTAAGTGTTGTGTTCTGCACCACTGTAAGTGTTGTGTTCTGCATCACTGTAAGTGTTGTGTTCTGCATCACTGTAAGTGTTGTGTTCTGCACCACTGTAAGTGTTGTGTTCTGCATCACTGTAAGTGTTGTGTTCTGCATCACTGTAAGTGTTGTGTTCTGCACCACTGTAAGTGTTGTGTTCTGCATCACTGTAAGTGTTGTGTTCTGCATCACTGTAAGTGTTGTGTTCTGCATCACTGTAAGTGTTGTGTTCTGCACCACTGTAAGTGTTGTGTTCTGCATCACTGTAAGTGTTGTGTTCTGCACCACTGTAAGTGTTGTGTTCTGCACCACTCTAAGTGTTGTGTTCTGCATCACTGTAAGTGTTGTGTTCTGCATCACTGTAAGTGTTGTGTTCTGCACCACTGTAAGTGTTGTGTTCTGCATCACTGTAAGTGTTGTGTTCTGCATCACTGTAAGTGTTGTGTTCTGCATCACTGTAAGTGTTGTGTTCTGCATCACTGTAAGTGTTGTGTTCTGCATCACTGTAAGTGTTGTGTTCTGCATCACTGTAAGTGTTGTGTTCTGCACCACTGTAAGTGTTGTGTTCTGCATCACTGTAAGTGTTGTGTTCTGCACCACTGTAAGTGTTGTGTTCTGCATCACTGTAAGTGTTGTGTTCTGCATCACTGTAAGTGTTGTGTTCTGCATCACTGTAAGTGTTGTGTTCTGCATCACTGTAAGTGTTGTGTTCTGCACCACTGTAAGTGTTGTGTTCTGCATCACTGTAAGTGTTGTGTTCTGCATCACTGTAAGTGTTGTGTTCTGCATCACTGTAAGTGTTGTGTTCTGCATCACTGTAAGTGTTGTGTTCTGCATCACTGTAAGTGTTGTGTTCTGCATCACTGTAAGTGTTGTGTTCTGCATCACTGTAAGTGTTGTGTTCTGCATCACTGTAAGTGTTGTGTTCTGCATCACTGTAAGTGTTGTGTTCTGCATCACTGTAAGTGTTGTGTTCTGCATCACTGTAAGTGTTGTGTTCTGCACCACTGTAAGTGTTGTGTTCTGCATCACTGTAAGTGTTGTGTTCTGCATCACTGTAAGTGTTGTGTTCTGCATCACTGTAAGTGTTGTGTTCTGCATCACTGTAAGTGTTGTGTTCTGCATCACTGTAAGTGTTGTGTTCTGCATCACTGTAAGTGTTGTGTTCTGCATCAATCTCAGTGTTGTGTTCTGCACCACTGTAAGTGTTGTGTTCTGCATCACTGTAAGTGTTGTGTTCTGCACCACTGTAAGTGTTGTGTTCTGCACCACTGTAAGTGTTGTGTTCTGCATCACTGTAAGTGTTGTGTTCTGCATCACTGTAAGTGTTGTGTTCTGCATCACTGTAAGTGTTGTGTTCTGCACCACTGTAAGTGTTGTGTTCTGCATCACTGTAAGTGTTGTGTTCTGCACCACTGTAAGTGTTGTGTTCTGCACCACTGTAAGTGTTGTGTTCTGCATCACTGTAAGTGTTGTGTTCTGCATCACTGTAAGTGTTGTGTTCTGCACCACTGTAAGTGTTGTGTTCTGCATCACCGTAAGTGTTGTGTTCTGCATCACTGTAAGTGTTGTGTTCTGCATCACTGTAAGTGTTGTGTTCTGCATCACTGTAAGTGTTGTGTTCTGCATCACTGTAAGTGTTGTGTTCTGCATCACTGTAAGTGTTGTGTTCTGCATCACTGTAAGTGTTGTGTTCTGCACCACTGTAAGTGTTGTGTTCTGCATCACTGTAAGTGTTGTGTTCTGCACCACTGTAAGTGTTGTGTTCTGCATCACTGTAAGTGTTGTGTTCTGCATCACTGTAAGTGTTGTGTTCTGCATCACTGTAAGTGTTGTGTTCTGCATCACTGTAAGTGTTGTGTTCTGCATCACTGTAAGTGTTGTGTTCTGCATCACTGTAAGTGTTGTGTTCTGCATCACTGTAAGTGTTGTGTTCTGCATCACTGTAAGTGTTGTGTTCTGCATCACTGTAAGTGTTGTGTTCTGCATCACTGTAAGTGTTGTGTTCTGCATCACTGTAAGTGTTGTGTTCTGCATCACTGTAAGTGTTGTGTTCTGCATCACTGTAAGTGTTGTGTTCTGCACCACTGTAAGTGTTGTGTTCTGCATCACTGTAAGTGTTGTGTTCTGCATCACTGTAAGTGTTGTGTTCTGCACCACTGTAAGTGTTGTGTTCTGCATCACTGTAAGTGTTGTGTTCTGCATCACTGTAAGTGTTGTGTTCTGCACCACTGTAAGTGTTGTGTTCTGCACCACTGTAAGTGTTGTGTTCTGCACCACTGTAAGTGTTGTGTTCTGCATCACTGTAAGTGTTGTGTTCTGCATCACTGTAAGTGTTGTGTTCTGCATCACTGTAAGTGTTGTGTTCTGCATCACTGTAAGTGTTGTGTTCTGCACCACTGTAAGTGTTGTGTTCTGCACCACTGTAAGTGTTGTGTTCTGCATCACTGTAAGTGTTGTGTTCTGCACCACTGTAAGTGTTGTGTTCTGCATCACTGTAAGTGTTGTGTTCTGCATCACTGTAAGTGTTGTGTTCTGCACCACTGTAAGTGTTGTGTTCTGCATCACTGTAAGTGTTGTGTTCTGCACCACTGTAAGTGTTGTGTTCTGCATGTAAGTGTTGTGTTCTGCACTGTAAGTGTTGTGTTCTGCATCACTGTAAGTGTTGTGTTCTGCATCACTGTAAGTGTTGTGTTCTGCATGTAAGTGTTGTGTTCACTGTAAGTGTTGTGTTCTGCATCACTGTAAGTGTTGTGTTCTGCATCACTGTAAGTGTTGTGTTCTGCATCACTGTAAGTGTTGTGTTCTGCATCACTGTAAGTGTTGTGTTCTGCATCACTGTAAGTGTTGTGTTCTGCATCACTGTAAGTGTTGTGTTCTGCATCACTGTAAGTGTTGTGTTCTGCATCACTGTAAGTGTTGTGTTCTGCATCACTGTAAGTGTTCAAACTTTTGTTTTTGTTCTGTGTTTAGCACCTATTATTTTTCATGTTTCATTGAACAAATTCACTCTTAGTGCAATTTTTAAGTTCTTCTTCTAGAGTAAATTGTTCTTTTACTTGTTAAGTGTTGTTTAAGTTGCAGTTAAGAGTTAAAGTGTTCATTCCTTGATATATTTCTTTTCTTATGTGTGTAATAATTTTTATTATTGCACATTGATTCATTTTGCAATAATTCTTGTGCAAATATTGTGTTGCCACTAAAGTTTTTCTTGCAGAGATTCTAAGCAGTGTTTTTTTGATTAGCAATTATTTGCAATATTGCTACAGTTTATTTCAGTGCAGTTTCTTATGCTCTGTTCTGTGCATAATATTTTATTCTTTCTGTGCCATTTTATTCCTTTTTTAGTGAATTGTTTTTGCTCAGTTTTCTTAATTGTGCACAAGATTTATTGAGTCCATTTTAATATTTTTTTCTTTTTGATGGATTTATCATTTTGTTGTGTATTTCCTTGTTGCATTGAAAGTAAAGACAACTCACTGTGCCATTCATTCAATTTAAAGTAAAAGTTGAACAAATCAGTTTTGAGTAAAGTACAAGTTCTCTTGATTTTCAAAGTGTTGTTTGTTAAGTTGAATATTTTTCTTGTGTGAGTTCTTTACTTACTGTGTGACCTGTCAATTTTTAATTACTTATGCAGAGTCGTTAAGTATTTTCTTCCCGTTTAAGCCTATTGTGTTATTCTTTCTATTTTTTTTTTTTTGACTTATGCCCTTCAGTAATTTCACTGAGAAGATGTCCCAGTCACTTTTGAATGTTCACTTAGTGTATCATGTCAGTCAAAGTTAATATGAATCAGTCCACAGTACCAACATTTCCTTACTGACTGAAAGACAATATCTAGCCCTTGAGCAATGTGTTTGTTCTCACAGCTTGTATCTGAGATTTGTTAAAGTGCTGCGAAATGTGAAGTTCAGATTAAGTTCCTATAGATTCGTTCATTACTTATTAACGTAGCCGAGCGGTCAGGCACTAGTAACTCTGTCACTCCCATCTGTGTTCCACCTACACCTTCAGACTTGCAGGATAGTGTTCCGTTGCCTCAAGTGTCCGAGGACACTCAGACTGCCTTGAGTGCACAGCCTATCCCTGCAATGACTGCTAGTTCGAGTAGTAGTTTCTCCACAGGGGATGCTTTGTCAGAAAACGATTACTTGAAACTAGTAATGCCATCTCTTTTTGATGTGACATGCTGTCTGCAGAAAGACGTCTCTGTTACAGCTAGTGTTCTCACTAGAGTGTCTGTTGTTGTTCCTAATGTTCCAGATGGTGATCCCATCCTAGTTGACAGTAATCAGTGCATTGTAAGAAGTTATTTCTCGAGTAACTTTCACGTGTTGCTAACGTTTGTAAGTGTAGTTTCTTTATAGCTGATACCTCGTGTCACTGTGTGCGACTCAGATTGAATAACAGCATTGTTGACCGTGTTCATATATTTTCTCCTGTGCTTGCAGTTTGAGATAGTAGATTCGTTCTCCCTTGCTCATATTGCGTGTTAAAGCGTTAATTTTTTCAACCGGGGGGGAGTCATCCACTCCACCGAGTTTGTTCGTTCCTCCAGTAAGAAAGAACCGATCCCTTGTGTTCTGGTGTGATTCGATTCCTGCTCCAGGAAGATCTTATTCTTACTGTGAAGCCACCAGCACCCATTAGTGACTTTGTAATGAACCAAGAATTACTGTATCGAATAGTCGAGCTGAGTACTCCTAGCAGAAGAATTAGTAATTCCACAGTCGCTAGTGATTGTAGCTGTATCTTTTGTAGATACTCCTTCAGATTGTCCATGAAGCTGTATCTTTTGTAGATACTCGTTCAGACTGTCCTCAGTCAAGGCATGTGTTAGCCATTGCAGAGGAATTCGATCCTCCCAGAGATGATAACCATTCTGCATATGTAAACCTCACCCTCGCAGAATTGGGTTTAAGTGTAAACAGCCTGTATAATTAGATGTCCGAGATGAATGAAATTATCAACTGTGTGTTTTGTTATTAGCTGATCAGTTGTCAGAAATTTTCGTGTTCACGTTCCCTCTGTATTCTGAGAATTTGACAGTAATAGTCTGAGTGCACCAGATGCCTTTGCTGTTAATTTCACCTTGTATATATATATTTATTCTTCCTGAGAATCCGAAGAGTGCATGAATACAGATCGATCGATCAATTCCATCCATATTGTATAATGATTTGTTCTTATAGTTTGTAATGCATTACGTTAAAACTCATTACGTTAACACCCATTACGTAAAACTCAAGTTGTAACATCCATTATGATACCATCCATTACTTCTAAGTTATATATGAATTTGTTATTGTATAGAATCAGCCCAGATCCGCCTGCCTGTTTCAGCCTATAGATAGTAGTGTATGTCGAGACGACATACGTAACATGACCGAGCTGTCAGCATAGTTGCTGATCCCTGTGTTATATAGCATAGCATATTAGTATCATCCATGTGCTTTAGATAGGAGATCCCTTGTAGGCCTGTGACTTTGCGTGACTTCTCGGGATGCGCATGTGTAGGCTCGTACCTCTGCCTCCCTCTCAGTCGGCGTAGACATCCAGGCTAGGACAGGCAGAGGCTGGGCTCCATTTCCCATCATCACAGTCTGACAATGTATCGTTACCATCCAACAAGTGTGTCTACCTTCAACCCTCGATATCTCCATTTAAGAACCCCTACGATATTAGTGAGATGGATAACTTAGTGTGATGGTTAACTTAGTGTGATGGTTAACTTAGTGTGATGGTTAACTTAGTGTGATGGTTAACTTAGTGTGATGGTTAACTTAGTGTGATGGTTAACTTAGTGTGATGGTTAGCTTAGTGTGATGGTTAACTTAGTGTGATGATTAACTTAGTGTGATGGTTAACTTAGTGTGATGATTAACTTAGTGTGATGGTTAACTTAGTGTGATGGTTAACTTATTGTGATGGTTAACTTAGTGTGATGGTTAACTTAGTGTGATGGTTAACTTAGTGTGATGGTTAACTTATTGTGATGGTTAACTTAGTGTGATGGTTAACTTAGTGTGATGATTATCTTAGTGTGATGGTTAACTTAGTGTGATGGTTAACTTAGTGTGATGGTTAACTTAGTGTAAGGGATAACTTAGTGTGATGGTTAGCTTAGTATGATGGTTAACTTAGTGTGATGGTTAACTTAGTGTGATGGTTAACTTAATGTGATGGATAACTTAGTGTGATGGTTAACTTAGTGTGATGGTTAACTTAGGGTGATGGTTAACTTAGTGTGATGGTTAACTTAGTGTGAGGTTAACTTAGAGTGATGGATAAATTAGTGTGATGGTTAGCTTAGTATGATGGTTAACTTAGTGTGATGGTTAACTTAGTGTGATGGTTAACTTAGTGTGATGGTTAACTTAGTGTGATGGTTAACTTAGTGTGATGGTTAACTTAGTGTAATGGATAACTTAGTGTGATGGTTAGCTTAGTATGATGGTTAACTTAGTGTGATGGTTAACTTAGTGTGATGGTTAACTTAATGTGATGGTTAACTTAGTGTGATGGTTAACTTAATGTGATGGTTAACTTAGTGTGATGGTTAACTTAGTGTGATGGTTAACTTAGTGTGATGGTTAACTTAGTGTAATGGTTAACTTAGTGTGATGGTTAACTTAGTGTAATGGTTAACTTAGTGTGATGGTTAACTTAGTGTGATGGTTAGCTTAGTATAATGGTTAACTTAGTGTGATGGTTAACTTAGTGTAATGGTTAACTTAGTGTGATGGTTAACTTAGTGTGATGGTTAGCTTAGTATAATGGTTAACTTATGGTGATGGTTAACTTAGTGTGATGGTTAGCTTAGTATGATGGTTAACTTAGTGTGATGGTTAACTTAGTGTGATGGTTAACTTAGTGTGATGGTTAACTTAGTGTGATGGTTAACTTAGTGTGATGGTTAACTTATGGTGATGGTTAACTTAGTGTTTACCTGGAGTTTACCTGGAGAGAGTTCCGGAGGTCAACGCCCCCGCGGCCCGGTCTGAGACCAGGCCTCCTGGTGGATCAGAGCCTGATCAACCAGGCTGTTGCTGCTGGCTGCACGCAAACCAACATACGAGCCACAGCCCGGCTGATCCGGAACTGACTTTAGGTGCTTGTCCAGTGCCAGCTTGAAGACTGCCAGGGGTCTGTTGGTAATCCCCCTTATGTGTGCTGGGAGGCAGTTGAACAGTCTCGGGCCCCTGACACTTATTGTATGGTCTCTTAACGTGCTAGTGACACCCCTGCTTTTCATTGGGGGGATGGTGCATCGTCTGCCAAGTCTTTTGCTTTCGTAGTGGGTGATTTTCGTGTGATGGTTAACTTAGTGTAATGGATAACTTAGTGTGATGGTTAGCTTAGTATGATGGTTAACTTAGTGTGATGGTTAACTTAGTGTGATGGTTAACTTAATGTGATGGTTAACTTAGTGTGATGGTTAACTTAGTGTGATGGTTAACTTAGTATGATGGTTAACTTAGTGTGATGGTTAACTTAGTGTGATGGTTAACTTAGTGTGTTGGATAACTTAGTGTGATGGATAACTTAGTGTGATGGTTAACTTAGTGTGATGGTTAACTTAGTGTGATGGTTAACTTAGTGTGATGGTTAGCTTAGTATGATGTTTAACTTAGAGTGATGGTTAACTTAGTGTGATGATTAACTTAGTGTGATGGTTAACTTAGTGTGATGGTTAACTTAGTGTGAAGGTTAACTTAGTGTGATGGATAACTTAGTGTGATGGTTAACTTAGTGTAATGGTAAACTTAGTGAGATGGTTAACTTAGTGTAATGGTTAACTTAGTGTGATGGTTAACTTAGTGTGATGGTTAGCTTAGTATAATGGTTAACTTAGTGTGATGGTTAACTTAGCGTAATGGTTAACTTAGTGTGATGGTTAACTTAGTGTGATGGTTAGCTTAGTATAATGGTTAACTTAGTGTGATGGTTAACTTAGTGTGATGGTTAACTTAGTGTGATGGTTAACTTAGTGTGATGGTTAACTTAGTGTGATGGATAACTTAGTGTGATGGTTAACTTAGTGTGAAGGTTAACTCAGTGTTAGGGTTAACTTAGTGTTAGGGCTAACTTAGTGTGATGGATAACTTAGTGTGATGGTTAGCTTAGTGTGATGGTTAACTTAGTGTGATGGTTAACTTAGTGTGATGGTTAACATAGTGTGATGGATAACTTAATGTGATGGTTAACTTAGTGTTAGGGTTAACTTAGTGTTAGGGTTATCTTAGTGTGATGGATAACTTAGTGTGATGGTTAGCTTAGTGTGATGGTTAACTTAGTGTGATGGTTAACTTAGCGTGATGGTTAACTTAGTGTGATGGATAACTTAGTGTGACGGATAACTTAGTGTGATGGATAACTTAGTGTGATGGTTAACTTAGTGTGATGGTTAACTTAGTGTGATCGTTAACTTAGTGTGATGGTTAGCTTAGTATGATGGTTAACTTAGAGTGATGGTTAACTTAGTGTGATTAACTTAGTGTGATGGTTAACTTAGTGTGATGGTTAACTTAGTGTGAAGGTTAACTTAGTGTGATGGATAACTTAGTGTGATGGTTAACTTAGTGTGATGGTTAACTTAGTGTGATGGTTAACTTAGTGTGATGGTTAACTTAGTGTGATGGTTAGCTTAGTATAATGGTTAACTTAGTGTAATGGTTAACTTAGTGTGATGGTTAACTTAGTGTGACGGTTAACTTAGTGTGATGGTTAACTTAGTGTGATGGATAACTTAGTGTGATGGTTAGCGTAGTGTAATGGTTAAATTAGTGTGATGGTTAACTTAGTGTGATGGATAACTTAGTGTGATGGTTAACTTAGTGTGATGGTTAACTTAGTGTGATGGTTAACTTAGTGTGATGGATAACTTAATGTGATGGTTAACTTAGTGTTAGGGTTAACTTAGTGTTAGGGCTAACTTAGTGTGATGGATAACTTAGTGTGATGGTTACCTTAGTGTGATGGTTAACTTAGTGTGATGGTTAACTTAGTGTGATGGTTAACTTAGTGTGATGGATAACTTAATGTGATGGTTAACTTAGTGTTAGGGTTAACTTAGTGTTAGGGTTAACTTAGTGTGATGGATAACTTAGTGTGATGGTTAGCTTAGTGTGATGGTTAACTTAGTGTGATGGTCAACTTAGTGTTAGGGTTAACTTAGTGATAGGGTTAACTTAGTGTTAGGGTTAACTTAGTGTGATGGTTAACTTAGTGTGATGGATAACTTAGTGTGATGGTTAGCTTAGTGTGATGGTTAACTTAGTGTGATGGTTAACTTAGTGTTAGGGTTAACTTAGTGTGATGGATAACTTAGTGTGATGGTTAGCTTAGTGTTAGGGTTAACTTAGTGTGATGGTTAACTTAGTGTTAGGGTTAACTTAGTGTGATGGATAACTTAGTGTGATGGTTAACTTAGTGTTAGGGTTAACTTAGTGATAGGGTTAACTTAGTGTTAGGGTTAACTTAGTGTGATGGTTAACTAAGTGTGATCGTTAACTTAGTGTGATGGATAACTTAGTGTGATGCTTAACTTAGTGTGACGGATAACTTAATGTGATGGTTAACTTAGTGTTAGGGTTAACTTAGTGTGATGGATAACTTAGTGTGATGGTTAGCTTAGTGTGATGGTTAACTTAGTGTGATGGATAACTTAATGTGATGGTTAACTTAGTGTTAGGGTTAACTTAGTGTGATGGATAACTTAGTGTGATGGTTAGCTTAGTGTGATGGTTAACTTAGTGTGATGGATAACTTAATGTGATGGTTAACTTAGTGTTAGGGTTAACTTAGTGTGATGGTTAACTTAGTGTGATGGATAACTTAGTGTGATGGTTAGCTTAGTGTGATGGTGAACTTAGTGTGATGGTTAACTTAGTGTGATGGATAACTTAGTGTGATGGTTAACTTAGTGTTAGGGTTAACTTAGAGTTAGGGTTAACTTAGTGTGACTGTTAACTTAGTGTGATGGTTAAGTTAATGTTAGGGTTAACTTAGTGTTAGGGTTAACTTATTGTGACGGTTAACTTAGTGAGAAGGTTAACTTAGTGTGATGGTAAACTTAGTGTTATGGTTAACTTAGTGTGAGGGTTAACTTAGTGTTAGAATTAACTTAGTGTGTTAGTTAACTTAGTGTGATGGTTAACTTAGAGTGATGGTTAAGTTTTTGAGATATTTAACTTAGTATGAGGGTTCACTTAGTGTGATGGTTAACTTGGTGTGATGGTTAACATAGTGTAAGGGTTAATTTAGTGTGAGGGTTAACTTAGTGTGAGGGCTAACTTAGTGTGAGGGTTAGCTTAGTGTGAGGGTTAACTTAGTGTGAGGGTTAACTTAGTGTGATGGTTAACTTAGTGTGTGGGTTAACTTAGTGTGAGGGTTAACTTAACGTGATGGCTAACTTAGTGTAAGGGCTGACTTAGTGTGAGGGTTAACTTAGTGTGATGGTTAACTTAGTGTGAGGGTTAACTTAGTGTGAGGGTTGACTTAGTGTGAGGGTTGACTTAGTGTGAGGGTTAACTTAGTGTGATGGTTAACTTAGTGTAAGAGTTAACTTAGAGTGAGGGTTAACTTAGTGTGAGGGCAAACTTAGTGTGAGAGTTAACTTAGTGTGAAGGTTAACTTAGCGTGATTGTTAACTTAATTTGAGGGTTAACTTAGTGTGAGGTTTAACTTAGTGTAAGAGTTAACTTAGTATGAGAATTAACTTAGTGTGGGAGTTAACTTAGTGTGAGGGTTAACTTAGTGTGAGAGTTAACTCAGTGTGAAGGTTAACTTAGTGTGAAAGTTAACTTAGTGTGAGGGTTAACTTAGTGTGATGGTTAACTTAGTGTGAGGATTAACTTAGTTTGAGGGTAACTTAGTGTGAGAGTTAACTTAGTGTGGGAGTTAACTTAGTGTGAGGGTTAACCTAGTGTGGGAGTTAACTTAGTGTGAGGGTTAACTTATTGTGAGAGTTAACTTAGTGTGGGAGTTAACTTAGTGTGAGGGTTAAATTAGTGTGATTTTAACTTAGATGTGATGGTTAACTTAGTGTGAGGGTTAACTTAATGAGAAGGTTAACTTAGTGTATGAGTTAACTTATTGTGACTGTTAACTTAGTTTGAGGGTTAACTTAGTGTAAGAGTTAACTTAGTGTGAGGGTTAACTTATTGTGAAGGTTAACTTAGTGTGAGAGTTAACTTAGTGTGAGCGTTAACTTAGTGTGAGAGTTAACTTAGTTTGAAGGTTAATTTAGTGTGAGGGCTAACTTAGTGTGAGAGTTAACTTAGTGTGAAGGTTAACTTAGTTTGAGGGTTAACTTAATGTCAGGGTTAACTTAGTGTGAGGGTTAACTTAGTGTGAGGGTTAACTTAGTGTGAGAGTTAACTTAGTGTGAGGGTTAACTTAGTGTGAGGGTTGACTTAATGAGATGGTTAACTTAGTGTGATGGTTAACTTAGTGTAAGAGTTAACTTAGTGTGAGGGCAAACTTAGTGTGAGGGTTAACTTAGTGTGAGGGTTAAGTTAGTGTGAGAGTTAACTTAGTGTGAGAGTTAACTTAGTTTAAAGGTTAATTTAGTGTGAGGGCTAACTTAGTGTGAGGGCTAACTTAGTGTGAGAGTTAACTTAGTGTGAAGGTTAACTTAGTGTGAGGGTTAACTTAATGTGAGGGTTAACTTAGTGTGAGGGTTAATTTAGTGTGAGAGCTAACTTAGTGTGAGGGCTAACTTAGTGTGAGGGTTAACTTAGCGTGAGAGTTAACTTAGTGTGAGGGTTAACTTAGTGTGAGGGTTAACTTAGTGTGAGAGTTAACTTAGTGTGAGGGTTAACTTAGTGTGAGAGTTAACTTAGTGTGAGGGTTAACTTAGTGTGAGAGTTAACTTAGTGTGAGGGTTAACTTAGTGTGAGGGTTAACTTAGTGTGAGAGTTAACTTAGTGTGAGGGTTAACTTAGTGTGAGAGTTAACTTAGTGTGAGGGTTAACTTAGTGTGAGAGTTAACTTAGTGTGAGGGTTAACTTAGTGTGAGGGTTAACTTAGTGTGAGAGCTAACTTAGTGTGAGGGCTAACTTAGTGTGAAGGTTAACTTAGCGTGAGAGTTAACTTAGTGTTAAGTGCATCATATACACAGCAGTCGTCTATCACATGTGTACCGCTACTGCTTACTGGTGAGTGACCCAGGGCTGCAGCCTCCCCACAAAATGACGCCATTATATATATATATATATATATATATATATATATATATATATATATATATATATATATATATATATATATATATATATATATATATATATATGTAGATGGGGACACCTACCACCCCGTGTCCTCGGAGAAGTGGACACCTACCACCCCGTGTCCTCGGAGAAGTGGACACCTACCACCCCGTGTCCTCGGAGAAGTGGACACCTACCACCCCGTGTCCTCGGAGAAGTGGACACCTACCACCCCGTGTCCTCGGAGAAGTGGACACCTACCACCCCGTGTCCTCGGAGAAGTGGACACCTACCACCCCGTGTCCTCGGAGAAGTGGACACCTACCACCCCATGTCCTCGGAGAAGTGGACACCTAACACCCCATGTCCTCGGAGAAGTGGACACCTACCACCCCGTGTCCTCGGAGAAGTGGACACCTACCACCCCATGTCCTCGGAGAAGTGGACACCTACCACCCCATGTCCTCGGAGAAGTGGACACCTACCACCCCATGTCCTCGGAGAAGTGGACACCTACCACCCCGTGTCCTCGGAGAAGTGGACACCTACCACCCCGTGTCCTCGGAGAAGTGGACACCTACCACCCCGTGTCCTCGGAGAAGTGGACACCTACCACCCCATGTCCTCGGAGAAGTGGACACCTACCACCCCATGTCCTCGGAGAAGTGGACACCTACCACCCCATGTCCTCGGAGAAGTGGACACCTACCACCCCATGTCCTCGGAGAAGTGGACACCTACCACCCCGTGTCCTCGGAGAAGTGGACACCTACCACCCCGTGTCCTCGGAGAAGTGGACACCTACCACCCCGTGTCCTCGGAGAAGTGGACACCTACCACCCCGTGTCCTCGGAGAAGTGGACACCTACCACCCCATGTCCTCGGAGAAGTGGACACCTACCACCCCATGTCCTCGGAGAAGTGGACACCTACCACCCCGTGTCCTCGGAGAAGTGGACACCTACCACCCCGTGTCCTCGGAGAAGTGGACACCTACCACCCCGTGTCCTCGGCGAAGTGGACACCTACCACCCCGTGTCCTCGGAGAAGTGGACACCTACCACCCCGTGTCCTCGGAGAAGTGGACACCTACCACCCCGTGTCCTCGGAGAAGTGGACACCTACCACCCCATGTCCTCGGAGAAGTGGACACCTACCACCCCGTGTCCTCGGAGAAGTGGACACCTACCACCCCGTGTCCTCGGAGAAGTGGACACCTACCACCCCGTGTCCTCGGCGAAGTGGACACCTACCACCCCGTGTCCTCGGAGAAGTGGACACCTACCACCCCGTGTCCTCGGAGAAGTGGACACCTACCACCCCGTGTCCTCGGAGAAGTGGACACCTACCACCCCATGTCCTCGGAGAAGTGGACACCTACCACCCCATGTCCTCGGAGAAGTGGACACCTACCACCCCGTGTCCTCGGAGAAGTGGACACCTACCACCCCGTGTCCTCGGAGAAGTGGACACCTACCACCCCGTGTCCTCGTAGAAGTGGACACCTACCACCCCGTGTCCTCGGAGAAGTGGACACCTACCACCCCGTGTCCTCGGAGAAGTGGACACCTACCACCCCATGTCCTCGGAGAAGTGGACACCTACCACCCCATGTCCTCGGAGAAGTGGACACCTACCACCCCGTGTCCTCGGAGAAGTGGACACCTACCACCCCGTGTCCTCGGAGAAGTGGACACCTACCACCCCGTGTCCTCGGCGAAGTGGACACCTACCACCCCCGGTCCTCGGAGAAGTGGACACCTACCACCCCGTGTCCTCGGAGAAGTGGACACCTACCACCCCGTGTCCTCGGAGAAGTGGACACCTACCACCCCATGTCCTCGGAGAAGTGGACACCTACCACCCCATGTCCTCGGAGAAGTGGACACCTACCACCCCGTGTCCTCGGAGAAGTGGACACCTACCACCCCGTGTCCTCGGAGAAGTGGACACCTACCACCCCATGTCCTCGGAGAAGTGGACACCTACCACCCCATGTCCTCGGAGAAGTGGACACCTACCACCCCGTGTCCTCGGAGAAGTGGACACCTACCACCCCGTGTCCTCGGAGAAGTGGACACCTACCACCCCGTGTCCTCGGCGAAGTGGACACCTACCACCCCGTGTCCTCGGAGAAGTGGACACCTACCACCCCGTGTCCTCGGAGAAGTGGACACCTACCACCCCGTGTCCTCGGAGAAGTGGACACCTACCACCCCATGTCCTCGGAGAAGTGGACACCTACCACCCCATGTCCTCGGAGAAGTGGACACCTACCACCCCGTGTCCTCGGAGAAGTGGACACCTACCACCCCGTGTCCTCGGAAAAGTGGACACCTATTAACCCGTGTCCTCGGAGAAGTGGACACCTACCACCCCGTGTCCTCGGAGAAGTGGACACCTACCACCCCGTGTCCTCGGAGAAGTGGACACCTACCACCCCGTGTCCTCGGAGAAGTGGACACCTACCACCCCGTGTCCTCGGAGAAGTGGACACCTACCACCCCATGTCCTCGGAGAAGTGGACACCTACCACCCCATGTCCTCGGAGAAGTGGACACCTACCACCCCGTGTCCTCGGAGAAGTGGACACCTACCACCCCATGTCCTCGGAGAAGTGGACACCTACCACCCCATGTCCTCGGAGAAGTGGACACCTACCACCCCATGTCCTCGGAGAAGTGGACACCTACCACCCATGTCCTCGGGGAAGTGGACACCTACCACCCCGTGTCCTCGGAGAAGTGGACACCTACCACCCCGTGTCCTCGGAGAAGTGGACACCTACCACCCCATGTCCTCGGAGAAGTGGACACCTACCACCCCGTGTCCTCGGAGAAGTGGACACCTACCACCCCGTGTTCAGATGTTTTAACTAATAAGTTTATTTTATTACATAATATGGCAGACAACATTTAAAAGTTACATTGCTGGAACAACGATGGTTTGTACAGTACATGAGGTTTGAGGGATACATTTCAAGTGCTTATTGCTACAGTTTATTAATAATTACAATGCAAAAATATCCTGCACCTCCTCAGACCTGGGCTGCGTACTCAGGATACAACAGGCATTACCTCTCTGAACCGCCGCGCTAAGTCGCTGGAGCAGAAAACTAGCCGCTTTTGGGTCCCTAGTTACCCTGACGAGTCTTTTGTCTGGGTCCTTAAGGAACTAAGATGTAGTTATTCCCCATGGGCCAAGGGTCTCCGAGCCCATGGGAATGAACATATAATGATGGGCAAGTTCACTATATTGTCTAGATTTTTGGGACTCCCTGAAGCTGGCAACTGCCTCTCCTTCCTTCTTGGTGTATTGGAGATAGGTATAAGCCAGTGTAGATACACGTGTATAGTCTCACATTATCTGCTTGCCATCTGCCAAGGCTTGAAGGGTAATACCATCTGGGCACTTTTGGTTACATCCAATCTGTATAGTTGGGGTGGCTCCCTTATTGCTGGGCATCCGGCTGTTACAAGGCTCCTTTTGATGTTATTAATCTCTTCATGCCTTACACTCTCTCCCTTGGATCTACGGCACACTAGATCACGTTACCCGAATCGGTCTGCCGAGTCACTCCCGCAAATAAACCTGTGTTTGGCGAGAATAGGAGCAGCAAGTCGAAGGGCAACAACACCGCGGATGGTCTGTGGGTCAAGATATGTGCCAAGGGAGAAGTTGGGAACAACCAACAGAAAGGCCCCCGAATGAGAAGATCTCACTGCAAGGGGGCTGGCTCTATCCTTCCCAGACATTCTGAAGCATTGCTAAGACTATATTCTCCACCGTGGGGCCATTCCAGTGTGACTGTTTGTAGTTGCTGAGTAGAGCAGGTCTGGTTTGAGAGCCCGTTAGGTTATCCCAGATCATTGCTCCGTCAACGAACTTTTGATCATGGACTCCAACCTTGTCACAGGATGTTCAGGGAGAATCGCTGTTACAAGTCCACTGGATGCAACATAAAGACAGGAAAGCAGATAGCGCAATCTGTGATGATTTGCGGACTTGCGGACACCAATGCCTCCCAGTCTGACTGGAAGTGTAGCTTGGTCTCACTGCCCATCTTCCAGAGTGAGGTTGAGTATTATCGTAAAAATATGCCTCAGGATACTGTCGTATTCATGCAGTATAGGGTTATCATATGAAGGTGCACATCTTAGGAAATATGTTAACCTGGGCAGACTGAAGCACTTTGTGAGAAGGTACAAGGAATCGTGGGTGTCAAGATTGCCTATTCGTTATTCCATCCTCCTCAACTCATCCAGTTTCTTCCTGAGAATTGAGTCAAATCCATCACTTCCCAGAGGTGCTCAAAGCAAGACGGTATTCGTGGGAGCAATGATTGATGCAACTGGTAGTTTTGATCTCAAAGTGTCAATCACTTGTTGACTAACTGAGATGATTTCACATTAAGATGGATTCAGGATGAGTACCATCACCAGTCTCTGTGTAAGATAGTCTAGAAGGGATTCCTTTGTATCCTCCATCGTGCCATCATCCAGGAACCAGATGTTTAGCTCACTGGTCAGCCTAACCGTGATTTCCCTAAAGGCTATGCAAAAGAGGGATGGTGAGAGAGGATTCCCTTGCTGGACACCCTCTGATGACGTAATTTCATGCTCTCCGAACAGGAGCGATGATTCATTGTTATATCCAGCTGAAACAAAAAGGAAGAGACCAGGGAAATGTTCTTGAACAGGAGATTAAATGCATTCTTGAAATCTAATTTTACCATTGCATTGCCCTCCGGCAGGTTGTTGACATACACTCTTGCTGCATGAGCCGCGGCTTCGCTTCCTTGAAGGACCGCAAAGTCAAACTTGGTTTGGTTGAAGTATCATGGCCGCCTCTGTGTCAACACTTCAGACAGCAGCTTTGGTAACCAGGCGGCAACTGGCCTAATCTCTCCATCCTTCTTTATAAGGGCACAAAGTGAAGCCCAAAAAAAGAAAGGTTTAAATCAGATCAGCCAAGGAGTTGTTAGGGAACTTTGTGATCTCTGAAAATATTGTATCAGTGTTCTCCTTGACACCTGGATTGTTCTTTTTGTTTTTAAATACTAATGTGTAGTGTAGCTCCCAGCAGTGCCAGACGGCAGTGACACCAGTGTAGTGTAGCTCCCAGCAGAGCCAGACGGCAATGACACCAGTGTAGTGTAGCTCCCAGCAGAGCCAGACGGCAATGACACCAGTGTAGTGTAGCTCCCAGCAGTGCCAGACGGCAGTGACACCAGTGTAGTGTAGCTCCCAGCAGAGCCAGACGGCAGTGACACCAGTGTAGTGTAGCTCCCAGCAGAGCCAGACGGCAATGACACCAGTGTAGTGTAGCTCCCAGCAGAGCCAGACGGCAATGACACCAGTGCAGTGTAGCTCCCAGCAGAGCCAGACGGCAATGACACCAGTGTAGTGTAGCTCCCAGCAGAGCCAGACGGCAGTGACACCAGTGTAGTGTAGCTCCCAGCAGAGCCAGACGGCAATGACAGCAGTGTAGTGTAGCTCCCAGCAGAGCCAGACGGCAGTGACACCAGTGTAGTGTAGCTCCCAGCAGAGCCAGACGGCAATGACACCAGTGTAGTGTAGCTCCCAGCAGAGCCAGACGGCAATGACACCAGTGTAGTGTAGCTCTCAGCAGAGCCAGACGGCAATGACACCAGTGTAGTGTAGCTCACAGCAGAGCCAGACGGCAATGACACCAGTGTAGTGTAGCTCCCAGCAGAGCCAGACGGCAGTGACACCAGTGTAGTGTAGCTCCCAGCAGAGCCAGACGGCAATGACACCAGTGCAGTGTAGCTCACAGCAGAGCCAGACGGCAATGACACCAGTGTAGTGTAGCTCCCAGCAGAGCCAGACGGCAATGACACCAGTGCAGTGTAGCTCACAGCAGAGCCAGACGGCAATGACACCAGTGTAGTGTAGCTCTCAGCAGAGCCAGACGGCAATGACACCAGTGTAGTGTAGCTCCCAGCAGAGCCAGACGGCAATGACACCAGTGCAGTGTAGCTCACAGCAGAGCCAGACGGCAATGACACCAGTGCAGTGTAGCTCACAGCAGAGCCAGACGGCAATGACACCAGTGTAGTGTAGCTCTCAGCAGAGCCAGACGGCAATGACACCAGTGTAGGTTTTTTAGTGCCAGGAAGGAAAAAAAACTGGCAGGAAATGGCAGAAATCGTACACCAAATCCAGTCATTCCTGGAGTGGAACCACAGTCGATGGCCTCCACTCCAAACCAACAGATACAGATACTAATGCCGGAAAAAAAATCCCCCCCCAGTACCAACAATACCACCAGTCCGATAACATTCTTCTTTGCAAATATACAGGGTCTAAAGCCAGCAACAAACAACAAAATACCTTTCATCCGTGGACTGCTTGCAGAGGCAAAGGCAATGTTCGCGGCTTTCACTGAGACCCACATAAAGGATCACTTGGACAATGAAATATGGATCCCAGGTTACAACCTATACAGATGTGACAGAGTGAACAGGCAAAAGGGGGGGATTGGCCTGTACATTGCAGAGTCACTTGTTTGCACAGAACTGCTTAATGCCTCAAATGACGTAGTGGAAGTTTTAGCAGTAAAGGTCGAGAACCAAAACCTAGTCATTGTGGTAGTCTACAAGCCTCCGGATGCAACATCCCAGCAATTCCAGGAACAGCTGTTAAAAATTGACCACTGTCTGGAAAATCTTCCAGCTCCTGCACCCAACATCTTGCTCCTGGGGGATTTCAACTTAAGGCACCTAAAATGGAGGAATATAGCAAATAATATTGTTGCAGTAATAACACCAGGAGGCAGCTCTGATGAAAACTCACACTCACACGAGCTTTTAAATCTCTGCACAAAATTCAATTTAAACCAGCAAATAATAGAGCCTACTAGACTGGAGAATACACTAGACCTCATCTTCACTAACAATGATGATCTGATAAGAAATGTCACCATATCAAAAACAATATACTCAGATCACAACATAATTGAGGTTCAGACATGTATGCGCGGAGCCCCAGACCGACAAAATGAGACTAGTCACGAGGGAGCATTCACCAAATTCAACTTCAATAACAAAAACATAAAGTGGGACCAAGTAAACCAAGTCCTAACCGATATAAGCTGGGAAGATATACTAAGCAACACAGACCCAAACTTATGCCTAGAACAGATTAACTCGGTGGCACTCGATGTATGCACAAGGCTTATTCCTCTAAGAAAAAGGAGGAGTAGATGTAAAATAGAAAGAGACAGGCGCTCCCTTTACAGGCGACGGAAAAGAATAACAGAGCGGCTAAAAGAGGTCAATATATCTGAAATGCGCAGGGAGACACTGGTCAGAGAAATAGCAAGCATCGAACTTAAGCTAAAAGAATCCTTTAGGAGTCAGGAATCGCGGGAAGAACTAAAAGCTATAAATGAAATCGAAAGAAACCCAAAGTATTTCTTCTCCTATGCCAAATCAAAATCGAGAACAACGCCCAGTATTGGGCCCCTACTTAAACAAGATGGGTCCTACACAGATGACAGCAAGGAAATGAGTGAGCTACTCAAGTCCCAATATGACTCAGTTTTTAGCAAGCCGCTAACCAGACTGAGAGTCGAAGATCAAAATGAATTTTTTATGAGAGAGCCACAAAATTTGATTAACACAAGCCTATCCGATGTTATCCTGACGCCAAATGACTTCGAACAGGCGATAAATGACATGCCCATGCACTCTGCCCCAGGGCCAGACTCATGGAACTCTGTGTTCATCAAGAACTGCAAGAAGCCCCTATCACGAGCCTTTTCCATCCTATGGAGAGGGAGCATGGACACGGGGGTCGTGCCTCAGTTACTAAAAACAACAGACATAGCCCCACTCCACAAAGGGGGCAGTAAAGCAACAGCAAAGAACTACAGACCAATAGCACTAACATCCCATATCATAAAAATCTTTGAAAGGGTCCTAAGAAGCAAGATCACCACCCATCTAGAAACCCATCAGTTACACAACCCAGGGCAACATGGGTTTAGAACAGGTCGCTCCTGTCTGTCTCAGCTACTGGATCACTACGACAAGGTCCTAAATGCACTAGAAGACAAAAAGAATGCAGATGTAATATATACAGACTTTGCAAAAGCCTTCGACAAGTGTGACCATGGCGTAATAGCGCACAAAATGCGCGCTAAAGGAATAACAGGAAAAGTCGGTCGATGGATCTATAATTTCCTCACTAACAGAACACAGAGAGTAGTCGTCAACAGAGTAAAGTCCGAGGCAGCTACGGTGAAAAGCTCTGTTCCACAAGGCACAGTACTAGCTCCCATCTTGTTCCTCATCCTCATATCCGACATAGACAAGGATGTCAGCCACAGCACCGTGTCTTCCTTTGCAGATGACACCCGAATCTGCATGACAGTGTCTTCTTCCATTGCAGACACTGCAAGGCTCCAGGCGGACATCAACCAAATCTTTCAGTGGGCTGCAGAAAACAATATGAAGTTCAACGATGAGAAATTTCAATTACTCAGATATGGTAAACATGAGGAAATTAAATCTTCATCAGAGTACAAAACAAATTCTGGCCACGAAATAGAGCGAAACACCAACGTCAAAGACCTGGGAGTGATTATGTCGGAGGATCTCACCTTCAAGGACCATAACATTGTATCAATCGCATCTGCTAGAAAAATGACAGGATGGATAATGAGAACCTTCAAAACTAGGGAGGCCAAGCCCATGATGACACTCTTCAGGTCACTTGTTCTATCTAGGCTGGAATATTGCTGCACTCTAACAGCACCTTTCAAGGCAGGTGAAATTGCCGACCTAGAAAATGTACAGAGAACTTTCACGGCGCGCATAACGGAGATAAAACACCTCAATTACTGGGAGCGCTTGAGGTTTCTAAACCTGTATTCCCTGGAACGCAGGAGGGAGGGATACATGATTATATACACCTGGAAAATCCTAGAGGGACTAGTACCGAACTTGCACACGAAAATCACTCACTACGAAAGCAAAAGACTTGGCAGACGATGCAACATCCCCCCAATGAAAAGCAGGGGTGTCACTAGCACGTTAAGAGACCATACAATAAGTGTCAGGGGCCCGAGACTGTTCAACTGCCTCCCAGCACACATAAGGGGGATTACCAACAGACCCCTGGCAGTCTTCAAGCTGGCACTGGACAAGCACCTAAAGTCAGTTCCTGATCAGCCGGGCTGTGGCTCGTACGTTGGTTTGCGTGCAGCCAGCAGCAACAGCCTGGTTGATCAGGCGCTGATCCACCAGGAGGCCTGGTCACAGACCGGGCCGCGGGGGCGTTGACCCCCGAAACACTCTCCAGGTAAACTCCAGGTAGTGTAGCTCCCAGCAGAGCCAGACGGCAATGACATCTGTTATGTAAATGTCTGAGAGACATGATAGAGGAAGTCAATCACGCTACTCTCCTCAGAGAAAATTTTCCCTCATTACTTCTATTGCTACCACACACTCTGGTACCACAGACTACCACACACTCTGGTACCACAGACTAACATACACTCTGGTACCACAGACTACCACACACTCTGGTACCACAGACTAACATACACTCTGGTACCACAGACTACCACACACTCTGGTACCACAGACTACCACAAACTTTGGTACAACAGACTACCACACACTGTGGTACCACAGACTACCACACATACTGGTACCACAGGCTACCACACACTCTGGTACCACAGTCTACCACACACTCTAGTACAACAGACTTCCACACGCTGTGTGCGAAGTAGTCTGGTACCACAGACTACCGTACACTGTGGTACCACAGACTACCACAAACTTTGGTACCACAGACTACCATACACTGTGGTACCACAGACTACCACAAACTTTGGTACCACAGACTACCATACACTGTGGTACCACAGACTACCACACACTATGGTACCACAGACTACCACACACACTGTGGTAACACAGACTACCACACTTTCTGGTATCACAGACTACCACACACTGTGATACCACAGACTACCACACACTGTGGTACCACAGACTACCACACACTGAGGTACCAACAGACTACCACACACTGTGGTACCACAGACTGCCACAAACTTTGGTACCACAGACTTCAATACACTGTGGTACCACAGACTACCACAAACTTTGGTACCACAGACTACCATACACTGTGGTACCACAGACTACCACACACTATGGTACCACACACTACCACACACACTGTGGTAACACAGACTACCACACTTTCTGGTATCACAGACTACCACACACTGTGGTACCACAGACTACCACACACTGTGGTACCACAGACTACCACACACTCTGATACCACAGACTACCACTCACTGTGGTACCACATTCTACCACACACTGTGGTATCACAGACTACCACACACTGTGGTACCACAGACTACCACACACTGTGGTACCAACAGACTACCACACACTCTGGTACCAACAGACTACCACACACTCTGGTACCACAGACTACCACACACTGTGGTACCACAGACTACCACACACTGTGGTACCGCAGACTACCACACACTGTGGTACCGCAGATTACCACACACTCTGGTACCAACAGACTACCACACACTCTGGTACCACAGACTACCACACACTGTGGTACCACAGACTACCACACACTGTGGTACCGCAGATTACCACACACTCTGGTACCGCAGACTACCCCGCAGTCTGGTACCAACAGACTACCACACACTCTTGTACCACAGACTACCACACACTGTGGTACCGCAGATTACCACACACTCTGGTACCACAGGCTACTACACACTCTGGTACCACAGACTACCACACACTGTGGTACCACAGACTACCACACACTGTGGTACCGCAGATTACCACACACTCTGGTACCGCAGACTACCCCGCAGTCTGGTACCAACAGACTACCACACACTCTTGTACCACAGACTACCACACACTGTGGTACCGCAGATTACCACACACTCTGGTACCACAGGCTACTACACACTCTGATACCACAGACTACCACACACTGTGGTACACAGACTACCACACACTGTGGTACACAGGCTACCACGCACTGTGGTACCACAGACTACCACACACTGTGGTACACAGACTACCACACACTGTGGTACACAGGCTACCACGCACTGTGGTACCACAGACTACCACACACTCTGGTACCACAGACTACAACGCACTGTGGTACCACAGACTACCACACACTCTGGTACCACTGGCTACCACGCACTGTGGTACCACATTCTACCACACACTGTGGTACCACAGAATACCACACACTCTGGTAGTCTGGGTTTGGAAGTTGTTAAACTCAGCATCAGTATTAAGGGAGTTAGTTATTTTGCCCAATATGGAGGTGTGATGATTGTCTCAGACTTGGGAGGTGTTCTTGTGTCCTTGCTGACCTGAAGCTGTGTTGCTGTCAACATTACTGCTGTTTGACGAACTGATCATCTTACTGTTCTATCAAGCTGTTATACTGCCTCTCTCTGGGCCAGAAGTTCGCTTAGTTAGGAACTTGTATTGTGAGTCACAGTTGAGTGTAACCCAGCACACACAAACATACTACTCGTGAGTAACTTCCATCACACTAACATAATAGATGGTACAGTTTCTTAACAGTTGTGTAACAGCCTTACTCTATATTTCTCAAATTTACGTTTATTGTAAATATTATTACAAGTTGACATTAAAGTTACCAACTTTCATTTGGGTAATTTATATTTATTTAACTGCTATGTGAAGCGTCGCTGAGAAGCCCAGGTATGAGAGAATTATAAGTAACAACCTGCAACAACACCAGTAACAACCTGCAACAACACCAGTAACAACCTGCAACAACACCAGTAACAACCTGCAACAACACCAGTAACAACCTGCAACAACACCAGTAACAACCTGCAACAACACCAGTAACAACCTGCAACAACACCAGTAACAAACTGCAACAACACCAGTAACAACCTGCAACAACACCAGTAACAACCTGCAACAACACCAGTAACAACCTGCAACAACACCAGTAACAACCTGCAACAACACCAGTAACAACCTGCAACAACACCAGTAACAACCTGCAATAACACCAGTAATAACCTGCAACAACACCAGTAACAACCTGCAAAAACACCAGTAACAACCTGCAACAACACCAGTAACAACCTGCAATAACACCAGAAATAACCTGCAACACCAGTAACAACCTGCAACAACACCAGTAACAACCTGCAACAACACCAGTAACAACCTGCAACAACACCAGTAACAACCTGCAACAACACCAGTAACAACCTGCAATAACACCAGTAATAACCTGCAACAACACCAGTAACAACCTGCAACAACACCAGTAACAACCTGCAACAACACCAGTAACAACCTGCAACAACACCAGTAACAACCTGCAACAACACCAGTAACAACCTGCAACAACACCAGTAACAACCTGCAACAACACCAGTAACAACCTGCAACAACACCAGTAACAACCTGCAACAACACCAGTAACAACCTGCAATAACACCAGTAATAACCTGCAACAACACCAGTAACAACCTGCAAAAACACCAGTAACAACCTGCAACAACACCAGTAACAACCTGCAATAACACCAGAAATAACCTGCAACACCAGTAACAACCTGCAACAACACCAGTAACAACCTGCAACAACACCAGTAACAACCTGCAACAACACCAGTAACAACCTGCAACAACACCAGTAACAACCTGCAACAACACCAGTAACAATCTGCAATAACACCAGTAATAACCTGCAACAACACCAGTAACAACCTGCAACAACACCAGTAACAACCTGCAACAACACCAGTAACAACCTGCAATAACACCAGAAATAACCTGCAACACCAGTAACAACCTGCAACAACACCAGTAATAACCTGCAACAACACCAGTAACAACCTGCAACAACACCAGTAACAACCTGCAACAACACCAGTAATAACCTGCAACAACACCAGTAATAACCTGCAACAACACCAGTAATAACCTGCAACAACACCAGTAATAACCTGTAACAACACCAGTAATAACCTACAACAACACCAGAAATAACCTGCAACAACACCAGTAATAACCTGCAACAACACCAGTAATAACCTGTAACAACACCAGTAACAACCTGCAACAACACCAGTAACAACCTGCAACAACACCAGTAATAACCTGCAACAACACCAGTAATAACCTCCAACACCAGTAATAACCTGTAACAACACCAGTAATAACCTACAACAACACCAGTAATAACCTGCAACAACACCAGTAATAACCTGCAACAACACCAGTAATAACCTGCAACAACACCAGTAACAACCTGAAACAACACCAGTAACAACCTGCAAAAACACCAGTAACATCCTGCAACAACACCAGTAACAACCTGCAACAACACCAGTAATAACCTGCAACAACACCAGTAACAACCTGCAACAACACCAGCAACAACCTGCAACAACACCAGTAATAACCTGCAACAACACCAGTAATAACCTGCAACAACACAAGTAATAACCTGCAACAACACCAGTAATAACCTGTAACAACACCAGTAATAACCTACAACAACACCAGAAATAACCTGCAACAACACCAGTAATAACCTGCAACAACACCAGTAATAACCTGCAACAACACCAGTAACAACCTGCAACAACACCAGTAACAACCTGCAACAACACCAGTAATAACCTGAAACAACACCAGTAACAACCTGCAACAACACCAGTAACAACCTGCAACAACACCAGTAACAACCTGCAACAACACCAGTAACAACCTGCAACAACACCAGTAATAACCTGCAACAACACCAGTAATAACCTGCAACAACACCAGTATTAACCTGCAACAACACCAGTAATAACCTGCAACAACACCAGTAACAACCTGCAACAACACCAGTAACAACCTGCAATAACACCAGTAATAACCTGCAACAACACCAGTAACAACCTGCAATAACACCAGTAATAACCTGCAACAACACCAGTAACAACCTGCAATAACACCAGTAATAACCTGCAACAACAGGAATAACCTGCAAGAACACCAGTAACAAACTGCAACAGCACCAGTAACAACCTGCAACAACACCAGTAACAACCTGTAACAACACCAGTAACAACCTGCAACAACAGTAGCAACCTGCAACAACACCAGTAACAACCTGCAACAACACCAGTAACAACCTGCAACAACACCAGTAACAACCTGCAACAACACCAGTAACAACCTGCAACAACACCAGTAACAACCTGCAACAACACCAGTAACAACCTGCAACAACACCAGTAACAACCTGCAACAACACCAGTAACAACCTGCAATAACACCAGTAACAACCTGCAATACCACCAGTAATAACCTGCAACAACACCAGTAACAACCTGCAACAACACCAGTAACAACCTGCAACAACACCAGTAACAACCTGCAATAACACCAGTAATAACCTGCAACACCAGTAACAACCTGCAACAACACCAGTAATAACCTGCAACAACACCAGTAACAACCTGCAACAACACCAGTAACAATGTGCAACAACACCAGTAATGACCTGCAACAACACCAGTAATAACCTGCAACAACACCAGTAATAACCTGCAACAACACCAGTAATAACCTGTAACAACACCAGTAATAACCTACAACAACACCAGAAATAACCTGCAACAACACCAGTAATAACCTGAAACAACACCAGTAATAACCTGCAACAACACCAGTAACAACCTGCAACAACACCAGTAACAACCTGCAACAACACCAGTAATAACCTGCAACAACACCAGTAACAACCTGCAACAACACCAGTAACAACCTGCAAAAACACCAGTAACATCCTGCAACAACACCAGTAACAACCTGCAACAACACCAGTAACAACCTGCAACAACACCAGTAACAACCTGCAACAACACCAGTAACAACCTGCAACAACACCAGTAATCTGCAACAACACCAGTAATAAACTGCAACAACACCAATAATAACCTGTAACAACACCAGTAATAACCTACAACAACACCAGTAATAACCTGCAACAACACCAGTAATAACCTGCAACAACACCAGTAATAACCTGCAACAACACCAGTAACAACCTGCAACAACACCAGTAACAAGCTGCAAAAACACCAGTAACATCCTGCAACAACACCAGTAACAACCTGCAACAACACCAGGAATAACCTGCAACAACACCAGTAATAACCTGCAACAACACCAGTAACAACCTGCAACAACACCAGTAACAACCTGCAATAACTCCAGTAATAACCTGCAACAACAGCAGTAACAACCTGCAATAACACCAGTAATAACCTGCAACAACAGTAATAACCTGCAAGAACACCAGTAACAACCTGCAACAGCACCAGTAACAACCTGCAACAACACCAGTAACAACCTGCAACAACACCAGTAACAACCTGCAACAACAGTAGCAACCTGCAACAACACCAGTAACAACCTGCAACAACACCAGTAACAACCTGCAACAACACCAGTAACAACCTGCAATAACACCGGTAACAACCTGCAACAACACCAGTAACAACCTGCAACAACACCAGTAACAACCTGCAACAACACCAGTAACAACCTGCAATAACACCAGTAATAACCTGCAACAACACCAGTAACAACCTGCAACAACACCAGTAACAACCTGCAACAACACCAGTAACAACCTGCAATAACACCAGTAATAACGTGCAACAACAGTAACAACCTGCAACAACACCAGTAATAACCTGCAACAACACCAGTAACAACCTGCAACAACACCAGTAACAACCTGCAACAACACCAGTAATAACCTGCAACAACACCAGTAATAACCTGCAACAACACCAGTAATAACCTGCAACAACACCAGTAATAACCTGTAACAACACCAGTAATAACCTACAACACCAGTAATAACCTGCAACAACACCAGTAATAACCTGCAACAACACCAGTAATAACCTGCAACAACACCAGTAACAACCTGCAACAACACCAGTAACAACCTGCAACAACACCAGTAATAACCTGCAACAACACCAGTAACAACCTGCAACAAGACCAGTAACAACCTGCAACAAGACCAGTAACAACCTGCAACAACACCAGTAACAACCTGCAACAACACCAGTAATAACCTGCAACAACACCAGTAATAACCTGCAACAACACCAGAAATAACCTGTAACAACACCAGTAATAACCTACAACAACACCAGTAATAACCTGCAACAACACCAGTAATAACCTGCAACAACACCTGTAATAACCTGCAACAACACCAGTAACAACCTGCAACAACACCAGTAACAACCTGCTAAAACACCAGTAACATCCTGCAACAACACCAGTAACAACCTGCAATAACACCAGTAACAACCTGCAACAACACCAGTAACAACCTGCAATAACACCAGTAATAACCTGCAACACCAGTAACAACCTGTAATAACACCAGTAATAACCTGCAACAACAGTAATAACCTGCAAGAACACCAGTAACAACCTGCAACAGCACCAGTAACAACCTGCAACAACACCAGTAACAACCTGCAACAACACCAGTAACAACCTGCAACACCACTAGCAACCTGCAACAACACCAGTAACAACCTGCAACAACACCAGTGACAACCTGCAACAACACCAGTAACAACCTGCAATAACACCAGTAACAACCTGCAACAACACCAGTAACAACCTGCAACAACACCAGTAACAACCTGCAACAACACCAGTAATATCCTGCAACAACACCAGTAATAACCTGCAACAACACCAGTAACAAGCTGCAACAACACCAGTAACAACCTGCAATAACACCTGTAATAACCTGCAACAACACCAGTAACAACCTGCAACAACACCAGGAATAACCTGCAACAACAGCAGTAATAACCTGCAACAACAGTGACAACCTGCAATAACACCAGTAATAACCTGCAACAACACCAGTAACAACCTACAACAACACCAGTAACAACCTACAACAACACAAGTAACAACCTGCAACACCAGTAACAACCTGCAACAACACCAGTAACAACCTACAACAACACCAGTAACAACCTACAACAACACCAGTAACAACCTACAACAACACCGGTAACAACCTACAACAACACCAGTAACAACCTACAACATCACCAGTAACAATCTACAACAACACCAGTAACAACCTGCAACACCAGTAACAACCTACAACACCAGTAACAACCTACAACAACACCAGTAACAACCTACAACACCAGTAACAACTTACAACAACACCACAAACCACTTACACCAGTAACAACCTACAACAACACCAGTAACAACCTACAACAACACCAGTAACAACCTACAACACCAGTAACAACCTACAACAACACCACAAACCACTTACACCAGTAACAACCTACAACAACACCAGTAACAACCTACAACAACACCAGTAACAACCTACAACAACACCACTAACAACCTACACCAGTAACAACCTACAACAACACCAGTAACAACCTACAACAACACCACTAACAACCTACAACAACACCACTAACAACCTATACCAGTAACAACCTACAACAACACCAGTAACAACCTACAACAACACCACTAACAACCTACACCAGTAACAACCTGCAACAACACCAGTAACAACCTACAACAACACTAGTAACAACCTACAACAACACCAGTAACAACCTACAACAACACCAGTAACAACCTGCAACAACACCAGTAACAACCTACAACAACACCAGTAACAACCTGCAACACCAGTAACAACCTACAACAACCCCAGTAACAACCTACAACAACACCAGTAACAACCTACAACAACACCAGTAACAACCTACAACAACACCAGTAACAACCTACAACAACACCAGTAACAACCTGCAACAACACAAGTAACAACCTGCAACACCAGTAACAACCTACAACAACACCAGTAACAATCTACAACAACACCAGTAACAACCTACAACAACACCAGTAACAACCTACAACACCAGTAACAACCTACAACAACACCAGTAACAACCTACAACAACACCAGTAACAACCTACAACAACACCAGTAACAACCTACAACAACACCAGTAACAACCTACAACAACACCAGTAACAACCTACAACAACACCAGTAACAACCTACAACAACACCAGTAACAACCTACAACAACACCAGTAACAACCTACAACAAAACCAGTAACAACCTGCAACAACACCAGTAACAACCTACAACAACAGTAACAACCTACAACACCAGTAACAACCTACAACAACACCAGTAACAACCTGCAACAACACCAGTAACAACCTACAACACCAGTAATAACCTACAACAACACCAGTAACAACCTACAACAACACCAGTAACAACCTGCAACACCAGTAACAACCTACAACAACACCAGTAACAGGTCAAGTGCTAGAAGAAGTCACTATGTTGACCTGGTATCTTCTGGAAATATACTTATAAATGTCGCATTTTGTAACCTACTTACTGCGAGGTCAACCCAAGACTCGGTGCGTCCCAACCTGCCTCACAATCTAACTCCTGTCCATTAGGTTGTAAGTTTGGTAGCTATAGAGAGCAGGTACATTACATTAAGCAGGTACATTAAGAAGGTACACTAAACAGGTTCACTACGCAGGTTCATTAAGCGGGTATAAAACAGTGAGATAAATAGTTTTCAGTAGGTACAGTAGGTAGACAGTAGGTACACAGGCTTTAAATACGTCAAGATTCTATCAGCGTTCTGGAGGGAGGAAGAGGAGGGCGGAGTAGGGAGGAAGAGGAGGGCGGAGTAGGGAGGAAGAGGAGGGCGGAGTAGGGAGGAAGAGGAGGGCGGAGTAGGGAGGAAGAGGAGGGCGGAGTAGAGAGGAAGAGGAGGGCGGAGTAGGGAGGAAGAGGAGGGCGGCGTAGGGAGGCATAGGAGGGCGGAGTAGGGAGCAAGAGGCGGGCGGAGTAGGGAGGAAGAGGAGGGCGGAGTAGGGAGGAAGAGGAGGGCGGAGTAGGGAGGAAGAGGAGGGCGGAGTAGGGAGGAAGAGGAGGGCGGAGTAGAGAGGAAGAGGAGGGCGGAGTAGGGAGGAAGAGGAGGGCGGAGTAGGGAGGAAGAGGAGGGCGGAGTAGGGAGGAGAACAAACGTGTGTGGAGTGTCCTTGATGGAGGTGAAAATGTGCTAAGAGAAATCTGGAAAGTCAGTCCCTCTCTCTCTCTCTCTCTCTCTCTCTCTCTCTCTCTCTCTCTCTCTCTCTCTCTCTCTCTCTCTCTCTCTCTCTGTCTCTCAGTCTCTCTGTCTCTCTGTCTCTCTGTCTCTTTGTCTCTCTGTCTCTCTGTCTCTGTCTGTCTGTCTCTGTCTCTGTCTCACTGTCTCTGTCTCTCTCTCTCATCACTGAACCATAACACTGAGGGGCTGAGAGAGGAAAATATCTGTGTTAACCTAACACTAAGTAACTTGATGAGTTATAAGTTTAGTTCATTAAGTAACTTGTGTCTAACAAACCATACCACGGGCGGGATAGAACCCGCGGTCAGAGTCTCAAAACTACAGACGGTTGCGTTAGCCACTGGACCAGCTAGAGACAGTAAGTGGTGCCTATGTTAACCTTCCTATGGTGTAGAAATATACCTAGTTGGACGACTCTTATTGTGGCTAGCTGGTCCAGTGGCTAACACGACGGTCTGAAGTTTTGAGACTCTCTGATCGCGGGTTCAATCCCCGCCCGTGGTATGGTTTGTTTGCAATCGTGTCATTACGATTTCGTAAGTCAACTTGTGTCTCCCATGAGTCATTCCAACCATGACAACAAACATTTAATGATGATCAACATCATTGTATTTCCTGAACTTCTGGCACTGCCTGAAGGTGCCAGCTTCATTATACAAAAGGCAGCCTGAAGTACAGTGATGGTGCCAGCTTCATTATACACCAGGCAGCCTGAAGTACAGTGAGAGTGCCAGCTTCATTATACACCAGGCAGCCTGAAGTACAGTGATGGTGCCAGATTCATTATACACCAGGCAGCCTGAAGTACAATGATGGTGCCAGATTCATTATACACCAGGCAGCCTGAAGTACAATGATGGTGCCAGATTCATTATACACCAGGCAGCCTGAAGTACAGTGATGGTGCCAGATTCATTATACACCAGGCAGCCTGAAGTACAATGATGGTGCCAGATTCATTATACACCAGGCAGCCTGAAGTACAATGATGGTGCCAGATTCATTATACACCAGGCAGCCTGAAGTACAATGATGGTGCCAGATTCATTATACACCAGGCAGCCTGAAGTACAGTGATGGTGCCAGATTCATTATACACCAGGCAGCTTGAAGTACAGTGATGGTGCCAGATTCATTATACACAAGGCAGCCTGAAGTACAATGATGGTGCCAGCTTCATTATACACCAGGCAGCCTGAAGTACAGTGAGAGTGCCAGCTTCATTATACACCAGGCAGCCTGAAGTACAGTGATGGTGCCAGATTCATTATACACCAGGCAGCCTGAAGTACAATGATGGTGCCAGATTCATTATACACCAGGCAGCCTGAAGTACAATGATGGTGCCAGATTCATTATACACCAGGCAGCCTGAAGTACAGTGATGGTGCCAGATTCATTATACACCAGGCAGCCTGAAGTACAATGATGGTGCCAGATTCATTATACACCAGGCAGCCTGAAGTACAATGATGGTGCCAGATTCATTATACACCAGGCAGCCTGAAGTACAATGATGGTGCCAGATTCATTATACACCAGGCAGCCTGAAGTACAGTGATGGTGCCAGATTCATTATACACCAGGCAGCTTGAAGTACAGTGATGGTGCCAGATTCATTATACACAAGGCAGCCTGAAGTACAATGATGGTGCCAGATTCATTATACACCAGGCAGCCTGAAGTACAGTGATGGTGCCAGATTCATTATACACAAGGCAGCCTGAAGTACAATGATGGTGCCAGATTCATTATACACCAGGCAGCTTGAAGTACAGTGATGGTGCCAGATTCATTATACACAAGGCAGCCTGAAGTACAATGATGGTGCCAGCTTCATTATACACCAGGCAGCCTGAAGTACAGTGATGGTGCCAGATTCATTATACACCAGGCAACCTGAAGTACAATGATGGTGCCAGCTTCATTATACACCAGGCAGCCTGAAGTACAGTGAGGGTGCCATCTTCATTATACACCAGGCAGTCTGAAGTACAATGATGGTGCCAGATTCATTATACACCAGGCAGCTTGAAGTACAATGATGGTGCCAGATTCATTATACACCAGGCAGCCTGAAGTACAATGATGGTGCCAGATTCATTATACACCAGGCAGCCTGAAGTACAGTGATGGTGCCAGATTCATTATACACAAGGCAGCCTGAAGTACAATGATGGTGCCAGATTCATTATACAATAGGCAGCCTGAAGTACAATGATGGTGCAAGCTTCATTATACACCAGGCAGCCTGAAGTACAGTGAGAGTGCCAGCTTCATTATACACCAGGCAGCCTGAAGTACAATGATGGTTCCAGATTCATTATACACCAGGCAGCCTGAAGTACAGTGATGGTGCCAGCTTCATTATATACCAGGCAGCCTGAAGTACAATGATGGTGCCAGCTTCATTATACACCAGGCAGCCTGAAGTACAATGATGGTGCCAACTTCATTATACACCAGGCAGCCTGAAGTACAATGAAGGTGCCAACTTCATTATACACCAGGCAGCCTGAAGTACAATGAAGGTGCCAGCTTCATTATATACCAGGCAGCCTGAAGTACAATGAAGGTGCCAGCTTCATTATATACCAGGCAGTCTGAAGTACAATGAAGGTGCCAGCTTGATTATATACCAGGCAGCCTGAAGTACAATGAAGGTGCCAGCTTCATTATATACCAGGCAGCCTGAAGTACAATGATGGTTCCAGATTCATTATACACCAGGCAGCCTGAAGTACAGTGAGGGTGCCAGCTTTATTATATACCAGGCAGCCTGAAGTACAATGATGGTTCCAGATTCATTATACACCAGGCAGCCTGAAGTACAATGAAGGTGCCAGCTTCATTATATACCAGGCAGCCTGAAGTACAATGATGGTTCCAGATTCATTATACACCAGGCAGCCTGAAGTACAATGATGGTGCCAGCTTCATTATATACCAGGCAGCCTGAAGTACAATGAAGGTGCCCGCTTCATTATATACCAGGCAGCCTGAAGTACAATGATGGTTCCAGATTCATTATACACCAGGCAGCCTGAAGTACAATGATGGTGCCAGCTTCATTATATACCAGGCAGCCTGAAGTACAATGAAGGTGCCCGCTTCATTATATACCAGGCAGCCTGAAGTACAATGATGGTTCCAGATTCATTATACACCAGGCAGCCTGAAGTACAATGATGGTGCCAGCTTCATTATATACCAGGCAGCCTGAAGTACAATGAAGGTGCCCGCTTCATTATATACCAGGCAGCCTGAAGTACAATGATGGTTCCAGATTCATTATACACCAGGCAGCCTGAAGTACAATGATGGTGCCAGCTTCATTATATACCAGGCAGCCTGAAGTACAATGAAGGTGCCCGCTTCATTATATACCAGGCAGCCTGAAGTACAATGATGGTTCCAGATTCATTATACACCAGGCAGCCTGAAGTACAATGATGGTGCCAGCTTCATTATATACCAGGCAGCCTGAAGTACAATGAAGGTGCCCGCTTCATTATATACCAGGCAGCCTGAAGTACAATGAAGGTGCCCGCTTCATTATACGCCAGGCAGCCTGAAGGTTATAGTGAGAGGTACGTGTTGGCTAAGTCTGTCGCACATGACTAGTGTCACGTGTCATATGTGTCGAGCATGACACCCATCTGATAACACCCCCCCCCCACCCCCCCGCACAGGAGATGAGGGGGGTCTCTGATGATCCACATCCTTCAGGAATCTGAAGGGACAACATTTACTAAGGTCTTGGCAACAGATGAAAGGGAGATGTGTAACATCATTGAACAAACATGCAGTGAGGCTGAGATGGCAGCTTTTCAGAGACGTGTTGAGTGCGCAAGGGAGGAAGCACCAGGAGTCAGAGTGACTCTGGCGTCAGAAATGGCACGAGTTCAGACCCTGAGACGAAACCCATGTTGGGGGAAGCGAGGGATATCGTGTGTACCTCGAGCGAGACAGACCTTGACGGGAGAGTGAGCAACTGAGGGAGAGAATAAGAAACAGTGGAAGACTGGAAGGAGTGTCTGTGAACTCAGTGGCAGGTGCAGAAGCTCCGCCTCCAGTGTGACACCACACCAAGCAGCACATCAAGCTGCACTGTATGCAAGCTCTACACCAGTGTAACACCACAGCCAGCTGCATTGTATGCAAGCCCTACACCAGTGTAACACCACACCAAGCTGCACTGTATGCAAGCTCTACACCAGTGTAACACCACACCAAGCTGCACTGTATGCAAGCCCTACACCAGTGTAACACCACACCAAGCTGCACTGTATGCAAGCCCTACACCAGTGTAACACCACTACCAGCTGCACTGTATGCAAGCTCTACACCAGTGTAACACCACACCAAGCTGCACTGTATGCAAGCCCTACACCAGTGTAACACCACAACCAGCTGCACTGTATGCAAGCCCTACACCAGTGTAACACCACAACCAGCTGCACTGTATGCAAGCTCTACACCAGTGTAACACCACAACCAGCTGCACTGTATGCAAGCCCTACACCAGTGTAACACAACAACCAGCTGCATTGTATGCAAGCCCTACACCAGTGTAACACCACAACCAGCTGCACTGTATGCAAGCCCTACACCAGTGTAACACCACAACCAGCTGCATTGTATGCAAGCTCTACACCAGTGTAACACCACAACCAGCTGCACTGTATGCAAGCCCTACACCAGTGTAACACCACAACCAGCTGCATTGTATGCAAGCCCTACACCAGTGTAACACCACAACCAGCTGCACTGTATGCAAGCTCTACACCAGTGTAACACCACAACCAGCTGCATTGTATGCAAGCCCTACACCAGTGTAACACCACAACCAGCTGCACTGTATGCAAGCTCTACACCAGTGTAACACCACAACCAGCTGCACTGTATGCAAGCTCTACACCAGTGTAACACCACAACCAGCTGCATTGTATGCAAGCCCTACACCAGTGTAACACCACACCAAGCTGCACTGTATGCAAGCTCTACACCAGTGTAACACCACAACCAGCTGCATTGTATGCAAGCCCTACACCAGTGTAACACCACACCAAGCTGCACTGTATGCAAGCTCTACACCAGTGTAACACCACAACCAGCTGCTCTGTATGCAATCCCTACACCAGTGTAACACCACAACCAGCTGCATTGTATGCAAGCCCTACACCAGTGTAACACCACAACCAGCTGCATTGTATGCAAGCTCTACACCAGTGTAACACCACAACCAGCTGCATTGTATGCAAGCTATACACCAGTGTAACACCACACCAAGCTGCGCTGTATGCAAGCCCTACACCAGTGTAACACCACAACCAGCTGCACTGTATGCAAGCCCTACACCAGTGTAACACCACTACCAGCTGCATTGTATGCAAGCCCTACACCAGTGTAACACCACAACCAGCTGCACTGTATGCAAGCTCTACACCAGTGTAACACCACAACCAGCTGCACTGTATGCAAGCTCTACACCAGTGTAACACCACAACCAGCTGCATTGTATGCAAGCCCTACACCAGTGTAACACCACACCAAGCTGCACTGTATGCAAGCTCTACACCAGTGTAACACCACAACCAGCTGCATTGTATGCAAGCCCTACACCAGTGTAACACCACACCAAGCTGCACTGTATGCAAGCTCTACACCAGTGTAACACCACAACCAGCTGCTCTGTATGCAATCCCTACACCAATGTAACACCACAACCAGCTGCATTGTATGCAAGCCCTACACCAGTGTAACACCACAACCAGCTGCATTGTATGCAAGCTCTACACCAGTGTAACACCACAACCAGCTGCATTGTATGCAAGCTCTACACCAGTGTAACACCACACCAAGCTGCGCTGTATGCAAGCCCTACACCAGTGTAACACCACAACCAGCTGCACTGTATGCAAGCCCTACACCAGTGTAACACCACTACCAGCTGCATTGTATGCAAGCCCTACACCAATGTAACACCACAGCCAGCTGCATTGTATGCAAGCCCTACACCAGTGTAACACCACAACCTGCTGCACTGTATGCAATCCCTACACCAGTGTAACACCACAACCAGCTGCACTGTATGCAAGCCCTACACCAGTGTAACACCACTACCAGCTGCACTGTATGCAAGCCCTACACCAGTGTCACTCCCCGCAGACCCTGACATTCCCTCAGACCACAACCCATCATTCCCCTCAAACACAATAACTTAAAACAAACCATGACCTCTCCCTCTTCCCTTACCCACCATGACCTCTCGCCCTCCCTCCCCACCATTACCTCTCCCTCCTCCCTCCCCACCATGACCTTCCCTTCCTCCCTCCCCACCAACACCCCTCTTCCTAACCCAAATCAGTGCAGGATGCTTCTTCACAACTCCTCCACCCCGTGTCCCAGCACCGTTCCAGTGCAAGATCTATCCCACCCAAAGAGTCCTTAGCCCTCACAATACCCACTCCCTACCTCGTACATGGCCAAGAACCAAAACACAACAGACAGGAAACTGAAAGCGTGGTATACTAAAGCTTATCTGATAACAAATAAGAGCGATGAACAGAGAGAAAAGTGGAGGTATTCCCAGACACTGTAGCACTAACAGAGACCGAGGTAGCAGAAGTCATAGCAGACCTGGTCTTCCCAAGAGGATATAAATTAATGAGAAGGAACAGAGGAAACAGAGCAGGTGGAGAAGTAGCACTGCTGATCCAGAACCAGTGGATTTCTCAGGAGATGAATGGAATAATTGAAAAGAAATGCATTGGCTGCTTAACAGTGACGCTTAGAACTGGGGGAACCAAGGTAGTGAATACCTTGGAAGGGAACGTGATGAGTAATACAAAGTATGAAGGAAGGGATAAACCTGATATTAAAAGTGGAGACTATGATGGCAAGAAGCAGTTGTTAAAGAGAGCGCCTTGGTCAGAGAGCTATTGGCAGACAACTGAAACTAAGTATGTGGGTGGTTAACAGAAAGGAAGAAACGAGTTACTCTGAGGGAGGAAGTGGCGGAATAGGCGAGTGTGCAGAGTGGGGATCGAAAAGGGTTAGTACTTGCACCAATACTGTATTTTGTGTATGTTAACGACATGACAGAGGAAATGGAGTCAGAGATAATGGTTCTGTTTGTAGATGATGTGCAACTAATGAGAGTATAAGCAAGAGTAGACTAGGCAAGACTGCAGATGGAGCTGGACAAGTTGCATCACTAGTCTTACAAGTGGCTTTTAGAATTCAACCCCAGTAAGTGCAGAGCTATGCCAATAACGGAAGGGCGAAGATATCTGGAAACAGTGTACAGGTTCGGAGGACGAAGGTTGAAAGCCTCTCTGAAAGAGGACCTCCAGGTGAGCATAGTTCCCGCCATTACACTAGAGGCGCCGTAAACATGCTGCAGCAAACATCACACTGACAAATTTAAAGGTAGCATTAAGGAGCATCAAGAAGGACGTATTGACGACCCTATACAAGGTATTGACGACCCTATACAAGGTGTTGACGACCCTATACAAGGCATTGACGACCCTACACAAGGTCTTGACGACCTTATACAAGACACTGACGACCCTATACAAGATATTGACGACCCTATACAAGGTATTGACGACCTTATACAAGACACTGACGACCCTATACAAGATATTGACGACCCTATACAAGGTATTGACGACCCTATACATGGTACTGGCGACTCTATACAAGATATTGACCACCCTATACAAGGTACTGACGACCATATACAAGGTATTGATGGCCCTATACAAGGTATTGACGACACTATACAAGGTACTGACGACTCTGTACAAGGTATTGGCGACCCTATACAAGATACTGACGACCCTATACAAGGTATTGACTACCCTATACAAGGTATTGACGACCCAATGCAAGGTACTGACGACTCTATACAAGGCACTGACGACCCTATACAAAGTATTGACGACCCTATACAAGGTATTGACAACCCTATACAAGATATTGACGACCCTATACAAGGTACTGACGACCCTATACAACGGATTGACGACCCAATGCAAGGTACTGACGACTTTATACAAGGTATTGACGACCCTATACAAAGCATTTGTCAGGTTCATCTTGGAGTATGAATGGTATCCATATCGGGGAGGGAAGGTAGCATGGTATCCACTTCTTGGAGTATGCAAGGTAGCATGGTATCCACTTCTTGGAGTATGCAAGGTAGTATGGTATCCACTTCTTGGAGTATACAAGGTAGCATGGTATCCACTTCTTGGAGTATGCAAGGTAGTATGGTATCCACTTCTTGGAGTATGCAAGGTAGCATGGTATCCACTTCTTGGAGTATGCAAGGTAGTATGGTATCCACTTCTTGGAGTATGCAATGTAGTATTGTATCCACTTCTTGGAGTATGCAATGTAGTATTGTATCCACTTCTTGGAGTATGCAATGTAGTATTGTATCCACTTCTTGGAGTATGCAATGTAGTATTGTATCCACTTCTTGGAGTATGCAATGTAGTATTGTATCCACTTCTTGGAGTATGCAATGTAGTATTGTATCCACTTCTTGGAGTATGCAATGTAGTATTGTATCCACTTCTTGGAGTATGCAATGTAGTATTGTATCCACTTCTTGGAGTATGCAAGGTAGCATGGTATCCACTTCTTGGAGTATGCAAGGTAGCATGGTATCCACTTCTTGGAGTATGCAAGATAGTATGGTATCCACTTCTTGGAGTATGCAAGATAGTATGGTATCCACTTCTTGGAGTATGCAAGATAGTATGGTATCCACATCTTGGAGTATGCAAGATAGTATGGTATCCACTTCTTGGAGTATGCAAGGTAATATGGTATCCACTTCTTGGAGTTGCAAGGTAATATGGTATCCACTTCTTGGAGTATGCAAGGTAATATGGTATCCACTTCTTGGAGTTGCAAGGTAATATGGTATCCACTTCTTGGAGTTGCAAGGTAATATGGTATCCACTTCTTGGAGTATGCAAGGTAGTATGGTATCCACTTCTTGGAGTTGCAAGGTAATATGGTATCCACTTCTTGGAGTATGCAAGATAGTATGGTATCCACTTCTTGGAGTATGCAAGGTAATATGGTATCCACTTCTTGGAGTATGCAAGGTAATATGGTATCCACTTCTTGGAGTATGCAAGGTAATATGGTATCCACTTCTTGGAGTTGCAAGGTAATATGGTATCCACTTCTTGGAGTATGCAAGGTAATATGGTATCCACTTCTTGGAGTTGCAAGGTAATATGGTATCCACTTCTTGGAGTTGCAAGGTAGTATGGTATCCACTTCTTGGAGTATGCAAGGTAATATGGTATCCACTTCTTGGAGTATGCAAGATAGTATGGTATCCACTTCTTGGAGTATGCAAGGTAATATGGTATCCACTTCTTGGAGTATGCAAGATAGTATGGTATCCACTTCTTGGAGTTGCAAGGTAATATGGTATCCACTTCTTGGAGTTGCAAGGTAGTATGGTATCCACTTCTTGGAGTATGCAAGGTAATATGGTATCCACTTCTTGGAGTATGCAAGGTAGTATGGTATCCACTTCTTGGAGTTGCAAGGTAATATGGTATCCACTTCTTGGAGTATGCAAGATAGTATGGTATCCACTTCTTGGAGTTGCAAGGTAATATGGTATCCACTTCTTGGAGTATGCAAGATAGTATGGTATCCACTTCTTGGAGTATGCAAGGTAATATGGTATCCACTTCTTGGAGTTGCAAGGTAATATGGTATCCACTTCTTTGAGTATGCAAGATCGTATGGTATCCACTTCTTGGAGTATGCAAGGTAATATGGTATCCACTTCTTGGAGTATGCAAGGTAATATGGTATCCACTTCTTGGAGTATGCAAGATAGTATGGTATCCACTTCTTGGAGTATGCAAGATAGTATGGTATCCACTTCTTGGAGTATGCAAGATAGTATGGTATCCACTTCTTGGAGTATGCAAGGTAATATGGTATCCACTTCTTTGAGTATGCAAGATCGTATGGTATCCACTTCTTGGAGTATGCAAGGTAATATGGTATCCACTTCTTGGAGTATGCAAGGTAATATGGTATCCACTTCTTGGAGTATGCAAGATAGTATGGTATCCACTTCTTGGAGTATGCAAGATAGTATGGTATCCACTTCTTGGAGTATGCAAGATAGTATGGTATCCACTTCTTGGAGTATGCAAGGTAATATGGTATCCACTTCTTGGAGTATGCAAGGTAATATGGTATCCACTTCTTGGAGTATGCAAGGTAATATGGTATCCACATCTTGGAGTATGCAAGATAGTATGGTATCCACTTCTTGGAGTATGCAAGGTAGTATGGTATCCACTTCTTGGAGTATGCAAGGTAATATGGTATCCACTTCTTGGAGTATGCAAGGTAGTATGGTATCCACTTCTTGGAGTATGCAAGGTAATAGGGTATCCACATCTTGGAGTATGCAAGATAGTATGGTATCCACTTCTTGGAGTATGCAAGGTAGTATGGTATCCACTTCTTGGAGTATGCAAGGTAATATGGTATCCACTTCTTGGAGTATGCAAGATAGTATGGTATCCACTTCTTGGAGTATGCAAGGTAATATGGTATCCACTTCTTGGAGTATGCAAGGTAATATGGTATCCACTTCTTGGAGTATGCAAGGTAGTATGGTATCCACTTCTTGGAGTATGCAAGGTAATATGGTATCCACTTCTTGGAGTATGCAAGGTAATATGGTATCCACTTCTTGGAGTATGCAAGGTAATATGGTATCCACTTCTTGGAGTATGCAAGATAGTATGGTATCCACTTCTTGGAGTATGCAAGGTAGTATGGTATCCACTTCTTGGAGTTGCAAGGTAATATGGTATCCACATCTTGGAGTATGCAAGATAGTATGGTATCCACTTCTTGGAGTATGCAAGGTAATATGGTATCCACTTCTTGGAGTTGCAAGGTAATATGGTATCCACTTCTTGGAGTATGCAAGATAGTATGGTATCCACTTCTTGGAGTATGCAAGGTAATATGGTATCCACATCTTGGAGTATGCAAGATAGTATGGTATCCACTTCTTGGAGTATGCAAGGTAGTATGGTATCCACTTCTTGGAGTATGCAAGATAGTATGGTATCCACATCTTGGAGTATGCAAGATAGTATGGTATCCACTTCTTGGAGTATGCAAGGTAATATGGTATCCACATCTTGGAGTATGCAAGATAGTATGGTATCCACTTCTTGGAGTATGCAAGGTAGTATGGTATCCACTTCTTGGAGTATGCAAGATAGTATGGTATCCACATCTTGGAGTATGCAAGATAGTATGGTATCCACTTCTTGGAGTATGCAAGATAGTATGGTATCCACTTCTTGGAGTATGCAAGGTAGTATGGTATCCACTTCTTGGAGTATGCAAGATAGTATGGTATCCACATCTTGGAGTATGCAAGATAGTATGGTATCCACTTCTTGGAGTATGCAAGGTAATATGGTATCCACATCTTGGAGTATGCAAGATAGTATGGTATCCACTTCTTGGAGTATGCAAGGTAGTATGGTATCCACTTCTTGGAGTATGCAAGATAGTATGGTATCCACATCTTGGAGTATGCAAGATAGTATGGTATCCACTTCTTGGAGTATGCAAGATAGTATGGTATCCACTTCTTGGAGTATGCAAGGTAGTATGGTATCCACTTCTTGGAGTATGCAAGATAGTATGGTATCCACATCTTGGAGTATGCAAGGTAGTATGGTATCCACTTCTTGGAGTATGCAAGATAGTATGGTATCCACTTCTTGGAGTATGCAAGGTAGTATGGTATCCACTTCTTGGAGTATGCAAGATAGTATGGTATCCACTTCTTGGAGTATGCAAGGTAGTATGGTATCCACTTCTTGGAGTATGCAAGGTAGTATGGTATCCGCATCTAATTAAGCTCGAGAAAGCGAAGGTTTACGAGACAGTGGCAGAGGTGAGAGTTATGAACAGTGAGGAGAGGCTAGACGAGCTAACTCAATAACGCTAGAGAACAGTAAGACCAGAGGCGACATGGTTACAACATACAAAATACTGAGAAGTATTGAGAGTGTGGCCATGAAGAGTGTAACTCAGCAGGAGGCACGCGAGCTGACAGCTGGTAGTTAACACACATGAGTCAAAGGTATGTTAGGAAATACTTCCTTGGCTTCAGAGTGCTCGGGAAACGGAATGACTTAGAGGCAGAATCCATACATAGCTTTAAGTATAAGCATGGCACTGCTCAAGCAGTAAGCGGAGAGTGAACCCAGTAGCAGCCAGGAGAGAATTTAGGCCAGGAATTGTTAATCAACCCTTTCAAACATAAAAATGGGATTTCAATGAGTACACACACACACACACACACACACACACACACACACACACACACACACACACACACACACACACACACACACACACACACACACACACAAGCACGTCAAGGAACTAGAGAAATTACAAAGGTTTGCGACAAGGTTAGTTCCAGAGCTAAGGGGAATGTCCTATGAAGAAAGATTAAGGGAAATCGGCCTGACG
>NC_091306.1:33081263-33101263 GCF_038502225.1 Cherax quadricarinatus | reverse complement strand
CCCCACAGCAACAACCCATAGTTCCTTACCAGGTCTCCCATTTCTACAACCCCAATATACCTCCCAGACCACAGTCTTAGAAAAGAAGTTGAAGGTGTGGTATACAAATGCAGATGGAATAACAAACAAGTATGAGGAGTGGCACGAAAGAATCAAAGAGACATCCCCAGACATAATAGCATTCACAGAAACAAAACTCACCAGAATAATAACAGATTCAATCTTTCCATCCGGATATCAAATCCTCAGGAAAGACAGAGGGAGGAGAGGGGGAGGAGGAGTTGCACTGCTCATTAAAAACCAGTGGGGTTTTGAGAAAATGGAAGGAATGGATGGCATGGGCGAAAGGGACTACTTAGTAGGAACAATCCAGTCTGAGGGACATAAGGTGATAATTGCAGTAATGTACAACCCACCACAGAACTGCAGGAGGCCAAAAGAAGAATACGATGAGAGCAACAGAGCAATGATCGACACACTAGCCGAGGTGGCCAGGAGAGCACACATGGGGGGAGCAAAGTTACTAGTTATGGGTGATTTCAATCACAAGGAGATTGACTGGGAAAATCTGGAGCCCCATGGGGGTCCCGAAACATGGAGAGCCAAGATGATGGATGTGGTACTGGAGAACCTCATGCATCAACATGTTAGAGACACTACCAGAGAGAGAGGAGAGGATGAACCAGAAAGGTTGGACCTTGTATTCACCATGAGTAGTTCGGACATCGAGGGTATCATGTATGAAAGGCCCCTGGGAGCTAGTGATCATGTGGTTCTGTGCTTCGACTACATAGTTGAGCTCCAAGTGGAGAGAGTAGCAGGAATAGGCTGGGAAAAACCAAACTACAAAAGGGGGAACTACTCAGGCATGAGGAACTTCCTTCAAGACATTCAGTGGGAGAGGGAACTGACAGGAAAACCAGTACAAGAAATGATGGACTATGTAGCAACAAAATGCAAGGAGGCAGAGGAGAGGTTTGTTCCCAAGGGAAACAGAAATAATGGGAAGAACAGAACGAGTCCTTGGTTCACCCAAAGGTGTAGGGAGGCAAAAACTAGGTGTACTAGAGAATGGAAAAGGTACAGAAGACAGAGAACTCAGGAAAATAAAGAAATCAGCCGAAGAGCCAGAAACGAATATGCACAGATAAGAAGGGAGGCTCAGAGACAATATGAAAATGACATAGCATCAAAAGTAAAGACTGACCCGAAGCTGTTGTACAGCCACATCAGGAGGAAACAACAGTCAAGGACCAGGTAATCAGACTGAGGAAGGGTGATGGGGAATTCACAAGAAACGACCGAGAGGTATGTCAGGAGCTCAACACAAGATTTAAAGAGGTATTTACAGTGGAAACCAGTAGGACTCCAAGAAATCAGAACAGGGGGGCACACCAGCAAGTGCTAGATGAGGTACATATAACCAAGGAGGAGGTGAAGAAGCTGCTAGGCGAACTTGACACCTCAAAGGCGGTGGGACCAGACAACATCTCTCCATGGGTCCTTAAAGAGGGACCAGAGATATTGTGTGAGCCATTAACAAAGATCTTCAACACATCATTTGAAACTGGGCAACTCCCTGAGGTATGGAAAATGGCAAATGTAGTCCCAATTTTTAAAAAGGGAGACAGACATGAGGCACTCAACTACAGACCTGTATCACTAACGTGTATAGTATGCAAGGTCATGGAGAAGATCATCAGAAGGAGAGTGGTGGAGCACCTGGAAAGAAACAAGTGTATAATTGACAACCAGCACGGTTTCAGGGAAGGAAAATCCTGTGTCACAAACCTACTAGAGTTTTATGACAAGGTGACAGAAGTAAGACAAGAGAGAGAGGGGTGGATTGACTGCGTATTTTTGGACTGCAAGAAGGCCTTCGACACAGTTCATCACAAAAGGTTACTGCAAAAGCTAGAGGACCAGGCACACATAACAGGAAAGGCACTGCAATGGATCAGAGAATATCTGACAGGGAGGCAACAACGAGTCATGGTACGCGACGAGGTGTCAGAGTGGGCGCCTGTGACAAGCGGGGTTCCACAGGGGTCAGTCCTAGGACCTGTGCTGTTCTTGGTATACGTGAACGACATAACGGAAGGGATAGACTCAGAAGTGTCCTTGTTTGCAGATGATGTGAAGTTAATGAGAAGAATCAAATCGGACGAGGATCAGGCAGGACTACAAAGAGACCTGGACAGGCTACAAGCCTGGTCCAGCAACTGGCTCCTTGAATTTAACCCTGCCAAATGCAAAGTCATGAAGATTGGGGAAGGGCAAAGAAGACCGCACACACAATATAGTTTAGATGGCCAAAGACTGCAAACCTCACTCAAGGAAAAAGATCTGGGGGTGAGTATAACACCGAACATATCTCCTGAGGCGCACATCAATCAGATAACTGCTGCAGCATACAGGCGCCTGGCAAACCTACAGATAGCGTTCCGATACCTCAGTAAGGATTCGTTTAAGACTCTGTATACCACCTACGTCAGGCCCATACTGGAGTATGCAGCACCAGTTTGGAATCCACACCTAGTCAAGCACGTCAAGAAATTAGAGAAAGTGCAAAGGTTTGCAACAAGACTAGTCCCAGAGCTACGGGGATTGTCCTATGAAGAAAGGTTGAGGGAAATCGGCCTGACGACACTGGAGGCCAGGAGGGTCAGGGAAGACATGATAACGACATATAAAATACTGCACGGAATAGACGAGGTGGACAAAGACGGGATGTTCCAGAGATGGGACACAGACACAAGAGGTCACAATTGGAAGTTGAAGACTCAGATGAATCAAAGGGATGTTAGGAAGTATTTCTTCAGTCATAGAGTAGTCAGGCCATGGAATAGCCTAGAAAGTGATGTGGTGGAGGCAGGAACCATACATAGTTTTAAGGCGAGGTATGATAGAGCTCATGGGGCAGGGAGAGAGAGGACCTAGTAGCATTCAGCGAAGAGGCGGGGCCAGGAGCTGTGACTCGACCCCTGCAACCACAAATAGGTGAGTACAAATAGGTGAGTACATGCACACACTCACACACACCTGCATACACACACATACACACACACTCATACATACACACACACACACACTCACACACACCCACATACACACACATACACACACACTCGCACACACACACACACACACACACACACACACACACACACACATACATACACACACACACACACCCACACACAAACAAACACACACACACACACACACACACACACACACACGTACACACAGAGGTTGGAGAAGGAGAAGAAGAATTGGGAGGCACAAGTCGAAAATGCAGTAGCCAGGATAAAGGTCCTAGAAGATGAGGTAAACAGGCTGAAGCGAGTTACAGGGGCACTGACCAGAGAAGACACAGCATATGAAGCTGAGAGGCCGAACAGGAAGGAAGGAGATATGAATTATGCTAAGGTCATATCAGCCTGCCAAGAAGGGCCAAGGAGTGAAAGGGGAGAGCAGCTGGATGTAGATGGAGAGGGTGATAGGTCAAATGCAGAGGCACAACCATGCTACCAAGAGCCACTGGAAAAAACAAGGGAGAAAATGACCACGTACAGACAGGAACCAGAGTCACAGAGGGTGAGGCAATGGGAGGAGGAAAGGGCAAAATCAGTGTTTATCCATGGGCTTCAAGAGAGAGAGGAAAGGACACACACTGAAAGACGGCAGGTAGAAAGAAAGGAGATTGAGAACATCATCACAGAAATAGGTGAAGAAGACATGGACGAGATTGTAAATTTTCAGAGAATAGGAGAGTACTTGAAGGGGAGACAATGATCGATCAAGCTGATTCTCAGGACAGAAACAGTGTGGAACAAGGTCCTCCAAGAGAAACCACAGCTGAAGTACTCGGCAGAGTACAAGAGGGTGTTCCTAGACTGAGGCAGAACACAAACAGAATGACAGCAGCTTAGGGAGAGGACAAAAAAGTGAAAGGAGCTAAGAAAGGAGACAAGGATGGAACCAGCAGAGGTCAATCAGAGCATGCCAGAGCAGCAAGGGCAAGTACACAAAGAACCATCCTCAGAACCCCACAACTTATCACACCATCCCACACAAACTACAATCCATAATCACAGCTTCCACCCAACACCCAACTATAGAATCCCACAGTATGCTACCAGGTCTTCCACCCCCACAGGCCCCCCAAACCACTGTGTTGGAGAGGAAACTGAAGGTATGGTACACAAACGCAGATGGAATAACAAATAAGTGGGAGGAGTGGCACGAAAGAGTCAAAGAGGCATCACCAGACATCATATCCCTCACAGAAACCAAGCTTTCAGGTATGATAACAGATGCCATCTTTCCAACAGGGTACCAGATCCTGAGAAAAGACAGAGGGAACAGGGGGGTGGAGGAGTGGCACTGCTGATCAAAAACTGATGGAATTTTGATGAGCTGGAAAGAGGTGAGAGTGGCAAAGCAAACAATTACATAGCGAGAACGCTTCACTCCGGAGGTCCCAAAGTGGTAATTGTAGTGATGTATAACCCAGCACAGAACATCAGGAGGCCAAGGCAAGAGTGTAATGAGAGCAATAGAGCGATGGTTGACACACTTGCTGCAGTGTCCAGAAGAGCTCATGCATGCAGGGCAAAGCTCCTGATCATGGGCGACTTTAACCACAAGGAGATCGATTGGGAGAACTTGGAGCCACATGGGGGCCAAGATACATGGAGGGCTAAGATGATGGAAGTGGTACTGGAAAACTTCATGTACCAACACGTAAGGGACACTACAAGAGAGAGAGAGGAGAGGATGAACCAGCGAGACTAGACCTAGTATTCACCTTGAGTAGTGCAGATATTGAGAACATCACATATGAAAGATCCCTTGGGGCCTGTGATCATGTGGTTTTAAGCTTCGAATGCACAGTAGAGCTACAAGTGGAGGGGGAAGCAGGAAGGCCAGGCCGAATGAAGCCAAACTACAAGAAAGGGGACTACACAGGAATGAGGAACTTCCTGAATGGGGTTCAGTGGGACAGAGAACTGGCAGGGAAGCCAGTTAATGAGATGATGGAATATGTAACAACAATATGCAAGGAGATTGAGGAGAGGTTTGTACCCAAGGGTAACAGGAATAATGAAAAAGCCAGGATGAGCCCATGGTTCACTCAAAGGTACAGGGAGACAAAAACCAAGTGTGCTAGGGAATGGAAGAAATATAGAAGGCAAAGGACCCAGGAGAATAAGGAGAGCAGTCGTAGAGCCAGAAATGAATATGCACAGATAAGAAGGGAGGCCCAACGACAATATGAAAACGACATAGCAGCGAAAGCCAAATCTGACCCGAAGCTGTTATACAGCCACATCAGGAAGAAAGCAACCGTCAAGGACCAGGTAATCAGGCTAAGGAAGGAAGGAGGAGAGACAACAAGAAATGACCGTGAAGTATGTGAGGAACTCAACAAGAGATTCAAAGAAGTGTTCAGAGAGGAGACAGAAGAGGCTCCAGAAAGACGGAGAGGTGGGGCACACCAAGTGCTGGACACAGTACACACAACCGAGGAAGAAGTGAAGAGGCTTCTGAGTGAGCTAGATACCTAAAAGGCGATGGGGCCAGATAACATCTCTCCATGGGTCCTGAGAGAGGGAGCAGAGGTGCTATGTGTACCCCTAACAACAATATTCAATTCATCTATTGAAAGAGGGAGATTGCCTGAGGCATGGAAGACAGCAAATATAGTCCCAATCTTTAAAAAAGGAGACAGACATGAAGCACTAAACTACAGACCAGTATCACTGACATGTATAGTATGCAAAGTCATGGAAAAGATTATCAGGAGAAGAGTGGTGGAACACCTAGAAAGGAATGATCTCATCAACAGCAGCCAACATGGTTTCAGGGACGGGAAATCCTGTGTTACAAACCTACTGGAGTTCTATGACATGGTGACAGCAGTAAGACAAGAGAGAGAGGGGTGGGTGGATTGCGTTTTCTTGTACTGCAAGGAGGCGTTTGACTCAGTTCCACACAAAAGATTAGTGCAAAAACTGGAGGACCAAGTAGGGATAACAGGGAAGGCACTGCAATGGATCAGGGAATACTTGTCAGGAAGACAGCAGCGAGTCACAGTACGTGGCGAGGTGTCGGAGTGGGCGCCTGTGACCAGCGGGATACCACAGGGGTCAGTCCTAGGACCAGTGCTGTTTCTGGTATTTGTGAACGACATGATGGAAGGAATAGACTCTAAAGTGTCCCTGTTTGCAGATGACGTGAAGTTGATGAGAAGAGTTCAATCCCACCAAGTGCAAAGTCATGAAGATTGGGGAAGGGCAAAGAAGACCGCAGACGGAATACAGTCTATGGGGCCAGAGACTTCAAACCTCACTCAAGGAAAAAGATCTTGGGGTGAGTATAACACCAGGCACATCTCCTGAAGCGCACATCAACCAAATAACTGCCGAAGCATATGGGCGCCTAGCAAACCTCAGAACAGCATTCCGACATCTTAATAAGGAGTCGTTCAGGACCCTGTACACCGTGTACGTTAGGCCCATATTGGAGTATGCGGCAACAGTTTGGAACCCACACCTAGCCAAGCATGTAAAGAAACTAGAGAAAGTGCAAAGGTTTGCCACAAGACTAGTCCCAGAGCTACGAGGTATGTCCTATGAGGAGAGGTTAAGGGAAATCAACCTGACGACACTGGAGGACAGGAGAGATAGAGGGGACATTATAACGACATACAAAATACTGAGAGGAATTGACAAGGTGGACAAAGACAGGATGTTGCAGAGACTGGACACAGCAACAAGGGGACACAGTTGGAAGCTGAAGACACAGATGAATCACAGAGATGTTAGGAAGTATTTCTTCAGCCACAGAGTAGTCAGGAATTGGAATAGTTTGGGAAGCGATGTAGTGGAGGCAGGATCCATACATAGCTTAAAGCAGAGGTATGATAAAGCTCACGGTTCCGGGAGAGTGACCTAGTAGCTACCAGTGAAGAGGCAGGGCCTGGAGCTTGAACTCGACCCCTGCAATCTCAACTAGGTGAGTACAACTAGGTGAGTACAACTAGGTGAGTACAACTAGGTGAGTACACACACACACACACACACATTGGTAAGTTTTAGAATTACTGGTATTACTACTGGTATTTATTAGCAGTATGAATACTTAGAAGTCACAGGCTCTGAGCTACTTTAGGGATTACTGTGGACAGTTACAAAACATGGCTTGGTTTTGCAGTGTTTTAAAAATTGAGGTGAGAGTTGAAGGAGGAAGTCTTGCTTCTCCAGGAGGAAATTAGGAGGCTGAAGGTTCACCTCAATGGGATTGGGAGCAAGTGTGAGGTGGCTGGAATGGTGGAGGGGAATGAGGCTACCAGCAGCGAGGTGCAGTCTGTCTGTCGCTGCGAGGAAGCTGTAGGTGGGGAGGTAGCAACGGCTACCAGCACTGAGGTGTAGTCCAGCACCTGCTGCAAGTGGAAAGTGGTTCCCAGTAATAGGAAGAGCATCAAAATAAGGAAAGTTAAGAGAGAAAATTTAAAGGTAGGAAATCGCTTCTCTGTTCTTCAGGATAAGTGTACTTCAGTGGCCAGTGAAGGTAAAGGTACTACTTCCCCTGCAAATAGAGGTAAGCGCATCCTTGTGGTTGGTGACTCACAGGTAAGATATATGGACCGTGCTTTCTGTAATAGGAATAAGAAGGTAAGAGATAGAGTGTGCTTCCCAGGAGCTGGTGTTAGTGACATAGTCAACAGGTTGGGTAATATCATGTCAGGTAATGAGAACAAGCCTATTATCACTCTCAGTGCTGGTGGAAATGATATTGGGAAGGGTAGGAGAGAAGAGCTGCTAGATAAGTACAGGTCAACTATAGATTTAATTAAGTCTAAGGGAGGGATCCCAATCATATGTAGCATCTTGCCTAGAAGGGGAGCGGGCAATGAATGGTTGTCTAAGGCAATTGGTGTAAATTGCTGGCTAGATAGATACTGCAAGGAACTTGCAATCCCATTCATTGACAACTGGGACAACTTTTATGGCAAACATGATATGTATGCAAGGGATGGGGTACATCTCTCTGGGGCTGGGGTGGTAGCACTTGTGAACTCAATCAAGATGGCCATTGCTGAAATACCTAGGATTTTAAACTGATAGAAGATAGAGGTATGGGTGTGTGTGGGAAACAGTCTGGTTGTAACACTTGGGTTGAAAACAGTAAATGTATAAAAGACATTTATCATGAAGTATAAATAAAGACAATAGATCAGGTCAGCAAACAAAGGGAGACAGCAGAGGGCAGCAAGGAACTAGCTCCCTTAGGGTCTATTATACTAATAGCAGGAGTGTAAGCAATAAGATAGATTTATTTATTTATTTATTTATTTATTTGTTTATTAATTTGAACATGGTACAGAGAAGTACAAAAGAATACAGTTAAGTGCAGCATGCCAAAGTCCCTTGTATGAAGAGCATTACGGGCAGGCTTAAAATTATCTTAAGATTAACTAAGCAATGATATATTCAGTGGTAAAACATTATTGTAAACAGAAAACAATTAAGCTTAAGTAACAATTAGTTTGAGTATTACAAAGACAGGTCATATGGTTGCATGCATTGCTGTTCATTCAGTAGAATAGAGTATTCTGTTAGGTAGTGTAATTAAAAGATAACAGAGTTTGATTGGGTCTCAGGTTACACATTTATGTGATACAATTATGAGAAATATTTAAGATATAGAATATATAAGATACAATTATTCAGTATTTATTTGGTTTTGGGTGAGAAAGTGATATTTGAGAAGAGACTTGAATTTATAAACAGGTAGTGTTTCTTTTATATTCACAGGTAATGAATTCCAGATTTTAGGGCCTTTTATGTGCATTGAGTTTTTGCATAGTGTAAGATGGACACGAGGAACATCAAAGAGTGATCTGTGCCTTGTGTTATGGTCATGTGTTCTGTTGAGGTTGGCAAGGAGATGTTTGAGGGGAGGGTTAATATCAGAGTTAAGTGTTCTATGTATGTAATAGGTGCAGTAATAAGTATGGATGTTTCGTATGGTGAGTAGGTTGAGTGTTTTGAATATTGGTGGAGTGTGCTGCCTGTAGTGAGAATTTGTTATCATTCTGACTGCAGCCTTTTGTTGGGTAATTAGTGGTCTGAGATGGTTAATTGTTGTTGAGCCCCATGGACAAATTCCATAGGTGAAATAGGGGTAAATAAGTGAGTGATATAGGGCCAGGAGGGCTGACTGTGGAACAAGTACAGGAAACATATATATCATCGCTATAACAGAGACCTGGCTCAATCTGAAGGATAGAGAGATGCCTTCTGAATGTCACATACAAGGTTATAAATTATTCCACACTGACAGGGTCAACAGGAAGGGTGGTGGAGTAGCGATGTATGTCAGAGACAATTTAAATTGTTGTGTTAGACAAGATATAAAAATAGAAGCATCAGCCACTGAATCTGTTTGGTTACAGCTTCTCGAGGGCCGTGAAAAACTAATTTTGGGTGTGATTTACAGGCCCCCAAATCTTTATAGGGAGTACAGTAAACTTCTATGTGATGATATCTGTAAGGCCTCTACATACGAAAATGTTGTGATAATGGGAGATTCAACTACAGACAGATTGACTGGAGCAATTTGACAGGAAATTTAGAGTCAAGTGACTTTCTTGATACAATTCAGGATTGTTTTTTAAAACAGTTTGTGACAGAGCAAACTAGAGGAAATAACCTGCTTGACTTGGTTCTTGCCAGCAGGGAAACGCTAATTAATAATCTTGAGGTTAATGATGGGCTTGGGGAAAGTGGTCACAAATCACTCAGTTTTAATATATCATGGAATTACCCTAATAATGACAATCAAGTCTCTGTCCCTGACTTCCGCTTGGCTGATTTCATAGGTCTGAAAAATTACTTGGGTGGGCTGAACTGGAATGACCTGACTATGGGTCAGGTAGGTGGTGATGATTGCCGATATGACGTTTTCCAGGGCATAGTTCTAGCTGCTCAGAGAACTTATGTTCCAAACAGGGAAATCAGATCAAGCAAAAATAATCCTTAATGGATGAACAATAGATTAAAACATCTCATTGGTCAAAAGAGAGGCATATATAGGCAAATCAAAAGAGGAGAGGGGCAGTTAAGAAATCAATATATTCAGTTAAAGAGAGAAATAAAAAAGGGAATAAGAAAAGCAAAAAGAGATTATGAGGTTAAAGTTGCAAGAGAATAGAAGACTAACCCAAAAGGATTCTTTCAGGTATACAGAAGTAAGATCAGGGACAACATAGGCCCACTCAAAAGTTACTTGGGTCAGCTCACGGACAGTGATAAGGAAATGTGTAGAATTTTTAACACATACTTCCTCTCAGTTTTTACACAGGAACATACTAGCGATATTCCAGTAATGATAAATTATGTAGAACAGGACGATAATAAACTGTGCACGATTAGGGTCACAAGTGACATGGTCCTTAGGCAAATTGATAAATTAAAACCTAACAAATCCCCAGGCCCTGATGAACTGTATGCAAGGGTTCTAAAGGAATGTAAAGAGGAGCTTAGCACACCTTTGGCTAATCTTTTCAACATATCACTACAAACTGGCATGGTGCCAGATAAGTGGAAAATGGCAAATGTGATACCTATTTTCAAAACAGGTGACAGGTCCTTAGCTTCGAACTATAGACCAATAAGCCTAACCTCCATAGTGGGAAAATTTATGGAATCAATAATTGCCGAGGCAGTTCGTAGCCATCTTGAAAAGCATAAATTAATCAACGAATCTCAGCATGGTTTTACAAAGGGGCGTTCCTGCCTTACGAATTTATTAACTTTTTTCACTAAGGTATTTGAGGAGGTAGATCATGGTAATGAATATGATATTGTGTACATGGACTTCAGTAAGGCTTTTGACAGGGTCCCACATCAGAGACTATTGAGGAAAATTAAAGCACATGGAATAGGAGGAGAGATTTTTTCCTGGATAGAGGCATGGTTGACAAATAGGCAGCAGAGAGTTTGCATAAATGGGGAGAAATCAGAGTGGGGAAGCGTCACGAGCGGTGTTCCACAGGGGTCAGTGTAGGGCCCCCTGCTGTTCACAATCTACATAAACGACATTGATGAGGGCATAAAGAGCGACATAAGCAAATTTGCCGATGACACCAAAATAGGCCGTCGAATTCATTCTGACGATTACGTTAGAGCACTCCAGGAAGATTTGAATAGACTGATGCAGTGGTCGGAGAAGTGGCAGATGCAGTTTAATATAGACAAATGCAAAGTTCTAAATTTTGGACAGGAAAATAACCATGCCACATATAAACTAAATAATGTAGATCTTAATATTACGGATTGCGAAAAAGATTTAGGAGTTCTGGTTAGCAGTAATCTGAAACCAAGACAACAGTGCATAAGTGTTCGCAATAAAGCTAACAGAATCCTTGGCTTCATATCACGAAGTATAAATAATAGGAGTCCTAGGTTCTTCAACTCTATATATCATTGGTTAGGCCTCATTTAGATTATGTTGCACACAGTTTTGGTCACCGTATTACAGAAAGGATATAAATGCTCTGGAAAACATACGAAGGAGGATGACAAAGTTGATACTATGTATCAGAAATCTTCCCTATGAGGATAGACTGAGGACCCTGAAACTGCACTCTCTAGAAAGGCATAGAATTAGGGAGGATATGATTGAGGTGTATAAATGGAAGACAGGAATAAATAAAGGGGATGTAAATAACGTGCTGAAAATATCTAGCCTAGACAGGACTCATAGCAATGGTTTTAAGTTGGAAAAATTCAGATTCAGGAAGGATATAGGAAAGCACTGGCTTGGTAATAGAGTTGTGGATGAGTGGAACAAACTCCCAAGTACAGTTATTGAGGCTAAAACGTTGTGTAGTTTTAAAAACAGGTTAGATAAATACATGAGTGGGTGTGGGTGGGTGTGAGTTGGACCCGATTAGTTTGTGCTACTAGGTCAGTTGCCGTGCTCCTTCCTTAAGTGAATGTGACCTGACCTGACTAGGTTGGGGCATTGGCTTAAGCCAGTAGGAGACTTAGACCTGCCTCGTATGGGCCGGTAGGCCTGCTGCAGTGTTCCTTCTTTCTTATGTTCTTAAGTGAGGGCACACACACACACACACACACACACACACACACACACACACACACACACACACACACACACACACACACACATACACACACACACACACACACACACACACACACACACGCGCACAAGCACACACACACACAGATTAAGGACAGAAGGTGGAGAACTCACAAGAAATGATCAGGAGGTATGTGAGGAGCTGAACAGGAGATTTAAGGAAGTTTTTACAGTAGGGACAGGAAGGGCTGTGGGAAGACAGCACAGAAGGGAACATCAAGAGGGAATATACCAACAAGTGTTGGATGACATACGAACAACTGAGGAGGAGGTGAAGAAGCTCCTAAGTGACATTGACACCTCAAAGGCGATGGGACCGGACAATATCTCCCCATGGGTCCTTAGAGAAGGAGCAGAGATGCTGTGCGTGCCTCTAACCACAATCTTCAACACATCCCTTGAAACTGGGCAACTACCTGAGAAATGGAAGACAGCTAATGTAGCCCCCATATTTAAGAAAGGAAACAGAAACGAGGCACTAAACTACAGACCTGTGTCTCTGACATGTATTGTGTGCAAATTCATAGAGAAGATTATCAGGAGGAGAGTGGTCGAACACCTGGAAAGGAACAAGATTATAAATGAAAACCAGCATGGGTTCATGGAAGGCAAATCTTGTATCACAAACCTCCTGGAGTTTTATGACAAGGTAACAGAAGTAAGACACGAGAGAGAGGGGTGGGTAGATTGCGTTTTCCTAGACTGCAGGAAGGCCTTTGACACAGTTCCCCACAAGAGATTAGTGCAGAAGCTGGAGGATCAGGCGCATGTAAAAGGGAGGGCACAGCAATGGATAAGGGAATACCTGACAGGGAGGCAGCAACGAGTCATGGTACGTGAAGAGGTATCACAGTGGGCGCCTGTTACGAGCGGGGTCCCATAGGGGTCAGTTCTAGGACCAGTGCTATTTTTGATATATGTGAACGACATGATGGAAGGAATAGACTCTGAAGTGTCCCTGTTCGCAGATGACGTGAAGTTGATGAGAAGAATTAAATCGGACGAGGATGAGGCAGGACTGCAAAGAGATCTGGACAGGCTGGACATGTGGTCCAGTAACTGGCTTCTCGAATTCAATCCAGCCAAATGCAAAGTCATGAAGATTGGGGAGGGGCAAAGAAGACCGCAGACAGAGTATAGGCTAGGCGGACAAAGACTACAGACCTCACTCAGGGAAAAAGACCTTGGGGTGACCATAACACCGAGCACATCACCGGAGGCACACATCATTCAAATAACCGCTGCAGCATACGGGCGCCTGGCAAACCTGAGAATAGCGTTCCGATACCTTAATAAGGAATGGTTCAAGACACTGTACACTGTGTATGTTAGGCCCATACTGGAGTATGCAGCACCAGTCTGGAACCCACACCTGGTCAAGCACGTCAAGAAGGTAGAGAAAGTACAAAGGTTTGCAACAAGGTTAGTCCCAGAGCTCTAGGGAATGTCGTACGAGGAAAGGTTAAGGGAAATCGGACTGATGACACTGGAGGACAGAAGGGTCAGGGGAGACATGATAACGACATACAAGATACTGCGGGGAATAGACAAGGAGGACAGAGATAGGATGTTCCAGAGAGGGGGCACAGGGACAAGGGGTCACAACTGGAAGCTGAAGACTCAGACGAGTCACAGGGACGTTAGGAAGTATTTCTTCAGTCATAGAGTTGTCAGCAAGTGGAATAGCCTAGCAAGTGAAGTAGTGGAGGCAGGAACCATACATAGTTTTAAGAAGAGGTATGACAAAGCTCAGGAAGCAGAAAGAGAGAGGACCCAGTAGCGATCAGCGTAGAGGCGGGGGCCAGGAGCTGAGTCTCGACCCCTGCAACCACAATTAGGCGAGTACAATTAGGTGAGTACACACACACACTCACACACACACACACACACACACACACACACACACACACACACACATACACCAGGCAGGACTTCAAAGAGACCTGGACAGACTGGACACCTGGTCCAGCAAATGGCTTCTCGAATTTAATCCTGCCAAATGCAAAGTCATGAAGATGGGGGAGGGGCACAGAAGACCACAGACAGAGTATAGGCTAGGTGGCCAAAGACTGCAAACCTCACTCAAGGAGAAAGATCTTGGGGTGAGTATAACACCGAGCATGTCTCCGGAAGCACACATCAATCAGATAACTGCTGCAGCATATGGGCGCCTGGCAAACCTGAGAACAGCATTCCGATACCTTAGTAAGGAATCATTCAAGACACTGTACACCGTGTATGTCAGGCCCATACTGGAGTATGCAGCACCTGTTTGGAACCCGCACTTGATAAAGCACGTCAAGAAACTAGAGAAAGTACAAAGGTTTGCGACAAGGTTAGTTCCAGAGCTAAGGGGAATGTCCTATGAGGAAAGATTAAGGGAAATCGGCCTGACCACACTGGAGGACAGGAGGGTCAGGGGAGACATGATAACGACATATAAAATACTGCGTGGAATAGACAAGGTGGACAAAGACAGGATGTTCCAGGGAGGGGACACAGAAACAAGAGGCCACAATTGGAAGTTGAAGACACAAATGAGTCAGAGAGATAGTAGGAAGTATTTCTTCAGTCATAGAGTTGTAAGGCAGTGGAATAGCCTAGAAAATGACGTAGTGGAGGCAGGAACCATACACAGTTTTAAGACGAGGTTTGATAAAGCTCATGGAGCGGGGAGAGAGAGGGCCTAGTAGCAACCGGTGAAGAGGCGGGGCCAGGAGCTAGGACTCGACCCCTGCAACCACAAATAGGTGAGTACAGGATTTCACACCTTCCTGTAAAATGACCTGATAACCCTCCCTCTAACATTCCACTATCCACTATCCCCCCCCCCTCTCTCTCTCTCTCTCTCTCTCTCTCTCTCTCTCTCTCTCTCTCTCTCTCTCTCTCTCTCTCTCTCTCTCTCTCTCTCTCTCTCTCTCTCTCTCTCTCTCTCTCTCTCTCTCTCTCTCTCTCTCTCTCTCTCTCAATACCTATCTCTCTACCTATCTCTCTGTCTCTACCTATCTCTCTCTCTACCTATCTCTCTACCTATCTCTCTCTCACTACCTATCTCTCTACCTATCTCTCTCTCTTTTTTTTTTTTTTTTTACACAGGGTTTGACAAGGTTAAGGATCCCTAGCTTTATTGACAAGCTCTTTACAGGTTAAGGATTCCTAACTTTATTGGCAAGCTAAGAGCTGTTACCTGCATCAGCTCATTTGAAAGCATTTTTATTGTTATGAGACATACAAGTAGGGAACAGGATGAAGTTGGAGCCATCTGTGGGCCAGCATTTTCATTTGATCAACTGACTTTATCTCGTTGACATCATTATGCTGTACGAATGTGTTCCATACTCGAGTCATCCTGGGTATGTATGATCTCAGATGGAGTGATGTTCTGGAGAAGGGTACAGCCAGAGTGAAGTTGCTGCTTTCTGCCCGTCTTGTGGCATAAAAGCTTGTTTCACGCTGTCCTCGAAGTGGATCCAAGTGTGGTATTTTGACAATATTGGCCTTGTACATAACAGTAAGGCCACCCACATCCCTCCTATGTTGAAGGCTCTGCTGAAATGACAGATCTATCCAGGATGGGTCCAGGCGAGAGATGAGACGTCTTGCTCTGTTCTCTACTCTATCAAGCAGTCGCAGATGAGAGGGGGGCAGGCAAACCAAGAAAGTGGAGCATACTCAAAGTGCGAGCGTACTTGTGCCTCGTACAGAATCTTGCAACCCCTACTGTCAAGTAGATACGAGATACGGCGAAGTGCTGTAAGCTTCCTGGCTGCCTTGTTTGCAAGATTTGCAACATGGTTCTTCATGGTTAGTTTGGAGTCAAATTTCACCCCAAGGATATCAAATTCTTCTCCAGGTGCCAACACCCTCCCGTTCATCCTTACTACTGCACCAGCATTACCATCATGGTGCCTAGAGATGATCATCATTTGCGTTTTCTCAGGTGCAAATGTTACTTGCCATCTATTTCCCCAAGCTGATATAGCTCTCAGCTGGTGATTGATGTAGCTTAGAGCAGCTGGCATTTCTTCTCTTGGATAAGTGAATGTCAGTGTACAGTCGTCTGCATGTGCATGTGATTCTGGGATGAGATGAAGAAGGTCGTTGAAGTAGACATTCCATAACAATGGACCCAGCACGCTTCCTTGTGGAACACTTGCTCCAATAGGATGTCTTGCTGATTCCATTCCATTGAGAACTACACTTAGAGATCTACCATGAAGGTAATCACTGAGGAGACATAGTATAGAGCCTGCAATTCCCACTGCTTGAAGTTTTGCTAAGAGGCCTTATCTCTCTCTACATATCTCTCTCTACCTATCTCTCTCTTTATCTATCTCATCTCTCTCTCCCATCTCTCCCCTCTAACATCTCTCCCCTCTAACATCTCTCCCCTCTCCCATCTCTCCCCTCTAACATCTCTCCCCGTCTAACATCTCTCCCCATCTAACATCTCTCCCCCTCTCATTATCTATCTGCTCTCCCATTTCCCATCTCTCTCTCCCCCCTCTCTCTCTCTCTCCCTCCTCCCCTCTCTCTCTCTCCCCCTCTCCTCTCTCTCCCCTCTCTCTCTTCCACCTCCCCCGCACTCCCCCTTCTCCACTGTCTCTCCCACTGTCCCCTCTCTTCGCCCCCTCTCTTTCCTCTCTCCCATCTCTTCTCGCTCTCTCTCTCTCCCCCCTTTTCCCTTCTCACCCTCCCCCTTCTCTCTGTCCTTCTACCTTTCCCTTCTCTCTCTCTCTCTCTCTCTCTCTCTCTCTCTCTCTCTCTCACGCTCTCTCTCTCTCTCTCTCTCTCTATCTCTCTCTCACTCTCTCTCTGTCTCACTCTCTCTCTCTCTTTCTCACTCTTCTCTCTTTCAAAAAAAAAAAAAGAAAAAAGAAAGGGAAGAAAGGGGAAAAAAAAGGAAAAAATGGTGGGGAGTGGATGGAGGAGCAGTGGAAAAGGATGGAACAAGAGTGGAAGAGAAAATTACGAGAGCTTTCTGAAAAAATGGAGACAGAGCTTTCAGTGAAATTAGAAAAGAGGTTGGAGAAGGAGAAGAAGAATTGGGAGGCAAAAGTCGAAACTGCAGTAGCCAGGATAAGGGTCCTAGAAGATGAGGTAAACAGGCTGAAGCGAGTTACAGGGGCACTGACCAGAGAAGACACAACATATGAAGCTGAGAGGCTGAACAGGAAGGAAGGAGATATGAATTATGCTAAGGTCATATCAGCCTGCCAAGAAGGGCCAAGGAGTGAAAGTGGAGAGCAGCTGGGTGTAGATGGAGAGGGTGATAGGTCAAATGCAGAGGCACAACCATGCTACCAAGAGCCACTGGAAAAATCAAGGGAGAAAATGACCACGTACAGACAGGAACCAGAGTCACAGAGGGTGAGGCAATGGGAGGAGGAAAGGGCAAAATCAGTGTTTATCCATGGGCTTCAAGAGAGAGAGGAAAGGACACACACTGAAAGACGGCAGGCAGAATGAAAGGAGATTGAGAACATCCTCACAGAAATAGGTGCAGAAGACATGGACAAAATTGTAAATTTTCAGAGAATAGAGGGGTACTTGAAGGGAAGAAAACGACCGATCAAGCTGATTCTCAGGACAGAAACAGTGCAGAACAGGATCCTCCAAGGGAAACCACGGTTGAAGTGCTTGGAAGGGTACAAGAGGGTGTTCCTAGACAGAGACAGAACACAAACAGAATGACAGCAGCTGAGGGAGAGGACAAAAAAGTGAAAGGAGCTAGGAAAGGAAACAAGGACAGAACCAGCAGAGGTCAATCAGAGCAGGACAGAGCAACAAGGGCAAGCACACAAAGAACCATCCTCAGAACCTATCACACCATCACACCTATCACACCATTGCAGCACTACAATCTACAATCCATACTAACAGCTTCCACCCAACACCCAGCTATAGAATCCCACAGTATGCTACCAGGGCTCCCACCCTTACAAGCCACCCAAACCACAGTGTTGGAGAGGAAACTGAAGGTATGGTACACAAACGCTGATGGAATATCAAATAAATGGGAGGAGTGGCACGAAAGAGTCAAAGAGGCATCACCGGACATCATAGCTCTCACAGAAACCAAGCTTACAGGTATGATAACAGATGCCATCTTTCTAACGGGATACCAGATCCTGAGGAAAGGCAGAGGGAACAGGGGGGGGTGGAGGAGTGGCACTGCTGATCAAAAACCGTTGGAATTTTGAAGAGCTGGAGAGAGGAGACTGCAGAGAAGCAAGCGATTACATAGTGGGAACGCTTCACTCTGGAGGTCCCAAAGTGGTAATTGCAGTGATGTATAACCCAGCACAGAACATCAGGAGGCCAAGGCAAGAGTATGATGAGAGCAATAGAGCAATGGTTGACACACTGGCTGCAGTGTCCAGAAGAGCTCATGCATGCAGGGCAAAGATCCTGATCACGGGTGACTTTAACCACAAGGGACCAGTGACCATGTGGTTTTAAGCTTCAAATACACAGTAGAGCTGCAAGTGGAGGGGGAAGCAGGAAGGCCAGGCCGAATGAAGCCAAACTACAAGAAAGTGGACTACATGGGAATGAGGAACTTCCTGAATGGGGTTCAATGGGGCAGAGCACCGGCATGGAAGCCAGTTAATGAGATGATGGAATATGTAACAACCATATGCAAGGATGCTGAGGGGAGGTTTGTACCCAAGGGTAACAGGAATAACAAAAAGCCAGGATGAGCCCGTGGATCACCCAAAGGTGCAGGGAGGCAAAAACCAAGTGTGCTAGGAAATGGAAGAAATACAGAAGGCAAAGGACCCAGGAGAATAAGGAGAACAGTCGTAGAGCCAGAAACGAATATGCACAGATAAGAAGGGAGGCCCAAAGACAATATGAAAATGACATAGCAGCGAAAGCCAAATCTGTCCCGAAACTGTTGTACAGCCACATCAGGAGGAAAACAACAGTCAAGGGCCAGGTAATCAGGCTAAGGAAGGAAGGAGGAGAGACAACAAGAAATGACCGTGAAGTATGTGAGGAACTCAACAAGGGATTCAAAGAAGTGTTCACAGAGGAGATGGAAGGGGCTCCAGAAAGATGGAGAGGTGGGGTACACCACAAAGTGCTGGACACAGTACACACATCCAAGGAAGAAGTGAAGAGGCTTCTGAGTGAGCTAGATACCTCATAGGCAATGGGACCGGATAACATCTCTCCATGGGTCCTGAGAGAGGGAACAGAGGCGCTGTGTGTACCCCTAACAACAATATTCAATACATCTATCGAAATAGGGAGATTGCCTGAGGCTTGGAAGACAGCAAATGTAGTCCCAATCTTTAAAAAAGGAGACAGACATGAAGCACTAAACTACAGACCAGTGTCACTGACATGTATAGTATGCAAAATCATGGAGAAGATTATCAGGAGAAGAGTGTTGGAACACCTAGAAAGGAATGATCTCATCAACAGCAGCCAACATGGTTTCAGGGACGGGAAATCCTGTGTCACAAACCTACTGCAGTTCTATGACATGGTGACAGCAGTAAGACAAGAGAGAGAGAGGGGTGGGTGGATTGCATTTCCTTGGACTGCAAGAAGGCATTTGACAGTTTCACACAAGAGATTAGTGCAAAAACTGGAGGACCAAGCAGGGATAACAGGGAAGGCACTACAATGGATCAGGGAATACTTGTCAGGAAGACAGCAGCGAGTCATGGTACGTGGCGAGGTGTCAGAGTCGGCACCTGTGACCAGCGGGGTCCCACAGGTGTCAGTCCTAGGACCAGTGCTGGTTCTGGTATTTGTGAACGACATGACAGAAGGAATAGACAACGAAGTGCCCCTGTTTGCAGATGACG
>NC_091306.1:33036263-33078763 GCF_038502225.1 Cherax quadricarinatus | reverse complement strand
CAGTGGAGACAGGGAGGCCTCTTGGTGGACATAACAGAGGGGGATGCCAACAAGGAATATACCAACAAGTGTTAGATGATGTACACACAACTGAGAAGGAGGTGAAGAAGATGCTATGGGACCTTGATACCTCAATGGCAATGGGACCAGACAACATCTCCCTGTAGGTCCTTAGAGAGGGAGCAGAAATGCTGTGTGCCACTAACCACAATCTTCAATACATCCCTTGAAACTGGGCAACTACCTCAGGTATGGAAGATGGCAAATGTAGTACCCATATTTATAAAGAAAAGGAGACCAGTGTCACTGACGTGCATAGTGTGCAAAGTAATGGAGAGGATTATCAGGAGGTGAGTGGTGGAGCAACTGGCATGGAACAAGAGTATAAACGCCAACCAGCACGGTTTTATGGAAGGCAAATCCTATGTCACAAACCTACTGGAGTTTTATGATAAAGTAACAGAAGTAAGACACGAGAGAGAGGGGTGGGTTGATTGCATCTTTTTGGACTGCAAGAAGGCCTTCTACACAGTTCCTCCCAGAAGACTGGTGCAGACGCTAGAGGACCAGGTGCATATAACAGGAAGGATGCTGCAATGGTATTCGCTGGTGATGAATTCCAAATTTTTGGGCCTTTTATGTGCATAGAGTTTTCACATAGTGTGAGATTGACACGGGTGACATCACAGAGTGATCTGTGCCTTGTGTTGTGGCTGTGTGTCCTAGACATACACAACACTGAAGGCAACACACATCATAATTATGACACAATGTGTAACATCTGGGTATCTTTATATGTAGACTTTTCGCCATCCAGTGGCTTGATCAGTACAATACAAGGATATAATGTGAAGAATGTACAACTGTATACAGAAGATGAGATAATCAGTTGGTCAACCTCGGCGTTGCTGAAGATCACCGTAATCTGGAAGATTCTGAAGCACAGGTAGGTGAGAGTACATGACATAAGACTGACAGTAACGCTGACAGAGTAGATAGTGAGAGAGAACATAAGACTGACAGTAACGCTGAAAGAGAAGTCAGTGAGAGAGAACATAACATAAGGCTGACAGTAACGCTGACAGAGTAGATAGTGAGAGAGAACATAACATAAGACTGACAGTAACGCTGACAGAGTAGATAGTGAGAGAGAACATAACACAAGACTGACAGTAACGCTGACAGAGTAGATAGTGAGAGAGAACATAAGACTGACAGTAACGCTGACAGAGTAGATAGTGAGAGAGAACATAAGACTGACAGTAACGCTGACAGAGTAGATAGTGAGAGAGAACATAACACAAGACTGACAGTAACGCTGACAGAGTAGATAGTGAGAGAGAACATAAGACTGACAGTAACGCTGACAGAGTAGATAGTGAGAGAGAATATAAGACTGACAGTAACGCTGACAGAATATAGTGAGAGAGAACATAAGACTGACAGTAGCGCTGACAGAGTAGATAGTGAGAGAGAACATAAGACTGACAGTAACGCTGACAGAATAGATAGTGAGAGAGAACATAAGACTGACAGTAACGCTGACAGAGTAGAAAGTGAGAGAGAACATAAGACTGACAGTAACGCTGAAAGAATAGATAGTGAGAGAGAACATAAGACTGACAGTAACGCTGACAGAGTAGATAGTGAGAGAGAACATAACATAAGACTGACAGTAACACTGACAGAGTAGATAGTGAGAGAGAACATAAGACTGACAGTAACACTGACAGAGTAGATAGTGAGAGAGAACATAACATAAGACTGACAGTAACGCTGACAGAGTAGATAGTGAGAGAGCCCAGAGGATGACAGCCGCTGCTTCACGACGTTAAAGCCGACACTAAAAACAATAACAGGTTGGCTGAGGAGCCGGCTGAGGCAGAATCAATACACAGCTTCGGGAGTCAGTACGAGGAAGGGATCTAGCAGAAATGACTCCTTCATTGTTAAGTGGTGGGGCCAGGAGCTGTGAATCGATCCCTCCAGTAACAAGGTGAGCGCAACAGGGTACTAACCGACCACCAGCTGTTCACATAAACTAAACCTCTCATCATAGTTCAACAACTATCATAGTTCATCAACTATCATAGTTCAACAACTATCAGGGTTCAACAACTATCAGGGTTCAACAACTATCATAGTTCAACAACTATCAGGGTTCGTCAACTATCATAGTTCAACAACTATCATAGTTCAACAACTATCAGGGTTCAACAACTATCATAGTTCAACAACTATCAGGGTTCAACAACTATCAGGGTTCATCAACTATCATAGTTCAACAACTATCATAGTTCAACAACTATCAGGGTTCAACAACTATCATAGTTCAACTACTATCATAGTTCAACAACAATCATAGTTCAACAACTATCAGGGTTCAACAACTATCAGGGTTCAACAACTATCATAGTTCAACAACTATCATAGTTCAACAACTATCATAGTTCAACAACTATCATAGTTCAACAACTATCATAGTTCAACAACTATCAGGGTTCAACAACTATCATAGTTAAACAACTATCATAGTTTAACAACTATCAGGGTTCAACAACTATCAGGGTTCAATAACTATCATAGTTCAACAACTATCATAGTTCAATAACTATCATAGTTCAACAACTATCAGGGTTCAACAACTATCAGGGTTCAACAACTATCATAGTTCAACTACTATCATAGTTCAACAACTATCATAGTTCAACAACTATCAGGGTTCAACAACTATCAGGGATCAACAACTATCATAGTTCAACAACTATCAGGGTTAATCAACTATCATAGTTCAACAACTATCATAGTTCAACAACTATCAGGGTTCAACAACTATCATAGTTCAACAACTATCAGGGTTCAACAACTATCAGGGTTCATCAACTATCATAGTTCAACAACTATCATAGTTCAACAACTATCAGGGTTCAACAACTATCATAGTTCAACAACTATCAGGGTTCAACAACTATCATAGTTCAACAACTATCAGGGTTCATCAACTATCATAGTTCAACAACTATCATAGTTCAACAACTATCAGGGTTCAACAACTATCATAGTTCAACAACTATCATAGTTCAACAACTATCAGGGTTCAACAACTATCATAGTTCAACAACTATCATAGTTCAACAACTATCATAGTTAAACAACTATCAGGTTCAACAACTATCATTCAACAACTATCAGGGTTCAACAACTATCATAGTTCAACAACTATCATAGTTCAAAACTATCATAGTTCAACAACTATCAGGGTTCAACAACTATCAGGGTTCAACAACTATCAGGGTTCAACAACTATCATAGTTCAACTACTATCATAGTTCAACAACTATCATAGTTCAACAACTATCAGGGTTCAACAACTATCAGGGTTCAACAACTATCAGGGTTCAACAACTATCATAGTTCAACTACTATCATAGTTCAACAACTATCATAGTTCAACAACTATCATAGTTCAACAACTATCAGGGTTCAACAACTATCAGGGTTCAACAACTATCATAGTTCAACTACTATCATAGTTCAACAACTATCATAGTTCAACAACTATCAGGGTTCAACAACTATCAGGGTTCAACAACTATCATAGTTCAACAACTATCATAGTTCAACAACTATCATAGTTCAACAACTATCATAGTTCAACAACTATCATAGTTCAACAACTATCAGGGTTCAACAACTATCATAGTTCAACAACTATCATATTTCAACAACTATCAGGGTTCAACAACTATCAGGGTTCAGCAACTATCATAGTTAAACAACTATCATAGTTCAACAACTATCATAGTTCAACAACTATCAGGGTTCAACAACTATCAGGGTTCAACAACTATCATAGTTCAACTACTATCATAGTTCAACAACTATCATAGTTCAACAACTATCAGGGTTCAACAACTATCAGGGTTCAACAACTATCATAGTTCAACAACTATCATAGTTCAACAACTATCAGGGTTCAACAACTATCAGGGTTCAACAACTATCAGGGTTCAACAACTATCATAGTTCAACTACTATCATAGTTCATCAACTATCATAGTTCATCAACTATCATAGTTCAATAACTATCAGGGTTCAACAACTATCATAGTTCAACAACTATCATAGTTCAACAACTATCATAGTTAAACAACTATCATAGTTCAACAACTATCAGGGTTCATCAACTATCATAGTTCAATAACTATCAGGGTTCAACAACTATCATAGTTCATCAACTGTCATAGTTCAATAACTATCAGGGTTCAACAACTATCATAGTTCAACAACTATCATAGTTCAACAACTATCAGGGTTCATCAACTATCATAGTTCAATAACTATCAGCGTTCAACAACTATCATAGTTCATCAACTATCATAGTTCAATAACTATCAGGGTTCAACAACTATCATAGTTCAACAACTATCATAGTTCAACAACTATCATAGTTAAACAACTATCATAGTTCAACAACTATCAGGGTTCATCAACTATCATAGTTCAACAACTATCATAGTTCAACAACTATCATAGTTCAACAACTATTAGGGTTCAACAACTATCAGCGTTCATCAACTATCATAGTTCATCAACTATCATAGTTCAACAACTATTAGGGTTCAACAACTATCAGGGTTCATCAACTATCATAGTTCAACAACTATCATAGTTCAACAACTATTAGGGTTCAACAACTATCAGGGTTCTTCAACTATCATAGTTCAACAACTATCATAGTTCAACAACTATTAGGTTAAACAACTATCATAGTTCAACAACTATCAGGGTTCATCAACTATCATAGTTCATCAACTATCATAGTTCAACAACTATCATAGTTAAACAACTATCATAGTTCAACAACTATCAGGGTTCATCAACTATCATAGTTCAACAACTATCATAGTTCAACAACTATCATAGTTCAACAACTATCATAGTTCAAAAGCTATCATAGTTCAACAACTATCAGGGTTCATCAACTATCATAGTTCAACAACTATCATAGTTCAACAACTATCATAGTTCAAAAGATATCATAGTTCAACAACTATCAGGGTTCATCAACTATCATAGTTCAACAACTATCATAGTTCAATAACTATCAGGGTTCATCAACTATCATAGTTCAACAACTATCATAGTTCAACAACTATCATAGTTCAAAAGCTATCATAGTTCAACAACTATCATAGTTCAACAACTATCAGGGTTCATCAACTATCATAGTTCAACAACTATCATAGTTCAATAACTATCAGGGTTCATCAACTACCATAGTTCAGCAACTGTCATAGTTCAACAACTATCAGGGTTCATCAACTATCATAGTTCAACAACTATCATAGTTCAACAACTATCAGGGTTCATCAACTATCATAGTTCAACAACTATCATAGTTCAACAACTATCACAGTTTAACAACTATCATAGTTCAACAACTATCATAGTTCAACAACTATCATAGTTCAGCAACTGTCATAGTTCAACAACTATCATAGTTCAACAACTATCATAGTTCAACAACTATCAGGGTTCATCAACTATCATAGTTCAACAACTATCATAGTTCAACAACTATCATAGTTCAACAACTATCATAGTTCAGCAACTATCAGAGTTCAACAACTATCATAGTTCAACAACTATCATAGTTCAGCAACTATCAGAGTTCAACAACTATCATAGTTCAACAACTATCAGAGTTCAACAACTATCATAGTTCAACAACTATCAGGGTTCATCAACTATCATAGTTCAACAACTATCATAGTTCAACAACTATCATAGTTCAACAACTATCAGGGTTCATCAACTATCATAGTTCAACAACTATCATAGTTCAACAACTATCAGGGTTCATCAACTATCATAGTTCAACAACTATCATAGTTCAACAACTATCAGGGTTCATCAACTATCATAGTTCAACAACTATCAGAGTTCAACAACTATCATAGTTCAACAACTATCAGGGTTCATCAACTATCAGAGTTCAACAATTATCATAGTTCAACAACTATCATAGTTCAACAACTATCATAGTTCAACAACTATCATAGTTCAACAACTATCAGAGTTCAACAACTATCATAGTTCAACAACTATCAGGGTTCATCAACTATCAGAGTTCAACAACTATCATAGTTCAACAACTATCATAGTTCATCAACTATCAGAGTTCAACAACTATCATAGTTCAACAACTATCATAGTTCATCAACTATCAGAGTTCAACAACTATCAGGGTTCATCAACTATCATAGTTCAACAACTATCATAGTTCAACAACTATCAGGGTTCATCAACTATCATAGTTCAACAACTATCATAGTTCAACAACTATCAGGGTTCATCAACTATCATAGTTCAACAACTATCAGAGTTCAACAACTATCATAGTTCAACAACTATCAGGGTTCATCAACTATCAGAGTTCAACAACTATCATAGTTCAACAACTATCATAGTTCAACAACTATCATAGTTCAACAACTATCAAAGTTCATCAACTATCAGAGTTCAACAACTATCAGGGTTCATCAACTATCATAGTTCAACAACTATCATAGTTCATCAACTATCAGAGTTCAACAACTATCATAGTTCAACAACTATCATAGTTCATCAACTATCAGAGTTCAACAACTATCATAGTTCAACAACTATCATAGTTCATCAACTATCAGAGTTCAACAACTAACAGGGTTCATCAACTATCATAGTTCAACAACTATCATAGTTCATCAACTATCAGAGTTCAACAACTATCATAGTTCAACAACTATCAAAGTTCATCAACTATCAGAGTTCAACAACTATCATAGTTCAACAACTATCATAGTTCATCAACTATCAGAGTTCAACAACTATCATAGTTCAACAACTATCATAGTTCATCAACTATCAGAGTTCAACAACTATCATAGTTCATCAACTATCAGAGTTCAACAACTATCATAGTTCAACAACTATCAGAGTTCAACAACTATCATAGTTCAACAACTATCATAGTTCATCAACTATCAGAGTTCAACAACTATCATAGTTCATCAACTATCAGAGTTCAACAACTATCATAGTTCAACAACTATCAGAGTTCATCAACTATCATAGTTCATCAACTATCAGGGTTCATCAACTATTATAGTTCAACAACTATCATAGTTCAACAACTATCAGAGTTCAACAACTATCATAGTTCATCAACTATCAGGGTTCATCAACTATCATAGTTCAACAACTATCATAGTTCAACAACTATCATAGTTCATCAACTATCATAGTTCATCAACTATCAGAGTTCAACAACTATCATAGTTCAACAACTATCATAGTTCATCAACTATCAGAGTTCAACAACTATCAGAGTTCATCAACTATCATAGTTCAACAACTATCATAGTTCAACAACTATCATAGTTCATCAACTATCAGAGTTCATCAACTATCAGAGTTCAACAACTATCATAGTTCAACAACTATCATAGTTCAACAACTATCATAGTTCAACAACTATCATAGTTCATCAACTATCAGAGTTCAACAACTATCAGGGTTCATCAACTATCATAGTTCAACAACTATCATAGTTCATCAACTATCATAGTTCAACAACTATCAGAGTTCAACAACTATCAGAGTTCAACAACTATCATAGTTCATCAACTATCAGAGTTCAACAACTATCATAGTTCAACAACTATCAGGGTTCATCAACTATCATAGTTCAACAACTATCAGGGTTCATCAACTATCAGAGTTCAACAACTATCATAGTTCAACAACTATCATAGTTCATCAACTATCAGAGTTCAACAACTATCATAGTTCAACAACTATCAGAGTTCAACAACTATCATAGTTCATCAACTATCAGAGTTCAACAACTATCATAGTTCAACAACTATCATAGTTCATCAACTATCATAGTTCAACAACTATCATAGTTCATCAACTATCAGAGTTCAACAACTATCATAGTTCATCAACTATCAGAGTTCAACGACTATCATAGTTCAACAACTATCATAGTTCATCAACTATCAGAGTTCAACAACTATCATAGTTCAACAACTATCAGGGTTCATCAACTATCATAGTTCAACAACTATCAGGGTTCATCAACTATCAGAGTTCAACAACTATCATAGTTCAACAACTATCATAGTTCATCAACTATCAGAGTTCAACAACTATCATAGTTCAACAACTATCATAGTTCATCAACTATCATAGTTCAACAACTATCAGGGTTCATCAACTATCAGAGTTCAACAACTATCATAGTTCAACAACTATCATAGTTCAACAACTATCAGGGTTCATCAACTATCATAGTTCAACAACTATCATAGTTCAACAACTATCATAGTTCATCAACTATCAGAGTTCAACAACTATCATAGTTCAACAACTATCATAGTTCAACAACTATCAGGGTTCATCAACTATCAGAGTTCAACAACTATCATAGTTCAACAACTATCATAGTTCATCAACTATCATAGTTCAACAACTATCAGGGTTCATCAACTATCAGAGTTCAACAACTATCATAGTTCAACAACTATCATAGTTCATCAACTATCATAGTTCAACAACTATCATAGTTCATCAACTATCATAGTTCAACAACTATCAGGGTTCATCAACTATCAGAGTTCAACAACTATCATAGTTCAACAACTATCATAGTTCATCAACTATCATAGTTCAACAACTATCATAGTTCAACAACTATCAGAGTTCAACAACTATCATAGTTCAACAACTATCATAGTTCAACAACTATCAGGGTTCATCAACTATCATACTTCAACAACTATCATAGTTCAACAACTATCAGGGTTCATCAACTATCATAGTTCAACAACTATCATAGTTCAACAACTATCATAGTTCAACAACTATCATAGTTCAACAACTATCATAGTTCAACAACTATCATTGTTCAACAACTATCATAGTTCAACAACTATCATAGTTCAACAACTATCATAGTTCAACAACTATCATAGTTCAACAACTATCAGGGTTCATCAACTATCATAGTTCAACAACTATCAGGGTTCAACAACTATCATAGTTCAACAACTATGATAGTTCAACAACTATCATAGTTCATCAACTATCATAGTTCAACAACTATCATAGTTCAAAAACTATCAGGGTTCATCAACTATCATAGTTCAACAACTATCAGAGTTCAACAAGTATCATAGTTCAACAACTATCATAGTTCAACAACTATCATAGTTCAACAACTATCATAGTTCAACAACTATCATAGTTCAACAACTATCATAGTTCAACAACTATCATAGTTCAACAACTAACATAGTTCAACAACTATCATAGTTCAACAACTATCAGGGTTCATCAACTATCATAGTTCAACAACTATCATAGTTCAACAACTATCATAGTTCAACAACTATCATAGTTCAACAACTATCATAGTTCAACAACTATCATAATTCAACAACTATCATAGTTCAACAACTATCATAGTTCAACAACTATTATAGTTCATCAACTGTCATAGTTCAACAACTATCAGGGTTCATCAACTATCATAGTTCAACAACTATCATAGTTCAACAACTATCATAGTTCAACAACTATCGTAGTTCAACAACTATCATAGTTCAACAACTATCATAGTTCAACAACTATCATAGTTCAACTGTCATAGTTCAACAACTATCATAGTTCAACAACTATCATAGTACATCAACTATCATAGTTCAACAACTATCATAGTTCAACAACTATCATAGTTCAACAACTATCATAGTTCAACAACTATCATAGTTCAACAACTATCAGGGTTCATGAACTATCATAGTTCAACAACTATCATAGTTCAACAACTATCATAGTTCATCAACTATCATAGTTCATCAACTATCATAGTTCAACAACTATCAGGGTTCATCAACTATCATAGTTCAACAACTATCATAGTTCATCAACTATCATAGTTCAACAACTATCATAGTTCAACAACTATCATAGTTCAACAACTATCATAGTTCAACAACTATCATAGTTCAACAACTATCAGGGTTCATCAACTACCATAGTTCAACAACTATCATAGTTCAACAACTATCAGGGTTCATCAACTATCATAGTTAAACAACTATCATAGTTCAATAACTATCAGGGTTCATCAACTATCATAGTTCAACAACTATCAGGGTTCATCAACTATCATAGTTCAACAACTATCATAGTTCATCAACTATCATAGTTCAACAACTATCATAGTTCAACAACTATCATAGTTCAACAACTATCATAGTTCAACAACTATCATAGTTCAACAACTATCAGGGTTCAACAACTACCATAGTTCAACAACTATCATAGTTCAACAACTATCAGGGTTCATCAACTATCATAGTTAAACAACTATCATAGTTCAATAACTATCAGGGTTCATCAACTATCATAGTTCAACAACTATCATAGTTCAACAACTATCAGGGTTCATCAACTATCATAGTTCAACAACTATCAGGGTTCATCAACTATCCTAGTTCAACAACTATCATAGTTCAACAACTATCAGGGTTCATCAACTATCATAGTTCAACAACTATCATAGTTCAACAACTATCATAGTTCAACAACTATCATAGTTCAACAACTATCATAGTTCAATAACTATCATAGTTCAACACCATCAGGGTTCATCAACTATCATAGTTCAACAACTATCATAGTTCAACAACTATCATAGTTTAACAACTATCAGGGTTCAACAACTATCATAGTTCAACAACTTTCATAGTTCAACAACTATCATAGTTCAACAACTATCATAGTTCAACAACTATCATAGTTCAACAACTATCATAGTTCAACAACTATCAGGGTTCAACAACTATCATAGTTCAACAACTATCATAGTTCAACAACTATCATAGTTCAACAAACATCATAGTTCAACAACTATCATAGTTCAACAACTATCATAGTTCAACAACTATCAGGGTTCAACAACTATCATAGTTCAACAACCATCATAGTTCAACAACCATCATAGTTCAACAACTATCATAGTTCAACAACTATCATAGTTCAACTACTATCATAGTTCAACAACTATCATAGTTCAACAACTATCAGGGTTCAACAACTATCAGGGTTCATCAACTATCATAGTTCAACAACTATCATAGTTCAACAACTATCAGGGTTCAACAACTATCATAGTTCAACTACTATCATAGTTCAACAACAATCATAGTTCAACAACTATCAGGGTTCAACAACTATCAGGGTTCAACAACTATCATAGTTCAACAACTATCATAGTTCAACAACTATCATAGTTCAACAACTATCATAGTTCAACAACTATCATAGTTCAACAACTATCAGGGTTCAACAACTATCATAGTTAAACAACTATCATAGTTTAACAACTATCAGGGTTCAACAACTATCAGGGTTCAATAACTATCATAGTTCAACAACTATCATAGTTCAAAAACTATCATAGTTCAACAACTATCAGGGTTCAACAACTATCAGGGTTCAACAACTATCATAGTTCAACTACTATCATAGTTCAACAACCATCATAGTTCAACAACTATCAGGGTTCAACAACTATCAGGGTTCAACAACTATCATAGTTCAACAACTATCAGGGTTAATCAACTATCATAGTTCAACAACTATCATAGTTCAACAACTATCAGGGTTCAACAACTATCATAGTTCAACAACTATCAGGGTTCAACAACTATCAGGGTTCATCAACTATCATAGTTCAACAACTATCATAGTTCAACAACTATCAGGGTTCAACAACTATCATAGTTCAACAACTATCAGGGTTCAACAACTATCATAGTTCAACAACTATCAGGGTTCATCAACTATCATAGTTCAACAACTATCATAGTTCAACAACTATCAGGGTTCAACAACTATCATAGTTCAACAACTATCATAGTTCAACAACTATCAGGGTTCAACAACTATCATAGTTCAACAACTATCATAGTTCAACAACTATCATAGTTAAACAACTATCAGGGTTCAACAACTATCAGGGTTCAACAACTATCAGGGTTCAACAACTATCATAGTTCAACTACTATCATAGTTCAACAACTATCATAGTTCAACAACTATCAGGGTTCAACAACTATCAGGGTTCAACAACTATCAGGGTTCAACAACTATCATAGTTCAACTACTATCATAGTTCAACAACTATCATAGTTCAACAACTATCATAGTTCAACAACTATCAGGGTTCAACAACTATCAGGGTTCAACAACTATCATAGTTCAACTACTATCATAGTTCAACAACTATCATAGTTCAACAACTATCAGGGTTCAACAACTATCAGGGTTCAACAACTATCATAGTTCAACAACTATCATAGTTCAACAACTATCATAGTTCAACAACTATCATAGTTCAACAACTATCATAGTTCAACAACTATCAGGGTTCAACAACTATCATAGTTCAACAACTATCATATTTCAACAACTATCAGGGTTCAACAACTATCAGGGTTCAGCAACTATCATAGTTAAACAACTATCATAGTTCAACAACTATCATAGTTCAACAACTATCAGGGTTCAACAACTATCAGGGTTCAACAACTATCATAGTTCAACTACTATCATAGTTCAACAACTATCATAGTTCAACAACTATCAGGGTTCAACAACTATCAGGGTTCAACAACTATCATAGTTCAACAACTATCATAGTTCAACAACTATCAGGGTTCAACAACTATCAGGGTTCAACAACTATCAGGGTTCAACAACTATCATAGTTCAACTACTATCATAGTTCATCAACTATCATAGTTCATCAACTATCATAGTTCAATAACTATCAGGGTTCAACAACTATCATAGTTCAACAACTATCATAGTTCAACAACTATCATAGTTAAACAACTATCATAGTTCAACAACTATCAGGGTTCATCAACTATCATAGTTCAATAACTATCAGGGTTCAACAACTATCATAGTTCATCAACTGTCATAGTTCAATAACTATCAGGGTTCAACAACTATCATAGTTCAACAACTATCATAGTTCAACAACTATCAGGGTTCATCAACTATCATAGTTCAATAACTATCAGCGTTCAACAACTATCATAGTTCATCAACTATCATAGTTCAATAACTATCAGGGTTCAACAACTATCATAGTTCAACAACTATCATAGTTCAACAACTATCATAGTTAAACAACTATCATAGTTCAACAACTATCAGGGTTCATCAACTATCATAGTTCAACAACTATCATAGTTCAACAACTATCATAGTTCAACAACTATTAGGGTTCAACAACTATCAGCGTTCATCAACTATCATAGTTCATCAACTATCATAGTTCAACAACTATTAGGGTTCAACAACTATCAGGGTTCATCAACTATCATAGTTCAACAACTATCATAGTTCAACAACTATTAGGGTTCAACAACTATCAGGGTTCTTCAACTATCATAGTTCAACAACTATCATAGTTCAACAACTATTAGGGTTCAACAACTATCAGGGTTCATCAACTATCATAGTTCATCAACTATCATAGTTCAACAACTATCATAGTTAAACAACTATCATAGTTCAACAACTATCAGGGTTCATCAACTATCATAGTTCAACAACTATCATAGTTCAACAACTATCATAGTTCAACAACTATCATAGTTCAAAAGCTATCATAGTTCAACAACTATCAGGGTTCATCAACTATCATAGTTCAACAACTATCATAGTTCAACAACTATCATAGTTCAAAAGATTTCATAGTTCAACAACTATCAGGGTTCATCAACTATCATAGTTCAACAACTATCATAGTTCAATAACTATCAGGGTTCATCAACTATCATAGTTCAACAACTATCATAGTTCAACAACTATCATAGTTCAAAAGCTATCATAGTTCAACAACTATCATAGTTCAACAACTATCAGGGTTCATCAACTATCATAGTTCAACAACTATCATAGTTCAATAACTATCAGGGTTCATCAACTACCATAGTTCAGCAACTGTCATAGTTCAACAACTATCAGGGTTCATCAACTATCATAGTTCAACAACTATCATAGTTCAACAACTATCAGGGTTCATCAACTATCATAGTTCAACAACTATCATAGTTCAACAACTATCACAGTTTAACAACTATCATAGTTCAACAACTATCATAGTTCAACAACTATCATAGTTCAGCAACTGTCATAGTTCAACAACTATCATAGTTCAACAACTATCATAGTTCAACAACTATCAGGGTTCATCAACTATCATAGTTCAACAACTATCATAGTTCAACAACTATCATAGTTCAACAACTATCATAGTTCAGCAACTATCAGAGTTCAACAACTATCATAGTTCAACAACTATCATAGTTCAGCAACTATCATAGTTCAACAACTATCATAGTTCAACAACTATCAGAGTTCAACAACTATCATAGTTCAACAACTATCAGGGTTCATCAACTATCATAGTTCAACAACTATCATAGTTCAACAACTATCATAGTTCAACAACTATCAGGGTTCATCAACTATCATAGTTCAACAACTATCATAGTTCAACAACTATCAGGGTTCATCAACTATCATAGTTCAACAACTATCATAGTTCAACAACTATCAGGGTTTATCAACTATCATAGTTCAACAACTATCAGAGTTCAACAACTATCATAGTTCAACAACTATCAGGGTTCATCAACTATCAGAGTTCAACAACTATCATAGTTCAACAACTATCATAGTTCAACAACTATCATAGTTCAACAACTATCATAGTTCAACAACTATCAGAGTTCAACAACTATCATAGTTCAACAACTATCAGGGTTCATCAACTATCAGAGTTCAACAACTATCATAGTTCAACAACTATCATAGTTCATCAACTATCAGAGTTCAACAACTATCATAGTTCAACAACTATCATAGTTCATCAACTATCAGAGTTCAACAACTATCAGGGTTCATCAACTATCATAGTTCAACAACTATCATAGTTCAACAACTATCAGGGTTCATCAACTATCATAGTTCAACAACTATCATAGTTCAACAACTATCAGGGTTCATCAACTATCATAGTTCAACAACTATCAGAGTTAAACAACTATCATAGTTCAACAACTATCAGGGTTCATCAACTATCAGAGTTCAACAACTATCATAGTTCAACAACTATCATAGTTCAACAACTATCATAGTTCAACAACTATCATAGTTCATCAACTATCAGAGTTCAACAACTATCAGGGTTCATCAACTATCATAGTTCAACAACTATCATAGTTCATCAACTATCAGAGTTCAACAACTATCATAGTTCAACAACTATCATAGTTCATCAACTATCAGAGTTCAACAACTATCATAGTTCAACAACTATCATAGTTCATCAACTATCAGAGTTCAACAACTATCAGGGTTCATCAACTATCATAGTTCAACAACTATCATAGTTCATCAACTATCAGAGTTCAACAACTATCATAGTTCAACAACTATCAAAGTTCATCAACTATCAGAGTTCAACAACTATCATAGTTCAACAACTATCATAGTTCATCAACTATCAGAGTTCAACAACTATCATAGTTCAACAACTATCATAGTTCATCAACTATCAGAGTTCAACAACTATCATAGTTCATCAACTATCAGAGTTCAACAACTATCATAGTTCAACAACTATCAGAGTTCAACAACTATCATAGTTCAACAACTATCATAGTTCATCAACTATCAGAGTTCAACAACTATCATAGTTCATCAACTATCAGAGTTCAACAACTATCATAGTTCAACAACTATCAGAGTTCATCAACTATCATAGTTCATCAACTATCAGGGTTCATCAACTATTATAGTTCAACAACTATCATAGTTCAACAACTATCAGAGTTCAACAACTATCATAGTTCATCAACTATCAGGGTTCATCAACTATCATAGTTCAACAACTATCATAGTTCAACAACTATCATAGTTCATCAACTATCATAGTTCATCAACTATCAGAGTTCAACAACTATCATAGTTCAACAACTATCATAGTTCATCAACTATCAGAGTTCAACAACTATCAGAGTTCATCAACTATCATAGTTCAACAACTATCATAGTTCAACAACTATCATAGTTCATCAACTATCAGAGTTCATCAACTATCAGAGTTCAACAACTATCATAGTTCAACAACTATCATAGTTCAACAACTATCATAGTTCAACAACTATCATAGTTCATCAACTATCAGAGTTCAACAACTATCAGGGTTCATCAACTATCATAGTTCAACAACTATCATAGTTCATCAACTATCATAGTTCAACAACTATCAGAGTTCAACAACTATCAGAGTTCAACAACTATCATAGTTCATCAACTATCAGAGTTCAACAACTATCATAGTTCAACAACTATCAGGGTTCATCAACTATCATAGTTCAACAACTATCAGGGTTCATCAACTATCAGAGTTCAACAACTATCATAGTTCAACAACTATCATAGTTCATCAACTATCAGAGTTCAACAACTATCATAGTTCAACAACTATCAGAGTTCAACAACTATCATAGTTCATCAACTATCAGAGTTCAACAACTATCATAGTTCAACAACTATCATAGTTCATCAACTATCATAGTTCAACAACTATCATAGTTCATCAACTATCAGAGTTCAACAACTATCATAGTTCATCAACTATCAGAGTTCAACAACTATCATAGTTCAACAACTATCATAGTTCATCAACTATCAGAGTTCAACAACTATCATAGTTCAACAACTATCAGGGTTCATCAACTATCATAGTTCAACAACTATCAGGGTTCATCAACTATCAGAGTTCAACAACTATCATAGTTCAACAACTATCATAGTTCATCAACTATCAGAGTTCAACAACTATCATAGTTCAACAACTATCATAGTTCATCAACTATCATAGTTCAACAACTATCAGGGTTCATCAACTATCAGAGTTCAACAACTATCATAGTTCAACAACTATCATAGTTCAACAACTATCAGGGTTCATCAACTATCATAGTTCAACAACTATCATAGTTCAACAACTATCATAGTTCATCAACTATCAGAGTTCAACAACTATCATAGTTCAACAACTATCATAGTTCAACAACTATCAGGGTTCATCAACTATCAGAGTTCAACAACTATCATAGTTCAACAACTATCATAGTTCATCAACTATCATAGTTCAACAACTATCAGGGTTCATCAACTATCAGAGTTCAACAACTATCATAGTTCAACAACTATCATAGTTCATCAACTATCATAGTTCAACAACTATCATAGTTCATCAACTATCATAGTTCAACAACTATCAGGGTTCATCAACTATCAGAGTTCAACAACTATCATAGTTCAACAACTATCATAGTTCATCAACTATCATAGTTCAACAACTATCATAGTTCAACAACTATCAGAGTTCAACAACTATCATAGTTCAACAACTATCATAGTTCAACAACTATCAGGGTTCATCAACTATCATACTTCAACAACTATCATAGTTCAACAACTATCAGGGTTCATCAACTATCATAGTTCAACAACTATCATAGTTCAACAACTATCATAGTTCAACAACTATCATAGTTCAACAACTATCATAGTTCAACAACTATCATAGTTCAACAACTATCATAGTTCAACAACTATCATAGTTTCAGTTCAACATAGTTCAACAACTATCATAGTTCAACAACTATCATAGTTCAACAACTATCATAGTTCAACAACTATCAGGGTTCATCAACTATCATAGTTCAACAACTATCAGGGTTCAACAACTATCATAGTTCAACAACTATGATAGTTCAACAACTATCATAGTTCATCAACTATCATAGTTCAACAACTATCATAGTTCAAAAACTATCAGGGTTCATCAACTATCATAGTTCAACAACTATCAGAGTTCAACAAGTATCATAGTTCAACAACTATCATAGTTCAACAACTATCATAGTTCAACAACTATCATAGTTCAACAACTATCATAGTTCAACAACTATCATAGTTCAACAACTATCATAGTTCAACAACTAACATAGTTCAACAACTATCATAGTTCAACAACTATCAGGGTTCATCAACTATCATAGTTCAACAACTATCATAGTTCAACAACTATCATAGTTCAACAACTATCATAGTTCAACAACTATCATAGTTCAACAACTATCATAATTCAACAACTATCATAGTTCAACAACTATCATAGTTCAACAACTATTATAGTTCATCAACTGTCATAGTTCAACAACTATCTGGGTTCATCAACTATCATAGTTCAACAACTATCATAGTTCAACAACTATCATAGTTCAACAACTATCGTAGTTCAACAACTATCATAGTTCAACAACTATTATAGTTCAACAACTATCATAGTTCAACTGTCATAGTTCAACAACTATCATAGTTCAACAACTATCATAGTTCATCAACTATCATAGTTCAACAACTATCATAGTTCAACAACTATCATAGTTCAACAACTATCATAGTTCAACAACTATCATAGTTCAACAACTATCAGGGTTCATGAACTATCATAGTTCAACAACTATCATAGTTCAACAACTATCATAGTTCATCAACTATCATAGTTCATCAACTATCATAGTTCAACAACTATCAGGGTTCATCAACTATCATAGTTCAACAACTATCATAGTTCATCAACTATCATAGTTCAACAACTATCATAGTTCAACAACTATCATAGTTCAACAACTATCATAGTTCAACAACTATCATAGTACAACAACTATCAGGGTTCATCAACTACCATAGTTCAACAACTATCATAGTTCAACAACTATCAGGGTTCATCAACTATCATAGTTAAACAACTATCATAGTTCAATAACTATCAGGGTTCATCAACTATCATAGTTCAACAACTATCAGGGTTCATCAACTATCATAGTTCAACAACTATCATAGTTCATCAACTATCATAGTTCAACAACTATCATAGTTCAACAACTATCATAGTTCAACAACTATCATAGTTCAACAACTATCATAGTTCAACAACTATCAGGGTTCAACAACTACCATAGTTCAACAACTATCATAGTTCAACAACTATCAGGGTTCATCAACTATCATAGTTAAACAACTATCATAGTTCAATAACTATCAGGGTTCATCAACTATCATAGTTCAACAACTATCATAGTTCAACAACTATCAGGGTTCATCAACTATCATAGTTCAACAACTATCAGGGTTCATCAACTATCCTAGTTCAACAACTATCATAGTTCAACAACTATCAGGGTTCATCAACTATCATAGTTCAACAACTATCATAGTTCAACAACTATCATAGTTCAACAACTATCATAGTTCAACAACTATCATAGTTCAACAACTATCATAGTTCAACACCATCAGGGTTCATCAACTATCATAGTTCAACAACTATCATAGTTCAACAACTATCATAGTTTAACAACTATCAGGGTTCAACAACTATCATAGTTCAACAACTTTCATAGTTCAACAACTATCATAGTTCAACAGCTATCATAGTTCAACAACTATCATAGTTCAACAACTATCATAGTTCAACAACTATCAGGGTTCAACAACTATCATAGTTCAACAACTATCATAGTTCAACAACTATCATAGTTCAACAAACATCATAGTTCAACAACTATCATAGTTCAACAACTATCATAGTTCAACAACTATCATAGTTCAACAACTATCAGGGTTCAACAACTATCATAGTTCAACAACCATCATAGTTCAACAACCATCATAGTTCAACAACTATCATAGTTCAACAACTATCATAGTTCAACAACTATCATAGTTCAACAACTATCAGGGTTCAACAACTATCATAGTTCAACAACTATCATAGTTCAACAACCATCATAGTTCAACAACTATCATAGCTCAACAACTATCATAGTTCAACAACTATCATAGTTCAACAATTATCATAGTTCAACAACTATCATAGTTCAACAACTATCATAGTTCAACAACTATCAGGGTTCAACAACTATCATAGTTCAACTACTATCATAGTTCAACAACTATCATAGTTCAACAACCATCATAGTTCAACAACTATCATAGTTCAACAACTATCATAGCTCAACAACTATCATAGTTCAACAACTATAATAGTTCAACAACTATCAGGGTTCAACAACTACCATAGTTCAACAACTATCATAGTTCAACAACTATCAGGGTTCATCAACTATCATAGTTAAACAACTATCATAGTTCAATAACTATCAGGGTTCATCAACTATCATAGTTCAACAACTATCATAGTTCAACAACTATCAGGGTTCATCAACTATCATAGTTCAACAACTATCAGGGTTCATCAACTATCCTAGTTCAACAACTATCATAGTTCAACAACTATCAGGGTTCATCAACTATCATAGTTCAACAACTATCATAGTTCAACAACTATCATGGTTCAACAACTATCATAGTTCAACAACTATCATAGTTCAACAACTATCATAGTTCAACAACTATCAGGGTTCATCAACTATCATAGTTCAACAACTATCATAGTTCAACAACTATCATAGTTCAACAACTATCAGGGTTCAACAACTATCATAGTTCAACAACTTTCATAGTTCAACAACTATCATAGTTCAACAACTATCATAGTTCAACAACTATCATAGTTCAACAACTATCATAGTTCAACAACTATCAGGGTTCAACAACTATCATAGTTCAACAACTATCATAGTTCAACAACTATCATAGTTCAACAACTATCAGAGTTCAACAACTATCATAGTTCAACAACTGTCATAGTTCAACAACTATCAGGGTTCAACAACTATCATAGTTCAACAACCATCATAGTTCAACAACCATCATAGTTCAACAACTATCATAGTTCAACAACTATCATAGTTCAACAACTATCAGGGTTCAACAACTATCATAGTTCAACAACTATCATAGTTCAACAACCATCATAGTTCAACAACTATCATAGCTCAACAACTATCATAGTTCAACAACTATCATAGTTCAACAACTATCATAGTTCAACAACTATCATAGTTCAACAACTATCATAGTTCAACAACTATCAGGGTTCAACAACTATCATAGTTCAACAACTATCATAGTTCAACAACTATCATAGTTCAACAACCATCATAGTTCAACAACTATCATAGTTCAACAACTATCATAGCTCAACAACTATCATAGTTCAACAACTATAATAGTTCAACAACTATCAGGGTTCATCAACTATCATAGTCCACCAACTATCATAGTTCAACAACTATCATAGTTCAACGACTATCATAGTTCAACAACTATCAGGGTTCATCAACTATCAGAGTTCATCAACTATCATAGTTCAACAACTATCAGGGTTCAACAACCATTATAGTTCAACAACTATCATAGTCCACCAACTATCATAGTTCACCAACTATCATAGTTCAACAACTATCATAGTTCAACAACTATCAAAGCTCAACAACTATCAGGGTTCATCAACTATCATAGTTCAACAACTATCATAGTTCAACAACTATCATAGTTCAACAACTATCAGAGTTCAACAACTATCAGGGTTCATCAACTATCATAGTTCAACAACTATCATAGTTCAACAACTATCATAGTTCAACAACTATCATAGTTCAACAACTGTCATGGTTCATCAACTATCATAGTTCAACAACTATCATAGTTCAACAACTATCAGGGTTCATCAACTATCATAGTTCAACAACTATCAGGGTTCATCAACTATCATAGTTCAACAACTATTATAGTTCAACAACTATCATAGTTCAACAACTATCAGGGTTCATCAACTATCATAGTTCAACAACTATCATAGTTCAACAACTATCAGGGTTCATCAACTATCATAGTTCAACAACTATTATAGTTCAACAACTATCATAGTTCAACAACTATCAGGGTTCATCAACTATCATAGTTCAACAACTATCATAGTTCAACAACTATCAGGGTTCATCAACTATCATAGTTCAACAACTATCATAGTTCAACAACTATCAGGGTTCATCAACTATCATAGTTCAACAACTATCATAGTTCAACAACCATCATAGTTCAACAACTATCATAGTTCAACAACTATCAGGGTTCAACAACTATCATAGTTCAACAACTATCATAGTTCAACAACTGTCAGGGTTCATCAACTATCATAGTTCATCAACTATCATAGTTCAACAACTATCAGGGTTCAACAACTATCATAGTTCAACAACTATCATAGTTCAACAACTATCAGGGTTCATCAACTATCATAGTTCATCAACTATCAGGGTTCATCAACTATCATAGTTCAACAACTATCAGGGTTCAACAACTATCATAGTTCAACAACTATCATAGTTCAACAACTATCAGGGTTCATCAACTATCATAGTTCAACAACTATCAGGGTTCATCAACTATCATAGTTCATCAACTATCATAGTTCAACAACTATCAGGGTTCAAAAACCATCATAGTTCAACAACTGTCATAGTTCAACAACTATCATAGTTCAACAACTATCAGGGTTCATCAACTATCATAGTTCAACAACTATCATAGTTCAACAACTATCATAGTTCAACAACTATCATAGTTCAACAACTATCATAGTTCAACAACTATCATAGTTCAACAACTATCATAGTTCATCAACTATCATGGTTCAACAACTATCAGGGTTCATCAACTATCATAGTTCATCAACTATCATAGTTCAACAACTATCATAGTTTAACAACTATCATAGTTCAACAACTATCATAGTTCAACAACTATCATAGTTCAACTACTATCATAGTTCAACAACTATCATAGTTCAACAACCATCATAGTTCAACAACTATCAGGGTTCATCAACTATCATAGTTCAACAACTATCATAGTTCAACAACTATCAGGGTTCATCAACTATCATAGTTCAACAACTATCATAGTTCAACTACTATCATAGTTCAACAACTATCATAGTTCAACAACTATCATAGTTGAACAACTATCAGGGTACATCAACTATCATAGTTCAACAACTATCATAGTTCAACAACTATCATAGTTCAACAACTATCATAGTTCAACAACTATCATAGTTCAACAACTATCAGGGTTCAACAACTATCATAGTTCAACAACTATCATAGTTCAACAACTATCATAGTTCAACAACTATCATAGTTCAACAACTATCATAGTTCAACAACTATCATAGTTCATCAACTATCAGGGTTCAACAACTATCATAGTTCAACAACTATCATAGTTCTACAACTATCATAGTTCAACAACTATCATAGTTCAACAACTATCATAGTTCAACAACTATCAGGGTTTATCCACTATCATAGTACAACAACTATCTTAGTTCAACAACTATCATAGTTCAACAACTATCAGGGTTCAATAACTATCATAGTTCAACTACTATCAGGGTTTGTCAACTATCATAGTTCAACAACTATCATAGTTCAACAACTATCAGGGTTCAACAACTATCATAGTTCACCAACTATCAGGGTTCATCAACTATCATAGTTCAACAACTATCATAGTTCAACAACTATCATAGTTCAACAACTATCAGGGATCATCAACTATCATAGTTCAACAACTATCAGGGTTCATCAACTATCATAGTTCAACAACTATCAGGGTTCGTCAACTATCATAGTTCAACAACTATCATAGTTCAACAACTATCTGGGTTCATCAACTATCATAGTTCAACAACTATCATAGTTCATCAACTATCATAGTTCAACAACTATCATAGTTCATCAACTATCATAGTTCAACAACTATCATGGTTCAACAACTATCAGGGTTCATCAACTATCATAGTTCAACAACTATCATAGTTCAACAACTATCATAGTTCATCAACTATCATAGTTCAACAACTATCATAGTTCATCAACTATCATAGTTCAATAACTATCATAGTTCAACAACTATCATAGTTCAACAACTATCATAGTTCAACAACTATCATAGTTCAACAACTATCATAGTTCTACAACTATCATAGTTCAACAACTATCATAGTTCAACAACTATCATAGTTCAACAACTATCAGGGTTTATCCACTATCATAGTTCAACAACTATCTTAGTTCAACAACTATCATAGTTCAACAACTATCAGGGTTCAATAACTATCATAGTTCAACTACTATCAGGGTTCGTCAACTATCATAGTTCAACAACTATCATAGTTCAACAACTATCAGGGTTCAACAACTATCATAGTTCAACAACTATCAGGGTTCATCAACTATCATAGTTCAACAACTATCATAGTTCAACAACTATCATAGTTCAACAACTATCAGGGTTTATCAACTATCATAGTTCAACAACTATCAGGGTTCATAAACTATCATAGTTCAACAACTATCATAGTTCAACAACTATCAGGGTTCATCAACTATCATAGTTCAACAACTATCATAGTTCATCAACTATCATAGTTCAACAACTATCATAGTTCATCAACTATCATAGTTCAACAACTATCAGGGTTCAACAACCATCATAGTTCAACAACTGTCATAGTTCAACAACTATCATAGTTCAACAACTATCAGGGTTCATCAACTATCATAGTTCAACAACTATCATAGTTCAACAACTATCATAGTTCAACAACTATCATAGTTCAACAACTATCATAGTTCAACAACTATCATAGTTCAACAACTATCATAGTTCATCAACTATCATGGTTCAACAACTATCAGGGTTCATCAACTATCATAGTTCATCAACTATCATAGTTCAACAACTATCACAGTTCAACAACTATCATAGTTCAACAACTATCATAGTTCAACAACTATCATAGTTCAACTACTATCATAGTTCAACAACTATCATAGTTCAACAACTATCATAGTTCAACAACTATCAGGGTTCATCAACTATCATAGTTCAACAACTATCATAGTTCAACAACTATCAGGGTTCATCAACTATCATAGTTCAACAACTATCATAGTTCAACTACTATCATAGTTCAACAACTATCATAGTTCAACAACTATCATAGTTCAACAACTATCAGGGTACATCAACTATCATAGTTCAACAACTATCATAGTTCAACAACTATCATAGTTCAACAACTATCATAGTTCAACAACTATCATAGTTCAACAACTATCAGGGTTCAACAACTATCATAGTTCAACAACTATCATAGTTCAACAACTATCATAGTTCAACAACTATCATAGTTCAACAACTATCATAGTTCAACAACTATCATAGTTCAACAACTATCAGGGTTCAACAACTATCATAGTTCAACAACTATCATAGTTCTACAACTATCATAGTTCAACAACTATCATAGTTCAACAACTATCATAGTTCAACAACTATCAGGGTTTATCCACTATCATAGTTCAACAACTATCTTAGTTCAACAACTATCATAGTTCAACAACTATCAGGGTTCAATAACTATCATAGTTCAACTACTATCAGGGTTCGTCAACTATCATAGTTCAACAACTATCATAGTTCAACAACTATCTTAGTTCAACAACTATCATAGTTCAACAACTATCAGGGTTCATCAACTATCATAGTTCAACAACTATCATAGTTCATCAACTATCATAGTTCAACAACTATCATAGTTCATCAACTATCATAGTTCAACAACTATCATGGTTCAACAACTATCAGGGTTCATCAACTATCATAGTTCAACAACTATCATAGTTCAACAACTATCATAGTTCATCAACTATCATAGTTCAACAACTATCATAGTTCATCAACTATCATAGTTCAATAACTATCATAGTTCAACAACTGTCATAGTTCAACAACTATCATAGTTCAACAACTATCAGGGTTCATCAACTATCATAGTTCAACAACTATCATAGTTCAACAACTATCATAGTTCAACAACTATCATAGTTCAACAACTATCAGGGTTCGTCAACTATCATAGTTCAACAACTATCATAGTTCAACAACTATCTGGGTTCATCAACTATCATAGTTCAACAACTATCATAGTTCATCAACTATCATAGTTCAACAACTATCATAGTTCATCAACTATCATAGTTCAACAACTATCATGGTTCAACAACTATCAGGGTTCATCAACTATCATAGTTCAACAACTATCATAGTTCAACAACTATCATAGTTCATCAACTATCATAGTTCAACAACTATCATAGTTCATCAACTATCATAGTTCAATAACTATCATAGTTCAACAACTATCATAGTTCAACAACTATCATAGTTCAACAACTATCATAGTTCAACAACTATCATAGTTCTACAACTATCATAGTTCAACAACTATCATAGTTCAACAACTATCATAGTTCAACAACTATCAGGGTTTATCCACTATCATAGTTCAACAACTATCTTAGTTCAACAACTATCATAGTTCAACAACTATCAGGGTTCAATAACTATCATAGTTCAACTACTATCAGGGTTCGTCAACTATCATAGTTCAACAACTATCATAGTTCAACAACTATCAGGGTTCAACAACTATCATAGTTCAACAACTATCAGGGTTCATCAACTATCATAGTTCAACAACTATCATAGTTCAACAACTATCATAGTTCAACAACTATCAGGGTTTATCAACTATCATAGTTCAACAACTATCAGGGTTCATAAACTATCATAGTTCAACAACTATCATAGTTCAACAACTATCAGGGTTCATCAACTATCATAGTTCAACAACTATCATAGTTCATCAACTATCATAGTTCAACAACTATCATAGTTCATCAACTATCATAGTTCAACAACTATCAGGGTTCAACAACCATCATAGTTCAACAACTGTCATAGTTCAACAACTATCATAGTTCAACAACTATCAGGGTTCATCAACTATCATAGTTCAACAACTATCATAGTTCAACAACTATCATAGTTCAACAACTATCATAGTTCAACAACTATCATAGTTCAACAACTATCATAGTTCAACAACTATCATAGTTCATCAACTATCATGGTTCAACAACTATCAGGGTTCATCAACTATCATAGTTCATCAACTATCATAGTTCAACAACTATCACAGTTCAACAACTATCATAGTTCAACAACTATCATAGTTCAACAACTATCATAGTTCAACTACTATCATAGTTCAACAACTATCATAGTTCAACAACTATCATAGTTCAACAACTATCAGGGTTCATCAACTATCATAGTTCAACAACTATCATAGTTCAACAACTATCAGGGTTCATCAACTATCATAGTTCAACAACTATCATAGTTCAACTACTATCATAGTTCAACAACTATCATAGTTCAACAACTATCATAGTTCAACAACTATCAGGGTACATCAACTATCATAGTTCAACAACTATCATAGTTCAACAACTATCATAGTTCAACAACTATCATAGTTCAACAACTATCATAGTTCAACAACTATCAGGGTTCAACAACTATCATAGTTCAACAACTATCATAGTTCAACAACTATCATAGTTCAACAACTATCATAGTTCAACAACTATCATAGTTCAACAACTATCATAGTTCAACAACTATCAGGGTTCAACAACTATCATAGTTCAACAACTATCATAGTTCTACAACTATCATAGTTCAACAACTATCATAGTTCAACAACTATCATAGTTCAACAACTATCAGGGTTTATCCACTATCATAGTTCAACAACTATCTTAGTTCAACAACTATCATAGTTCAACAACTATCAGGGTTCAATAACTATCATAGTTCAACTACTATCAGGGTTCGTCAACTATCATAGTTCAACAACTATCATAGTTCAACAACTATCTTAGTTCAACAACTATCATAGTTCAACAACTATCAGGGTTCATCAACTATCATAGTTCAACAACTATCATAGTTCATCAACTATCATAGTTCAACAACTATCATAGTTCATCAACTATCATAGTTCAACAACTATCATGGTTCAACAACTATCAGGGTTCATCAACTATCATAGTTCAACAACTATCATAGTTCAACAACTATCATAGTTCATCAACTATCATAGTTCAACAACTATCATAGTTCATCAACTATCATAGTTCAATAACTATCATAGTTGAACAACTATCATAGTTCAACAACTATCATAGTTCAACAACTATCATAGTTCAACAACTATCATAGTTCTACAACTATCATAGTTCAACAACTATCATAGTTCAACAACTATCATAGTTCAACAACTATCAGGGTTTATCCACTATCATAGTTCAACAACTATCTTAGTTCAACAACTATCATAGTTCAACAACTATCAGGGTTCAATAACTATCATAGTTCAACTACTATCAGGGTTCGTCAACTATCATAGTTCAACAACTATCATAGTTCAACAACTATCAGGGTTCAACAACTATCATAGTTCAACAACTATCAGGGTTCATCAACTATCATAGTTCAACAACTATCATAGTTCAACAACTATCATAGTTCAACAACTATCAGGGTTCATCAACTATCATAGTTCAACAACTATCAGGGTTCGTCAACTATCATAGTTCAACAACTATCATAGTTCAACAACTATCAGGGTTCAACAACTATCATAGTTCAACAACTATCAGGGTTCATCAACTATCATAGTTCAACAACTATCATAGTTCAACAACTATCATAGTTCAACAACTATCAGGGTTCATCAACTATCATAGTTCAACAACTATCAGGGTTCGTCAACTATCATAGTTCAACAACTATCATAGTTCAACAACTATCATAGTTCATCAACTATCATAGTTCAACAACTATCATAGTTCATCAACTATCATAGTTCAACAACTATCATAGTTCATCAACTATCATAGTTCAACAACTATCATGGTTCAACAACTATCAGTGTTCATCAACTATCATAGTTCAACAACTATCATAGTTCAACAACTATCATAGTTCATCAACTATCATAGTTCAACAACTATCATAGTTCATCAACTATCATAGTTCAATAACTATCATAGTTCAACAACTATCATAGTTCAACAACTATCATAGTTCAACAACTATCATAGTTCAACAACTATCATAGTTCTACAACTATCATAGTTCAACAACTATCATAGTTCAACAACTATAATAGTTCAACAACTATCATAGTTCAATAACTATCATAGTTCAACAACTCTCTTAGTTCATCAACTATCATTGTTCAACAACTATCATAGTTCAACAACTCTCATAGTTCAACAACTATCATAGTTCAACAACTATCATAGTTCAACAACTATCAGGGTTCAACAACTATCAGGGTTCAACAACTATCAGGGTTCAACAACTATTATAGCTCAGTGACTGAAGTGGCAATAGTGGTGGTGGTGGTGTTCTTGGTAGTGTTGGAGGTAGTGGTGGTGGTGGTGGTGGTGGTTGGGGTGTTGGTAGTGGTGGTAGAGTTCGTGCTGGGGTAGCGGAGGCAATTGTGGTAGTAGTGGTGGTGGTGGTTTAGGTTCCACTCTGCTGGCCCTGCATACTCGAATATTGATCTGCCTTGTGTGTGTGTGTGTGTGTGTGTGTGCGTGTGTGTGTGTGTGTACTCACCTATTTGTGGTTGCAGAGGTCGATTCATAGCTCCTGGCCCCGCCTCTTCACTGATTGCTACTAGGTCCTCTCTCTCCCTGCTCCATGAGCTTTATCATACCTAGCCTTAAAACTATGTATGGTTCCCGCCTCCACTAGGTCACTTTCTAGGCTATTCCACTGCCTGACAACTCTATGACTGAAGAAATACTTCCTAACATCCCTTTGATTCATCTGAGTCTTCAACTTCCAATTGTGACCTCTTGTGTCTGTGTCCCTTCTCTGGAACATCCCGTCTTTGTCCACCTTGTCTATTCCGCGCAGTATTTAATTTGTCGTTATCATGTCTCCTATGACCCTCCTGTCCTCCAGTGTCGTCATGCCGATTTCCCTCAACCTTTCTCCGTAGGACAACCCCCTTAACTCTGGAACAAATCCTGTTGGAAACCTTTGCACTTTCTCTAGTTTCTTGACGTGCTTGACCAGGTGTGGATTCCAAACTGGTGCTGCATACTCCAGTATGGGCCTGACGTAAATGGTATACAGAGTCTTGAACGATTCCTTACTGAGGTTTCGGAACGCTATCCGTAGGTTTGCCAGACGCCCGTATGCTGCAGCAGTTATCTGATTGATGTGCGCCTCAGGAGATATGCTCGGTGTTATACTCACCCCCAGATCTTTTTCCTTGAGTGAGGTTTGCAGTCTTTGTCCATCTAGACTATATTGTGTCTGTGGTCTTCTTTGCCCTTCCCTAATCTTCATGACTTTGCATTTGGCGGGGTTAAACTCAAGGAGCCAGTTGCTGGACCAGGCTTGTAGCCTGTCCAGGTCTCTTTGTAGTCCTGCCTGATCCTCGTCCGATTTGATTCTTCTCATTAACTTCACATCATCTGCAAACAAGGACACTTCTGAGTCTATCCCTTCCGTTATATCATTCACATATACCAGAAACAGCACAGGTCCTAGGACCGACCCCTGTGGAACCCTGCTTGTCACAGGCACCCACTCTGACACCTTGTCACGTACCATGACTCGTTGTTGCCTCCCTGTCAGGCATTCTCTGATCCATTGAAGTGCCTTTCCTGTTATGTGTGCCTGATCCTCTAGCTTTTGCAGTAACCTCTTGTGATGAACTGTGTCAAAGGCCTTCTTGCAGTCCAAAAAAATGCCGTCGATCCACCCCTCTCTCTCTTGTCTTACTTCTGTCACCTTGTCATAAAACTCCAGTAGGTTTGTGACACAGGATTTTCCCTCCCTGAAACCATGCTGGTTGTCAATTATACACTTGTTTCTTTCCAGTTGCTCCACCACTCTCCTCCTGATGATCTTCTCCATGACTTTGCATAGTATACACGTTAGTGATACAGGTCTGTAGTTTAGTGCCTCATGTCTGTCTCCCTTTTTAAAAATTGGGACTACATTTGCCATCTTCCATACTTCGGGAGTTGCCCAGTTTCAATGGATGTGTTGAACATCTTTGTTAATGGGACACACAGCATCTCCGCTCCCTCTCTAAGGACCCACGGAGAGATGTTGTCTGGTCCCACCGCCTTTGAGGTGTCACGTTCACATAGCAGCTTCTTCACCTCCTCCTTGGTTATGTGTACCTCATCCAGCACTTGGTGTACCCCTCTGTTCTGATTTCCTGGAATCGTACTGGTTTCCACTGTAAATACTTCTTTAAATCTCATGTTGAGCTCCTCACATACCTCTTGGTCGTTTCTTTTGAACTCCCTATCACCCTTCCTCAGTCTGATTACCTGGTCCTTGACTGTTGTTTTCCTCCTGATGTGGCTATACAACAGCTTCGGGTCAGACTTGACTTTCGATGCTATGTCATTTTCATGTTGTCTCTGAGCCTCCCTTCTTATCTGTGCATATTCGTTTCTGGCTCTTCGGCTAATCTCTTTAATTTTCCTGAGTTCTCTGTCTTCTGTACTTTTTCCATTCTCTAGTACACCTAGTTTTTGCCTCCCTACACCTTTGGGTGAACCAAGGACTCGTTCTGTTCTTCCCTTTATTTCTGTTTCTCCTTGGGAACAAACCTCTCCTCTGCCTCCTTGCATTTTGTTGCCACATAGTCCATCATTTCTTGTACTGGTTTTCCTGTCAGTTCCCTCTCCCACTGACTGTCTTGCAGGAAGTTCCTCATGCCTGAGTAGTTCCTCCTTTTGTAGTTTGGCTTTTCCCATCCTATTCCTGCTACTCTCTCCACTTTAAGCTCAAGTATGTAGTCAAAGCACAGAACCACATGATCACTAGCTCCTAAGGGCCTTCCATACATGATATCCTCGATGTCTGAGCTACTCAAGGTGAATACAAGGTCCAGTCTTGCTGGATTATCCTCTCCTCTCTCTCTGGTAGTGTCTCTAACATGTTGATGCATCAGGTTTTCCAGTACCACATCCATCGTCTTGGCTCTCCATGTTTCAGGATTCCCATGGGGCTCCAGGTTTTCCCAGTAAATCTCCTTGTGATTGAAATCACCCTTAACCAGTAACTTTGCTCCCCCCATGTGTGCTCTTCTGGCCACCTCGGCTAGTGCGACGACCATTGCTCTGTTGCTCTCATCATATTCTTCTCATGGCCTCCTGCAGTTCTGTGGTGGGTTGTACATTTCTGCAATTATTACCTTATTTCCCTGAGACTGGATTGTTCCAACTAAGTAGTCCCTTTCGCCCGTGCCATCTATTATTTCCATTTTCTAAAAACCCCACTGGTTTTCAATGAGCAGTGCAACTCCTCCTCCCCCTCTCCTCCCTCTGTCTTTCCTGAGGATTTGATATCTGGATGGGAAGATTGCATCTGTTATTATCCTGGTGAGTTTTGTTTCTGTGAGTGCTATTATGTCTGGGGATGTCTTCTTGATTCTTTCATGCTGCTCCTCACACTTATTTGTTATTCCATCTGCATTTGTATACCACACCTTCAACTTCTTTTCTAAGACTGTGGTCTGGGAGGTATATTGGGGGGTGAGGAAGTGGGAGACCTGATAAGGAATTATGGGTGGTAGCTGTGGGGGTGGAGCTTGTAATGCAGTGGGTGGGGGCATTGGATATGGCATGGGTGTTTTGGTTTAGAATGTTTGGTTGCACTGGGGTTGACCTGGTTGGGGGGCTTCTATGGGAAGTTGTGATGGAGGCTGTATTTGATCTTCCTGGGTCTGGCATCTCCTGTCTGTCTCCTCCATCCCCTATCTTTCCTCCTTTCGCCTTTGTACCATCTTTCTCAGTTTCTGCCTTTCTTCTCGTGTTTTGTCGTGGTCGAGATACACCTTCCTGTATGCTGGCATGTCCCTTAATCTTGCTTTCTCCTACAGGATCCTGTTCCGAGTCAATTCTGCCTTGAAGGTCACTTTCATTGGCCGGGTTCTTCTTGCAAACCCCCTTATTCTCCGAAAATTTTCCAGCTGGGTCATGTCATCTTCTCCTATTGCTTGTATGATGCTTTCAATTTCTTTTTTCCCCTTGTTTTCTTGCTTCATATGTTTCCCCTTCAACTTCCTGGAGCCCATACACAAAGACTGACCTCTCCCTTTCATTCTCCCACTGCATATCCTTGTGTATCCACTCATTCAATTTAATTTCCTCCATTGCAGCTTTCCTTTCTTCAGTTTCACTATCTATTGTACATGGGCTCTGTGGCCTGTCATTTTCCCTTCTCGGCTTTCCCTGGGCTCTGCTGTGGGCTGTTAGGGCCTTCACATATAGCTTAGCTCTTTCACTTACTACAGTCCCCTCTGATAGAGCTTCTACATGCAGTTTTGCTCCTTCTTTCCCTACAGTCCCCTTATTTGTGACTGAGGTAGCAGTCTCTGATGTCATTTCCAAAATGTTCTTTAGTTCTTTAGGCTGTTTCAGATTTTTCAGTTCCTCTTCTAATGTCTGTATCCAAGCCTCTGCTGCTTTGACTTGCATCTCCCACTTCCTGCTTTCCATATCTATAATCTCTTCCATTCTCATGCTAAGTTCTTCTAGTTTCTTTTCCCGTTCATGTTCCCTTCTTGTGAGCTTGGCTGCACAATCTTCCTTTGCAGATTCATCCTCCTGCCCCTTGGTTTTCCTTCCTGCTCTCTGGCAACCCATTTTTTTTTATTTTGATTGCCTCAGAAAGGAAAACTTACGTAATTCTGTGTGTTAGGTTAGTAGTGTGTTTGTCAGAGTGTGGGGGGAAGGTAGAGGAGTAACTGCGGACAGTGGCTATATGGGAGAGATGGGTGGGGAGGGGGATTTAGGGGGGAATATGGGGAGTGAGAAGGAGGGAGAAGCAAGGGGGTGAATGGGAGAGGGAGAGGGGCGAACGAGGGAGATTTGGGGGGAGGAGGGTGACTGAGAGAGGGGGGATCAGGGGAAGGAGTGAGAGGTTGGTGGCGAGGGGGGAGTGTGTGTGTGTCTGAGTCTGTATATGTGTGTGTACTCACCTAGTTGTTCTCACCTAGTTGAGGTTGCAGGGGTCGGGTCCAAGCTCCTAGCCCCGCCTCTTCACTGGTCGCTACTAGGTCACTCTCCCTGAACCATGAGCATTATCGTACCTCTGCTTAAAGCTATGTATGGATCCTGCCTCCACTACATCGCTTCCCAAACTATTCCACTGCCTGACTACTCTGTGGCTGAACATAAGAACATAAGAACATAAGAACGATGGAACACTGCAGAAGGCCTACTGGCCCATGCGAGGCAGGTCCAAGTCTCCTACAGGCTTATGCCAATGCACCCAACCTAGTCAGGTCAGGTCACATTGACTTAAGGGAGGAACACGGCAACCGACCTGGTAGCACAAGCTATCAGGTCTAACTCACACCCACCCACATCTACTCATGTACCTATCCAACCTATCTTTAAAGCCACACAACGTTCTGGCCTCTATAACGGTACTTGGGAGTTTGTTCCACTCATCCACAACTCTATTACCAAACCAGTACTTTCCTATATCCTTCCTGAATCTGAATTTTTCCAACTTAAAACCATTGCTGCGAGTCCTGTCTAGGCTAGATATTTTCAGCACACTATTTACATCCCCTTTATTTATTCCTGTCTTCCATTTATACACCTCAATCATATCCCCCCTAATTCTACGTCTTTCTAGAGAGTGCAGTTTCAGGGCCCTTAGTCTATCCTCATAGGGAAGGTTTCTGATACATGGGATCAACTTTGTCATCCTCCTTTGTACATTTTCCAGAGAATTTATATCCATTCTGTAATACGGTGACCAAAACTGTGCAGCATAATCTAAATGAGGCCTAACCAAGGATGTATAGAGTTGAAGAACAACCTGAGGACTCCTATTATTTATGCTTCTTGATATGAAGCCAAGGATTCTATTAGCTTTATTGCGAACACTTATGCACTGTTGTCTTGGTTTCAGATTACTGCTAACCAGAACTCCTAAATCTTTTTCGCAATCCGTAATATTAAGATCTACATTATTTAGTTTATATGTGGCATGGTTATTGTCCTGTCCAACATTTAGAACTTTGCATTTGTCTATATTAAACTGCATCTGCCACTTCTCCGACCACTGCATCAGTCTATTCAAATCTTCCTGGAGTGCTCGAATGTCCTCGTCAGAATGAATTAGACGGCCTATTTTGGTGTCATCGGCAAACTTGCCGATGTCGCTCTTTATGCCCTCATCTATGTCGTTTATGTAGATTGTGAACAGCAGGGGGCCCAACACTGACCCCTGTGGAACACCGCTCGTGACGCTTCCCCACTCTGATTTCTCCCCATTTATGCAAACTCTCTGCTGCCTATTTGTCAACCATGCCTCTATCCAGGAAAAAATCTCTCCTCCTATTCCATGTGCTTTAATTTTCCTCAATAGTCTCTGATGTGGGACCCTGTCAAAAGCCTTACTGAAGTCCATATACACAATATCATATTCATTACCATGATCTACCTCCTCAAATACCTTAGTGAAAAAAGTTAATAAATTCGTAAGGCAGGAACGCCCCTTTGTAAAACCATGCTGAGATTCGTTGATTAATTTATGCTTTTCAAGGTGGCTACGAACTGCCTCGGCAATTATTGATTCCATAAATTTTCCCACTATGGAGGTTAGGCTTATTGGTCTATAGTTCGAAGCTAAGGACCTGTCACCTGTTTTGAAATAGGTATCACATTTGCCATTTTCCACTTATCTGGCACCATGCCAGTTTGTAGTGATATGTTGAAAAGATTAGCCAAAGGTGTGCTAAGCTCCTCTTTACATTCCTTTAGAACCCTTGCATACAGTTCATCAGGGCCTGGGGATTTGTTAGGTTTTAATTTATCTATTTGCCTAAGGACCATGTCACTTGTGACCCTAATCGTGCACAGTTTATTATCGTCCTGTTCTACATAATTTATCATTACTGGAATATCGCTGGTATCCTCCTGTGTAAAAACTGAGAGGAAGTATGTGCTAAAAATTCTACACATTTCCTTATCACTGTTAGTGAGCTGACCCGAGGAACTTTTGAGTGGGCCTATCTTGTCCCTGATCTTACTTCTGTATACCTGAAAGAATCCTTTTGGGTTAGTCTTCGATTCTCTTGCAACTTTAACCTCATAATCTCTTTTTGCTTTTCTAATTCCCTTTTTTATTTCTCTCTTTAACTGAATATATCGATTTCTCAATTGCCCCTCTCCTCTTTTGATTTGCCTATATATGCCTCTCTTTTGACCAATCAGATATTTTAATCTATTGTTCATCCATTTAGGATAATTTTTGTTTGATCTGATTTCCCTATTTGGAACATAATTTGACTGAGCAGCTAGAACTATGCCCTGGATAGCATCATATCGGCAACCATCACCACCTACCTGACCCTTTGTCAGGTCATTCCAGTTCAGCCCACCTAAGTAATTTTTCAGTCCTATGAAATCAGCCAAGCGAAAGTCAGGGACGGAGACTTGATTGCCATTATTAGGGGAATTCCATGATATATTAAAACTGAGTGATTTGTGATCACTTTCCCCAAGCTCATCATTAACCTCAAGATTATTAATTAGTATTTCCCTACTGGCAAGAACCAAGTCAAGGAGGTTATTTCCCCTAGTTGGCTCTTTCACAAACTGTTTTAAAAAACAATCCTGGATCGTATCAAGAAAGTCACCTGACTCTAAATTTCCTGTCAAATTGCTCCAGTCAATCTGTCTATAGTTGAAATCTCCCATTAGCACAACATTTTCGTATGTAGATGCCTTACGAATTTCGTCCCATAGAAGTTTACTGCACTCCCTATCAAGATTTGGGGCCCTGTAAATCACACCCAAAATTAGTTTTTCTCGGCCCTCGAGAAGCTGTAACCAAACAGATTCAGTGGCTGACGCTTCTAATTTAATATCTTGTCTAACACAACAATTTAAATTGTCTCTGACTTACATCGCTACTCCACCACCTTTCCTGTTGACCCTGTCAGTGTGGAATAATTTATAGCCTTGTATGTGACATTCAGAGGGCATCTCTCTATCTTTCAGATTGAGCCAGGTCTCTGTTATAGCAATAATATCTATGTTTCCTGCACTTGCAATTAATCTTAGCTCATCTATCTTATTTCTTACACTCCTGCTATTAGTATAGTAAACCTTAAGGGAGCTAGTCCCTTGCTGCCCTCTGCTGTCCCCCTTTGTTTGCTGACCTGATCTATTGTCTTTATTGATAACTTCATGCTGAATGCCTTTTATACATTTACTGTTTCCAACCCAAGTGTTGCAACCTGCTTGTTTCCCACACACACCCATACCTCTATCTTCCATCAGTTTAAAATCATAGGCATTTCACCAATGGCCTTCTCAATCGAGTCTGCAAGTGCTACCACCCCAGCCCCAGAGAGATGTACCCCCATCCCTTGCATACATATCATGTTTGCCATAAAAGTTGTTCCAGTTGTCAATGAATGGGATTGCAAGTTCCTTGCAGTATCTGTCTAGCCAGCAATTTACACCAATTGCCCTAGACAACCATTCATTTCCTACTCCCCTTCTAGGCAAGATGCTACATATGATTGGGATCCCTCCCTTAGACTTAATGAAATCTATAGCTGACCTGTACTTATCTAGCAGCTCTTCTCTCCTACCCTTCCCAATATCATTTCCACCAGCACTGAGACAGATAATGGGCTTGCTCCCATTACCTGACATGATATTATCCAGCCTGTTGACAATGTCCCCAACACCAGCTCCAGGGAAGCACACTATCTCTCATCTTCTTATTCCTATTACAAAAAGCACGGTCAATGTATCTTACCTGAGAATCACCAACCACAAGAATGCGCTTACCTCCATTAGCAGGGGCAGTAGTACCCTTACCTTCACTGGCCACTGAAGTACATTCATCCTGAAGAACAGAGAAGCGATTTCCTACCTTCAGATCTTCACTCTTAACTTTCCTTACTCTGATGCGCCTTCCATTACTGTGAACTACTCGCCACTTGTAGCAGGTGCTGGGCTGCACCTCACTGCTGGTAGCCGTTGCTACCTCCCCAACTACAGCCTCCTTACAGCGAGAGACAGACTGCACCTCACTGCTAGAAGCCTCATTCCCCACAACTCCAGCCACCTCACACTCTCTCCCAGACCCATTGAGGTGGACCTTCAGCCTCCTAATCTCCTCCTGGAGAAGCAAGACCTCCTCCTTCAACTCTCCAACCTCAATTTTTAAAACACTACAGAAGCAAGCCATGCTTTGTAACCGTCCACACTAATCCCCAAAGCAGCTCAGGGTCTGTGACCTCACGTGACGACTGACCACTGAGTACTTCCTAACATCCCTTTGATTCATCTGTGTCTTCAGCTTCCAACTGTGTCCCCGTGTTGCTGCGTCCAGTCTCTGGAACATCCTGTCTTTGTCCACCTTGTCAATTCCTCTCAGTATTTTGTAAGTCGTTATCATGTCCCCCCTATCTCTCCCGTCCTCCAGTGTCGTCAGGTTGATTTCCCTTAACCTCTCCTCATAGGACATACCTCTTAACTCTGGGACTAGTCTTGTTGCAAACCTTTGCACTTTCTCTAGTTTCTTTACATGCTTGGCTAGGTGTGGGTTCCAAACTGGTGCCGCATACTCCAATATGGGCCTAACGTACACGGTGTACAGGGTCCTGAACGATTCCTTATTAAGATGTCGGAATGCTGTTCTGAGGTTTGCCAGGCGCCCATATGCTGCGGCAGTTATTTGGTTGATGTGCGCTTCAGGAGATGTACCTGGTGTTATGCTCACCCCAAGATCTTTTTCCTTGAGTGGTGTTTGTAGTCTCTGGCCCCCTAGACTGTACTCCGTCTGCGGTCTTCTTTGCCCTTCCCCAATCCTCATTTGGTGGGATTGAACTCCAGGAGCCATTTGCTGGACCAGGTCTGCAGCCTGTCTAGATCCCGTTGTATTTCTGCCTGGTCTTCGATCAAATGAACTCTTCTCATCAACTTCACGTCATCTGCAAACAGGGACACCTCGGAGTTTATTCCTTCCGTCATGTCGTTTACAAATACCAGAAACAGCACTGGTCCTAGGACTGACCCCTGTGGGACCCCGCTGGTCACAGGTGCCCACTCTGACACCTCGCCACGTACCATTACTCGCTGCTGTCTTCCTGACAAGTATTCCCTGATCCATTGTAGTGCCTTCCCTGTTATCCCTGCTTGGTCCTCCAGTTTTTGCACTAATCTCTTGTGTGGTACTGTGTCAAACGCCTTCTTGCAGTCCAAGAAAATGCAATCCACCCACCCCTCTCTCTCTTATCTTACTGCTGTCACCATGTCATAGAACTCCAGTAGGTTTGTGACACAGGATTTCCCATCTCTGAAACCATGTTGTCTGCTGGTGATGAGATCATTCCTTTCTAGATGTTCCACCATTCTTCTCCTGACAATCTTTTCCATGATTTTGCATGCTATACATGTCAGTGACACTGGTCTGTAGTTTAGTGCTTCATGTCTGTCTCCTTTTTTAAAGATTGGGACTATATTTGCTGTCTTCCATGCCTCAAGCAATCTCCCTGTTTCGATAGATGTATTGAATATTGTTGTTAGGGGTACACATAGCGCCTCTGCTCCCTCTCTAAGGACCCATGGAGAGATGTTATCTGGCCCCATTGCCTTTGAGGTATCTAGCTCACTCAGAAGCCTCTTCACTTCTTCCTCGGTTGTGTGTACTGTGTCCAGCACATGGTGGTGTACCCCACCTCTCTGTCTTTCTGGAGCCCCTTCTGTCTCCTCTGTGAACACTTCTTTGAATCTCTTGTTGAGTTCCTCACATACTTCACGGTCATTTCTTGTTGTCTCTCCTCCTTCCTTCCTTAGCCTGATTACCTGGTCCTTGACGGTTGCTTTCTTCCTGATGTGGCTGTATAACAGCTTCGGGTCAGATTTGGCTTTCGCTGCTATGTCATTTTCATATTGTCTTTGGGTCTCCCTTTTTATCTGTGCATATTCGTTTCTGGCTCTACGACTGCTCTCCTTATTCTCCTGGGTCCTTTGCCTTCTATATTTCTTCCATTCCCTAGCACATTTGGTTTTTGCCTCCTTGCATCTTTGGGTGAACCATGGGCTCATCCTGGCTTTTTCATTATTCCTGGGTACAAACGTCTCCTCAGCCTCCTTGCACATTGTTGCTACATATTCCATCATCTCATTAACTGGCTTCCCTGCCAGTTCTCTGTCCCACTGAACCCCGTTCAGGTAGTTCCTCATTCCTGTGTAGTCCCCTTTCCTGTAGTTTGGTTTCATTTGTCCTGGACTTCCTGCTTCCCCCTCCACTTGTAGCTCTACTGTGTATTCGAAGCTCAAAACCACATGATCGCTGGCCCCAAGGGGTCTTTCATATGTGATGTCCTCAATATCTGCACTACTCAAGGTGAATACTAGGTCCAGTCTTGCTGGTTCATCCTCTCCTCTCTCTCTTGTAGTGTCCCTTACGTGTTGGTACATGAAGTTTTCCAGTACCACCTCCATCATCTTAGCCCTCCATGTATCTTGGCCCCCATGTGGCTCCAAGTTCTCCCATTCGATCTCCTTGTGGTTAATGTCGCCCATGATCAGGAGCTTTGCCCTGCATGCATGAGCTCTTCTCACCACTGCAGCCAGTGTGTCAACCATCGCTCTATTGCTCTCGGCTCTATTGGCCTCCTGCTGTTCTGTGATGAGTTATACATCACTGCAATTATCACCTTGGGACCACCAGAGTGAAGCGTTCCCGCTATGTAATCACTTTCTTCTCCGCTGTCTCCTCTCTCCAGCTCATCAAAATTCCATCGGTGTTTGATCAGCAATGCCACTCCTCCACCCCCCCTGTTCCTTCTGTCTTTTCTCAGGATCTGGTATCCCACTGGAAAGATGGCATAAGAACATAAGAACATAAGAATGTAGGAACACTGCAGAAGGCCTACTGGCCCATACGAGGCAAGTCCTTATCAAAACGACATCTACCCAAAGCTACTCAAGAAACAACTCCCGCACCCCCCAACACCAATCAAACCCAGCCCCTCCCACTCATATATTTGTCCAGTCTCTTCTTAAAGCTACCCAAGGTCCTAGCCTCTATCACCCCACTGGGAAGACTGTTCCACGCATCTACAACTCTGTTAGAAAACCAGTACTTACCTATGTCCTTTCTAAATCTAAATTTATCCAACTTAAATCCATTATTCCTAGTTCTTACCTGGTTCGACACCCTCAGTACTTTATTAATGTCTCCCTTGTTTATGCCCGTCATCCACTTATACACTTCAATGATATCTCCCCTCATTCTACGCCTCTCCAGAGAGTGGAGATTTAAGGCTTTAAGTCTATCTTCATACGGGAGGTTCCTTACACAGTAAATCATTTTAGTCATTCTTCTCTGTATGTTCTCTAATGAGTCTATGTCCATCCTGTAGTAAGGGGACCAAAACTGAGCAGCATAATCCAAATGAGGCCTCACTAGTGATGTATAGAGCTGTAAAATAACTTTTGGACTTCTGTTACTTATACTTCTTGAGATAAATCCAAGTAATCTGTTGGCCTTGTTGCGCACACTGAGGCACTGCTGTCTTGGCTTTAGATTTCTGCTTACCATGACTCCCAAGTCTTTTTCACATTCTGTATGACCAAGCTCTACTTCACCTAGATTATAGCTTCGAGGGTTATTTTCATTACCAAGGGCAAGTACCTTACACTTATCCACATTAAACTTCATCTGCCATTTCTCAGACCAAGACATTAATTTGTTCAAATCGTCCTGGAGTTCATTGATATCCTCCTCAGAGTGAATTATACGGCCTATCTTTGTATCATCAGCAAACTTACTCATGTCACTAGTAATCCCTTCATCAAGGTCATTAATGTAAATTATGAACAAGAGAGGGCCTAAAACTGATCCTTGTGGAACGCCACTAGTGACTAATCTCCAATCAGATTTCACTCCATTAATGGTAACTCTCTGCTTTCTATTGGTAAGCCATGCCTCAATCCATGCTAGAACTTTACCTCCTATACCATGAGCTGCCACTTTTCTTAAGAGTCTCTTGTGAGGTACTCTGTCGAAGGCTTTACTAAAATCCAAATAAACAATATCATATTCCTTATCACTGTCAACTGCCTCAAATGTTCTATTGAAGAACGTCAGTAAGTTTGTCAGGCAGGAACGACCTCTCGTGAATCCATGCTGAGATTCATTTATCAAGTTATGCTCTTCAAGGTGACTTCTGATAATGTCAGCTATAATTGATTCTAATAACTTGCCCACTATAGATGTCAGGCTTATTGGACGGTAATTTGAAGGAGTGGACTTATCCCCTGATTTGAATATAGGAACCACATTAGCCATCTTCCACATCT
>NC_091306.1:32991263-33031263 GCF_038502225.1 Cherax quadricarinatus | reverse complement strand
CACGAGGTGCATGGCCTAGTGAATGTAGACAACCTACACTGCCTGCTAGATTCATATTCCGTGGCACTATGGTGCTGCCCTCTCTAGGCCTGCCCAGGTCAGTGAGGCACAGAGTCTACCCGTCCTCACTTCATGGCCTACCCATGCGGGTTCAACAACCTCCGCTCCACAGACTGGCTATCGGTCATTCCCTCACTTTCCCCAGTGTGTGTGTGTGTGTGATATAGTGAGTGTGTGTGTGTGTGTGTGTGTGTGTGTGTGTGTGTGTGTGTGTGTTTGTGTGTGTGTGTGTGTGTGTGTGTGTGTGTGTGTGTTTGTGTGTGTGTGTGTGTGTGTGTGTGTGTGTGTGTGTGTGTGTGTGTTTGTGTGTGTGTGTGTGTGTGTGTGTGTGTGTGTGTGTGTGTGTGTGTGTGTGTGTGTGTGTGTGTATGTGTGTGTGTGTGTATACTCACCTAATTGTACTCACATAATTGTGGTTGCAGGGGTCGAGACTCAGCTCCTGGCCCCGCCTCTTCACTGATCGCTACTAGGTCCTCTCCCTCTCTGCTTCCTGAGCTTTGTCATACCTCTTCTTAAAACTATGTATGGTTCCTGCCTCCACTACTTCACTTGCTAGGCTATTCCACTTGCTGACAACTCTATGACTGAAGAAATACTTCCTAACGTCCCTGTAACTCGTCTGAGTCTTCAGCTACCAGTTGTGACCCCTTGTCCCTGTGTCCCCTCTCTGGAACATCCTATCTCTGTCCACCTTGTCTATTCCCCGCAGTATCTTGTATGTCGTTATCATGTCTCCCCTGACCCTTCTGTCCTCCAGTGTCGTCAGTCCGATTTCCCTCAACCTTTCCTCGTACGACATTCCCCTGAGCTCTGGGACTAGCCTTGTTGCAAACCTTTGTACTTTCTCTACCTTCTTGATGTGCTTGACCAGGTGTGGGTTCCAGACTGGTGCTGCATACTCCAGTATGGGCCTAACATACACAGTGTACAGTGTCTTGAACGATTCCTTATTAAGGTATCGGAACGCTATTCTCAGGTTTGCCAGGCGCCCGTATGCTGCAGCAGTTATTAGGTTGATGTGTGCCTCCGGTGACGTGCTCGGTGTTATGGTCACCCCAAGGTCTTTCTCCCTGAGTGAGGTCTGTAGTCTTTGCCCACCTAGCCTATACTCTGTCTGCGGTCTTCTTTGTCCCTCCCCAATCTTCATGATTTTGCATTTGGCAGGGTTGAATTCGAGAAGCCAGTTTCTGGACCACATGTCCAGCCTGTCCAGGTCTCTTTGCAGTCCTGCCTCATCCTCATCCGATTTAATTCTTCTCATCAGCTTCATATCATCTGCGAATAGGGACACTTCAGAGTCTATTCCTTCCATCATGTCGTTCGCATATATCAAAAATAGCACTGGTCCTAGAACTGACCCCTGTGGAACCCCGCTCGTAACAGGCGCCCACTGTGATACCTCTTCACGTACCATGACTCGTTGTTGCCTCCCTGTCAGGTATTCCCTGATCCATTGCAGTGCCCTCCCTGTTAAATGCGCCTGATCCTCCAGCTTCTGCACTAATCTCTTGTGGGGAACTGTGTCAAAGGCCTTCCTGCAGTCTAGGAAAATGCAATCAACCCACCCCTCTCTCTCGTGTCTTACTTCTGTTACCTTGTCATAAAACTCCAGAAGGTTTGTGACACGGGATTTACCTTCCATGAACCCATGCTGGTTTTCATTTATAATCTTGTTCCGTTCCAGGTGTTCCACCACTCTCCTACTGATAATCTTCTCCATGACTTTGCACTCAACACATGTCAGAGACACAGGTCTGTAGTTTAGTGCCTCATTTCTGTTTCCTTTCTTAAATATGGGACTACATTTGCTGTCTTCCATTTCTCAGGTAGTTGCCCAGTTTCAAGGGATGTGTTGAAGATTAGGGGCACACACAGCATCTCTGCTCTTTCTCTAAGGACCCATGGGGAGATGTTGTCCGGTCCCATCGCCTTTGAGGTATCAAGGTCACTTAGCAGCTTCTGCACCTCCTCCTCGGTTGTTCGTATGTCATCCAACACTTGTTGGTATATTCCCTCTTGATGTTCCCTTCTGTGCTGTCTTCCAAGAGCCCTTCCTGTCTCTACTGTAAAAACTTCCTTAAATCTCCTGTTTAGCTCCTCACATACCTCCTGATCATTTCTTGTGAGTTCTCCACCTTCTGTCCTCAGTCTGATCACCTGGTCTTTGACTGTTGTCTTCCTCCTGATGTGGCTATACAAGTTTCGGGTCAGTCTTGATTTTCGATGATATGTTATGTGTCCCTAACATGTTGATGCATGAAGTTTCCCAGTACCACATCCATCATCTTGGCTCTCCATGTTTCGGGACCCCCTGTGGCTCCAGGTTTTCCCAATCAATCTCCCTGTGGTTGAAATCGCCCATAACCAGTAACTTTGCTCTGCTCGAGTGAGCTCTTCTTGCCACCTCAGCAAGTGTGTCCACCATTGCTCTGTTGCTCTCTTCATATTCCTCTCTTGGTCTCCTGCAGCTCCTGGCGTGTATGTGTGAGCTTGTATGCGCATGTTTACACTGGCACACACACACACACACACACACACACACACTCACACACACACACACACACACACACACACATACACACTTTAGGCCAACATTGGAGTATGCGGCACCAGTTTGGAACCCACACCTAGCCAAGCACGTAAAGAAACTAGAGAAAGTGCAAAGGATTGCAACAAGACTAGTCCCAGAGCTAAGAGGTATGTCTACGAGGAGAGGTTAAGGGAAATCAACCTGACGACACTGGAGGACAGGAGAGATAGGGGGGAACATGATAACGACATACAAAATACAGAGAGGAACTGACAAGGCGGACAAAGACAGGATGTTCCAGAGATTGGACTCAGTAACAATGGGACATAGTTGGAAGTTGAAGACACAGATGAATCACAGGGATGTTAAGAAGTATTTCTTCAGCCACAGAGTAATCAGGAAGTGGAATAGTTTGGGAAGCGATGAAGTGGAGGCAGGATCCATACATAGCTTTAAGCAGAGGTATGATAAAGCTCACGGCTCAGGGAGAGTGACTTAGTAGCGACCAGTGAAGAGGCGGGGCCAGGAGCTTGGACTCGACCCCTGCAACCTCACCTAGGTGAGTACACATACACACACACACACACACACACACGCACACATACACACACACACACACACACACACACACACACACACACACACACACAGGTAATCAGACTGAGGAAGGGTGATGGGGAATTCACAAGAAACGACCGGGAGGTATGTCAGGAGCTCAACACGAGATTTAAAGAAGTATTTACAGTGGAAACCAGTAGGACTCCAGGAAATCAGAGCAGGGGGGTGCACCAGCAAGTGCTGGATGAGGTACATATAACCAAGGAGGAGGTGAAGAAGCTGCTATGCGAACTTGACACCTCAAAGGCGGTGGGACCACACAACATCTCTCCGTGGGTCCTTAAAGAGGGAGCAGAGATATTGTGTGTACCATTAACAAAGATCTTCAACACATCATTTGAAACTGGGCAACTCCCTGAGGTATGGAAGATGGCAAATGTAGTCCCAATTTTTAAAAAGGGAGACAGACATGAGGTACTAAACTACAGACCTGTATCACTAACGTGTATAGTATGCAAAGTCATGGAGAAGATCATCAGGAGGAGAGTGGTGTAGCACCTGGAAAGAAACAAGTGCATAATTGACAACCAGCACGGTTTCAGGGAGGGAAAATCCTGTGTCACAAACCTACTAGAGTTTTATGAGAAGGTGACAGAAGTAAGACAAGAGAGAGAGGGGTGGATCGACTGCATTTTTTGGGACTGCAAGAAGGCCTTCGACACAGTTCCTCAGAAGAGGTTACTGCAAAAGCTAGAGAATCAGGCACACATAACAGGAAAGGCACTGCAATGGATCAGAGAACACCTGACAGGGAGGCAACAACGAGTCATGGTACGTGACGAGGTGTCAGAGTGGATGCCTGTGACAAGCGGGGCTCCACAGGGGACAGTCCTAGGACCTGTGCTGTTCTTGGTATATGTGAATGACTTAACGGAAGGGATAGACTCAGAAGTGTCCTTGTTTGCGGACGATGTGAAGTTAATGAGAAGAATCAAATCGGATGAGGATCAGGCAGGACTACAAAGAGACCTGGACAGGCTACAAGCCTGGTCCAGCAACTGGCTCCTTGAGTTTAACCCTGCCAAATGCAAAGTCATGAAGATTGGGGAAGGGCAAAGATGACCGCAGACACAATATAGTTTAGATGGCCAAAGTCTGCAAACTTCACTCAAGGAAAAAGATCTGGGGGTGAGCATAACACCGAGCATATCTCCTGAGGCGCACATCAATCAGATAACTGCTGCAGCATACGGGCGCCTGGCAAACCTACGGATAGCGTTCCGATACCTCAGTAAGGAGTCGTTCAAGACTCTGTATACCATTTACGTCAGGCCCATACTGGAGTATGCAGCACCAGTTTGGAATCCACACCTGGTCAAGCACGTCAAGAAATTAGAGAAAGTGCAAAGGTTTGCAACAAGACTAGTCCCAGAGCTACGGGGATTGTCCTACGAAGAAAGGTTGAGGGAAATCGGCATGACGACACTGGAGGCCAGGAGGGTCAGGGGAGACATGATAACGACATATAAAATACTGCGCGGAATAGACGAGGTGGACAAAGACGGGATGTTCCAGAGAAGGGACACAGACACAAGAGGTCACAATTGGAAGTTGAAGACTCAGATGAATCAAAGGGATGTTAGGAAGTATTTCTTCAGTCATAGAGTTGTCAGGCAGTGGAATAGCCTAGAAAGTGACCTAGTGGAGGCGGGAACCATACATAGTTTTAAGGCGAGGTATGATAAAGCTCGTGGAGCAGGGAGAGAGGACCTAGTAGCAATCAGTGAAGAGGCGGGGCCAGGAGCTATGACTCGACCCCTGCAACCACAAATACGTGAGTACATATAGGTGAGTACAAATAGGTGAGTACACACACACACACACACACACACACACACACACTACAGTGGTGAAGGCAGGCTCTGTACATAGTTTTAAGAGTAGATTCAATACGACAAACGAGGCTGGCGGAAGGCACGTTGAGAGGCGGGGCCAGGAGCTAAGACTCACCCCCTCCAGCTACATATAAGCGAGTACAACAGGTCAAGTGTCTATCGACAAATGTTTTCGAAAACTGGTAACTAGGGCACATGCTCAGAAAATGTGAAAACAGAAGGAGGACTTATGATGGAATGAAGAACTATCTGCTAGAAGAACCATGGCAAAGGAAGCTTGGCAGAAAAACTTAGGAGAAAGTATGGAGGTAATAGAGCCAAAGTGCCAAGAGGCAAAGGAAAGATTTGAACCAGACAAAGAAAAGAAAGACACAAGATAATGTTATGGGTGAGTCAGTGTTGCAGAGAGGCCAGAGGAAGGAGTCAGAGAGCTGTAAGAAAAATAGAACACAGGAAGCCACAGATAACTGGGAATCCAAGAGGAGATCTACGTAGAAATAAACGAAAAAAACAAAGAAAGTTAAGTGATAATTTGAGTAAAATACAGAATTAAAGGCAAAAACGTAACCATAATTAATCCATAGCAACATAGCAAAAAACAGATAATTGTGAACAAGCAAGGATGGTTGGTGAGAGGAACAACACAACCACTATGTGACCCAGAAGCAAAGGTGTACAAGCACTCTCCGCAGTCAAGACAAGTGCTAGACAAGTGCTAGACAAGTGCTAGACAAGTGCTAGACAAGTGCTAGACAAGTGCTAGACAAGTGCTAGACAAGTGCTACACAAGTGGAAAATGGTAAATGTGGTCCTCGTATATAAACAGAGGGACAGACAAGAAGCCTTTAATTACGGGCCATTTCAGTAACTGTCAGAGCTCAGTACACCATCACAACTTATGAGGAAGTCAGTAAAGAAACAGATATTCCAAGACTTTGAGATAAGCTGATTTATTTACAGAAAACCATCGTTGATTTAGTGATGGGAAATGTTCTTTAACGAATTTGTCGGAGTTTTACGAATGACTCAGAGACGATACAAGACAGAACCCCGGCATGGATCCCACACCTGGTCAATAACCCCGGCATGGATCCCACACCTGGTCAATAACCCCGGCATGGATCCCACACCTGGTCAAGAAGCCCGGCATGGATCCCACACCTGGTCAATAACCCCGGCATGGATCCCACACCTGGTCAAGAAGCCCGGCATGGATCCCACACCTGGTCAAGAACCCCGGCATGGATCCCACACCTGGTCAAGAAGCCCGGCATGGATCCCACACCTGGTCAAGAAGCCCGGCATGGATCCCACACCTGGTCAAGAACCCCGGCATGATCCCACACCTGGTCAAGAACCCCGGCATGGATCCCACACCTGGTCAAGAAGCCCGGCATGGATCCCACACCTGGTCAAGAACCCCGGCATGGATCCCACACCTGGTCAAGAACCCCGGCATGGATCCCACACCTGGTCAAGAACCCCGGCATGATCCCACACCTGGTCAAGAACCCCGGCATGGATCCCACACCTGGTCAAGAACCCCGGCATGGATCCCACACCTGGTCAAGACCCCCGGCATGGATCCCACACCTGGTCAAGAACCCCGGCATGATCCCACACCTGGTCAAGAACCCCGGCATGGATCCCACACCTGGTCAAGAACCCCGGCATGGATCCCACACCTGGTCAAGAACCCCGGCATGATCCCACACCTGGTCAAGAACCCCGGCATGATCCCACACCTGGTCAAGAACCCCGGCATGGATCCCACACCTGGTCAAGAACCCCGGCATGGATCCCACACCTGGTCAAGAACCCCGGCATGGATCCCACACCTGGTCAAGAACCCCGGCATGATCCCACACCTGGTCAAGAAACCCGGCATGATCCCACACCTGGTCAAGAACCCCCGGCATGGATCCCACACCTGGTCAAGAACCCCGGCATGGATCCCACACCTGGTTAAGAACCCCGGCATGGATCCCACACCTGGTCAAGAACCCCGGCATGGATCCCACACCTGGTCAAGAACCCCGGCATGGATCCCACACCTGGTCAAGAACCCCGGCATGGATCCCACACCTGGTCAAGAACCCCGGCATGGATCCCACACCTGGTCAAGAACCCCGGCATGGATCCCACACCTGGTCAAGAACCCCGGCATGGATCCCACACCTGGTCAAGAACCCCGGCATGGATCCCACACCTGGTCAAGAACCCCGGCATGGATCCCACACCTGGTCAAGAACCCCGGCATGGATCCCACACCTGGTAAAGAAGCCCAGCATGGATCCCACACCTGGTCAAGAACCCCGGCATGGATCCCACACCTGGTCAAGAAGCCCGGCATGGATCCCACACCTGGTCAAGAACCCCGGCATGGATCCCACACCTGGTCAAGAACCCCGGCATGGATCCCACACCTGGTCAAGAAGCCCGGCATGGATCCCACACCTGGTCAAGAACCCCGGCCTGGATCCCACACCTGGTCAAGAAACCCGGCATGGATCCCACACCTGGTCAAGAAGCCCGGCATAGATCCCACACCTGGTCAAGAAGCCCGGCATGGATCCCACAACTGGTCAAGAAGCCCGACATGGATCCCGCACCTGGTCAAGAAGCCCGGCATGGATCCCACACCTGGTCAAGAACTCCGGCATGATCCCACACCTGCTCAAGAACCCCGGCATGGATCCCAAACCTGGTCAAGAACCCCGGCATGGAACCCACACCTGGTCAAGAACCCCGGCATGGATCCCACACCTGGTCAAGAAGCCCGACATGGATCCCACACCTGGTCAAGAAGCCCGACATGGATCCCACACCTGGTCAATAACGCCGGCATGGATACCACACCTGGTCAAGAAGCCCGGCATGGATCCCACACCTGGTCAAGAACCCCATCATTGATCACACACCTGGTCAAGAAGCCCGGCATGATCCCACACCTGGTCAAGAAGCCCGGAATGGATCCCACACCTGGTCAAGAAGCCCAGCATGGATCCCACGCCTGGTCAAGAAGCTCGGCGTGCATACCACACCTGGTCAAGAAGCCCGGCATGGATCCCACACCTGGTCAAGAACCCCGGCATGGATCCCACACCTGGTCAAGAAGCCCGGCATGGATCCCACACCTGGTCAAGAACCCCGGCATGGATCCCACACCTGGTCAAGAAGGCCGACATGGATCCCACACCTGGTCAAGATCCCCGGCATGGATCCCACACCTGGTCAAGAACCCCGGCATGGATCCCAAACCTGGTAAAGAACCCCGGCATGAAACCCACACCTGGTCAAGAACCCCGGCATAGATCCCACACCTGGTCAAGAAGCCCGACATGGATCCCACACCTGGTCAAGAAGCCCGACATGGATCCCACACCTGGTCAATAACGCCGGCATGGATCCCACACCTGGTCAAGAACCCTGGCATGGATCCTACACCTGGTCAAGAACCCCTGCATGGAACCCACACCTGGTCAAGAACCCCGGCATTGATCCCACACCTGGTCAAGAATCCCGGCATGATCCCACACCTGGTCAAGAAGCCCGGCATGATCCCACACCTGGTCAAGAAGCCCGGCATGGATCCCAGACCTGGTCAAGATCCCCGGCATGGATACCACACCTGGTCAAGAACCCCGGCATGGATCCCACACCTGGTCAAGAAGCTCGGCATGGATCCCACTCCTGGCCAAGAAGCCCGGCATGGATCCCACACCTAGTCAAGAAGCCCTGCATGGATCCCACAGCTGGTCAAGAAGCCCGGCATGATCCCACACCTGGTCAAGAAGCCCGGCATGGATCCCACACCTGGTCAAAAAGCCCGTCATTGATCCCACACCTGGTCAAGATCCCCGGCATGGATCCCACACCTGGTCAAGAACCCCGGCATGGATCCTACACCTGGTCAAGAAGCGCGGCATGGATCCTACAACTGGTCAAGAAGCCCGGCATGGATCCCACACCTGGTCAAGAACCCCGGCATGGATTCCATACCTGGTCAAGAACCCCGGCATGGATCCCATACCTGGTCAAGAACCCCGGCATGGATCCCACACCTGGTCAAGAAGCCCGGCATGGATCCTACACCTGGTCAAGAAGCCCGGCATGGATCCCACACCTGGTCAAGAAGCCCGGCATGGATCCCACACCTGGTCAAGAAGCCCGGCATGGATCCTACACATGGTCAAGAACCCCGGCATGGATCCCACACCTGGTCAAGAAGCCCGGCATGGATGCTACACCTGGTCAAGAAGCCCGGCATGGATCCCACACCTGGTCAAGAAGCCTGGCATGGATCCCACGCCTGGTCAAGAAGCCCGGCATGGATCCTAAACCTGGTCAAGAAGCCCGGCATGGATCCCACACCTGGTCAAGAAGCCCGGCATGGATCCCACACCTGGTCAAGAACCCCAGCATGTATCCTACACCTGGTCAAGAACCCCGGCATGGATCCCACACCTGGTCAAAAACCCCGGCATGGATCCCACACCTGGTCAAGAACCCCAGCATGTATCCTACACCTGGTGAAGAACCCCGGCATGGATCCCACACCTGGTCAAGAAGCCCGGCATGGATCCCATACCTGGTCAAGAACCCCGGCATGGATCCCACACCTGGTCAAGAACACCAGCATGTATCCTACACCTGGTGAAGAACCCCGGCATGGATCCCACACCTGGTCAAGAACCCCGGCATGGATCCCATACCTGATCAAGAAGCCCGGCATGGATCCCACACCTAGTAAAGAACCACAGCATGGATCCCACACCTGGTCAAGAACCCTAGCAGGGATCCCAAACCTGGTGAAGAACCGCAACATGGATCTCACACCTGGTCAAGAAGCCCGGCATGGATCCCACAACTGGTCAAGAAGCCCGACATGGATCCCGCTCCTGGTCAAGAAGCCCGGCATGGATCCCACACCTGGTCAAGAACTCCGGCATGATCCCACACCTGCTCAAGAACCCCGGCATGGATCCCAAACCTGGTCAAGAACCCCGGCATGGAACCCACACCTGGTCAAGAACCCCGGCATGGATCCCACACCTGGTCAAGAAGCCCGACATGGATCCCACACCTGGTCAAGAAGCCCGACATGGATCCCACACCTGGTCAATAACGCCGGCATGGATCCCACACCTGGTCAAGAAGCCCGGCATGGATCCCACACCTGGTCAAGAACCCCGGCATTGATCACACACCTGGTCAAGAAGCCCGGCATGATCCCACACCTGGTCAAGAAGCCCGGAATGGATCCCACACCTGGTCAAGAAGCCCGGCATGGATCCCACACCTGGTCAAGAAGCTCGGCATGCATCCCACACCTGGTCAAGAAGCCCGGCATGGATCCCACACCTGGTCAAGAACCCCGGCATGGATCCCACACCTGGTCAAGAAGCCCTGCATGCATCCCACACCTGGTCAAGAACCCCGGCATGGATCCCACACCTGGTCAAGAAGGCCGACATGGATCCCACACCTGGTCAAGATCCCCGGCATGGATCCCACACCTGGTCAAGAAGCCCGGCATGGATCCCACACCTGGTCAAGAACCCCGGCATGGATCCCAAACCTGGTCAAGAACCCCGGCATGAAACCCACACCTGGTCAAGAACCCCGGCATAGATCCCACACCTGGTCAAGAAGCCCGACATGGATCCCACACCTGGTCAAGAAGCCCGATATGGATCCCACACCTGGTCAATAACGCCGGCATGGATCCCACACCTGGTCAAGAACCCCAGCATGGATCCCACACCTGGTCAAGAAGCCCGGCATGGATCCCATACCTGGTCAAGAACCCCGGCATTGATCCCACACCTGGTCAAGAATCCCGGCATGATCCCACACCTGGTCAAGAAGCCCGGCTTGGATCCCACACCTGGTCAAGAAGCCCGGCACGGATCCCACACCTGGTCAAGAAGCCCGGCATGGATCCCTCACCTGGTCAAGAAGCCCGGCATGATCCCACACCTGGTCAAGAAGCCCGGCATGGATCCCACACCTGGTCAAGATCCCCGGCATGTATACCACACCTGGTCAAGAACCCCGGCATGGATCCCACACCTGGTCAAGAAGCTCGGCATGGAACCCACTCCTGGCCAAGAAGCCCGGCATGGATCCTACACCTGGTCAAGAAGCCCGGCATGGATCCCACACCTGGTCAAGAAGCCCGGCATGGATCCCACACCTGGTCAAGAAGCCCGTCATGGATCCTACACATGGTCAAGAACCCCATCATGGATCCCACACCTGGTCAAGAAGCCCGGCATGGATGCTACACCTGGTCAAGAAGCCCGGCATGGATCCCACACCTGGTCAAGAAGCCCGGCATGGATCCCACGCCTGGTCAAGAAGCCCGGCATGGATCCTAAACCTGGTCAAGAAGCCCGGCATGGATCCCACGCCTGGTCAAGAACCCCAGCATGTATCCTACACCTGGTCAAGAACCCCGGCATGGATCCCACACCTGGTCAAGAAGCCCGGCATGGATCCCATACCTGGTCAAGAACCCCGGCATGGATCCCACACCTGGTCAAGAACCCCAGCATGTATCCTACACCTGGTGAAGAACCCCGGCATGGATCCCACACCTGGTCAAGAAGCCCGGCATGGATCCCATACCTGGTCAAGAACCCCGGCATGGATCCCACACCTGGTCAAGAACCCCAGCATGTATCCTACACCTGGTGAAGAACCCCGGCATGGATCCCACACCTGGTCAAGAACCCCGGCATGGATCCCATACCTGATCAAGAAGCCCGGCATGGATCCCACACCTTGTAAAGAACCACAGCATGGATCCCACACCTGGTCAAGAACCCTAGCAGGGATCCCAAACCTGGTGAAGAACCGCAACATGGATCTCACACCTGGTCAAGAAGCCCGGCATGGATCCCACAACTGGTCAAGAAGCCCGACATGGATCCCGCACCTGGTCAAGAAGCCCGGCATGGATCCCACACCTGGTCAAGAACTCCGGCATGATCCCACACCTGCTCAAGAACCCCGGCATGGATCCCAAACCTGGTCAAGAACCCCGGCATGGAACCCACACCTGGTCAAGAACCCCGGCATGGATCCCACACCTGGTCAAGAAGCCCGACATGGATCCCACACCTGGTCAAGAAGCCCGACATGGATCCCACACCTGGTCAATAACGCCGGCATGGATCCCACACCTGGTCAAGAAGCCCGGCATGGATCCCACACCTGGTCAAGAACCCCGGCATTGATCACACACCTGGTCAAGAAGCCCGGCATGATCCCACACCTGGTCAAGAAGCCCGGAATGGATCCCACACCTGGTCAAGAAGCCCGGCATGGATCCCACACTTGGTCAAGAAGCTCGGCATGCATCCCACACTTGGTCAAGAAGCCCGGCATGGATCCCACACCTGGTCAAGAACCCCGGCATGGATCCCACACCTGGTCAAGAAGCCCTGCATGCATCCCACACCTGGTCAAGAACCCCGGCATGGATCCCACACCTGGTCAAGAAGGCCGACATGGATCCCACACCTGGTCAAGATCCCCGGCATGGATCCCACACCTGGTCAAGAAGCCCGGCATGGATCCCACACCTGGTCAAGAACCCCGGCATGGATCCCAAACCTGGTCAAGAACCCCGGCATGAAACCCACACCTGGTCAAGAACCCCGGCATAGATCCCACACCTGGTCAAGAAGCCCGACATGGATCCCACACCTGGTCAAGAAGCCCGATATGGATCCCACACCTGGTCAATAACGCCGGTATGGATCCCACACCTGGTCAAGAACCCCAGCATGGATCCCACACCTGGTCAAGAAGCCCGGCATGGATCCCATACCTGGTCAAGAACCCCGGCATTGATCCCACACCTGGTCAAGAATCCCGGCATGATCCCACACCTGGTCAAGAAGCCCGGCTTCTATCCCACACCTGGTCAAGAAGCCCGGCACGGATCCCACACCTGGTAAAGAAGCCCGGCATGGATCCCACACCTGGTCAAGAAGCCCGGCATGATCCCACACCTGGTCAAGAAGCCCTGCATGGATCCCACACCTGGTCAAGATCCCCGGCATGTATACCACACCTGGTCAAGAACCCCGGCATGGATCCCACACCTGGTCAAGAAGCTCGGCATGGAACCCACTCCTGGCCAAGAAGCCCGGCATGGATCCTACACCTGGTCAAGAAGCCCGGCATGGATCCCACACCTGGTCAAGAAGCCCGGCATGGATCCCACACCTGGTCAAGAAGCCCGTCATGGATCCTACACATGGTCAAGAACCCCGGCATGGATCCCACACCTGGTCAAGAAGCCCGGCATGGATGCTACACCTGGTCAAGAAGCCCGGCATGGATCCCACACCTGGTCAAGAAGCCCGGCATGGATCCCACGCCTGGTCAAGAAGCCCGGCATGGATCCTAAACCTGGTCAAGAAGCCCGGCATGGATCCCACACCTGGTCAAGAAGCCCGGCATGGATCCCACACCTGGTCAAGAAGCTCGACATGGATCCCACACCTGGTCAAGAACCCCAGCATGTATCCTACACCTGGTCAAGAACCCCGGCATGGATCCCACACCTGGTCAAGAAGCCCGGCTTGGATCCCATACCTGGTCAAGAACCCCGGCATGGATCCCATACCTGGTCAAGAACCCCAGCATGTATCCTACACCTGGTGAAGAACCCCGGCATGGATCCCACACCTGGTCAAGAAGCCCGGCATGGATCCCATACCTGGTCAAGAACCCCGGCATGGATCCCATACCTGGTCAAGAAGCCCGGCATGGATCCCACACCTGGTAAAGAACCACAGCATGAATCCCACACCTGGTCAAGAACCCTAGCAGGGATCCCAAACCTGGTGAAGAACCGCAACATGGATCTCACACCTTGTCAAGAACCCCAGCATATATCCCACACCTGGTCAAGAAGCCCGGCATGAATCCCACACCTGGTGAAGACCCCCAACATGGATCTCACACCTGGTCAAGAACCCCAGCATATATCCCACACCTGGTCAAGAAGCCTGGCATGGATCCCACACCTAGTCAAGAAGCTCGGCATGGATCCCACACCTGGTCACGAACCCCAGTATGGACCCCACACCTGGTCAAGAACCCCAGCATGGATCCCACACCTTGTCAAAAAACTCGGCATGGATCCCACACCTGGTGAAGAAGCTCGGCATGGGTCCCACACCTGGTCAAGAACCCCAGCATGGATCCCACACCCTGTCAAGAAGCCCGGCATGGATCCCACACCTGGTCAAGAATGGATCCCACACCTGGTCAAGAAGCTCGGAATGGATCCCACACCTGGTCAAGAACCCCAGCATGGATCCTACACCTGGTCAAGAAGCCCGGCATGGATCCCAAACCTGGTCAAGAACCCCGGCATGGATCCCACACCTGGTCAAGAATGAATCCCAAACCTGGTCAAGAAGCTCGGCATGGATCCCACACCTGGTCAAGAACCCCGGCATGGATCCCACACCTGGTCAAGAAGTTCGGCATGGATCCCACACCTGGTCTAGAAGCCCGGCATGGATCCCATACCTGGTCAAGAACCCCGGCATGGATCCCACACCTGGTCAAGAATCCCGGCATGGATCCTACACCTGGTCAAGAAGCCCGGCATGGATCCCACACCTGGTCAAGAAGCCCGGCATGGATCCCACACCTGGTCAAGAAGCTCGGAATGGATCCCACACATGGTCAAGAACCCCAGCATGGATCCTACACCTGGTCAAGAACCCCGGCTTGGATCCCACACCTGGTCAAGAACCCCGGCATGGATCCCACACTTGGTCAAGAATGGATCCCAAACCTGGTCAAGAAGCTCGGCATGGATTCCACACCTGGTCAAGAACCCCGACATGGATCCCACACATGGTCAAGAACCCCGGCATGATCCCACACCTGGTCAAGAACCCAGGCATTGATCCCACAACTGGTCAAGAACCCCGGCATGGATCCCACAACTGGTCAAGAACCCCGGCATGCATCCCACACCTGGTCAAGAACCGCGGCATGGATCCCACAACTGGTCAAGAACCCAATCATGGATCCCACACCTGGTCAAGAATCTCGGCATGGATCCCACACCTGGTCAAGAACCCCAGCATGGATCCCACACCTGGTCAAGAACCCCGGCATGATCGCACACCTGGTCAAGAACCCCGGCATGGATCCCACACCTGGCCAAGAAGCCCGGGATGGATCCCACACCTGGTGAAGAAACCCAACATGGATCCCACACCTTGTGAAGAACCCCAGCATGGATCCCACACCTGGTCAAGAACCCCGGCATGGATCCCACACCTGGTCAAGAAGCCCGGCATGGATCCCACACAAGGTGAAGAACCCCGGCATGGATCCCACACCTGGTCAAGAACCCCGGCATGGATCCCACACCTGGTCAAGAACCCCGGCATGGATCCCACACCTGGTCAAGAACCCCTGCATGGATCCCACACCTGGTCAAGAAGCCCGGTATGGATCCCGCACCTGGTCAAGAAGCCCGGCATGGATCCCACACCTGGTCAAGAAGCCCGGCATGGATCCCACACCTGGTCAAGAAGCCCGGCATGGTTCCCACACCTGGTCAAGAAGCCCGGAATGGATCCCACACCTGGTCGAGAACCCCGGCATGGATCCCACACCTGGTCAAGAAGCCCGTCATGGATCCCACACCTGGTCAAGAACCCCGACATGGATCCCACACCTGCTCAAGAACCCCGGCATGATCCCACACCTGGTCAAGAACCCAGGCATTGATCCCACAACTGGTCAAGAACCCCGGCATGGATCCCACAACTGGTCAAGAACCCAGGCATGGATCCCACAACTGGTCAAGAACCCTGGCATGGATCCCACACCTGGTCAAGAATCTCGCCATGGATCCCACACCTGGTCAAGAACCCCAGCATGGATCCCACACCTGGTCAAGAACCCCAGCATGATCCCACACCTGGTCAAGAACCCCGGATGGATCCCACACCTGGTCAAGAAGCCCGGCATGCATCCCACACCTGGTCAAGAACCTCGGCATGGATCGCACACCTGGTCAAGAAGCCCGGCATGGATCCCACACCTGGCCAAGAACCCCGGCATGGATCCCACACCTGGTCAAGAAGCCCGGCGTGGATCCACACCTGGTGAAGAAACCCAACATGGATCCCACACCTGGTCAAGATCCCCGGCATGGATCCCACACCTGGTCAAGAAGCCCGGCATGGATCCCACACCTGGTCAAGAAGCCCAGCATGGATCCCACACCTGGTCAAGAAGCCCGGCATGGATCCCACACCTGGTCGAGAACCCCGGCATGGATCCCACACCTGGTCAAGAAGCCCGTCGTGGATCCCACACCTGGTCAAGAACCCCGGCATGGATCCCACACCTGGTCAAGAACCCCGGCATGGATCCCACACCTGGTCAAGAAGCCCGTCGTGGATCCCACACGTGGTCAAGAACCCCGGCATGGATCCCACACCTGGTCAAGAAGCCCGGCATGGATCCCACACCTGGTCGGGAACCCCGGCATGGATCCCACACCTGGTCAAGAAGCCCGTCGTGGATCCCACACCTGGTCAAGAACCCCGGCATGGATCCCACACCTGTTCAAGAAGCCCGTCGTGGATCCCACACCTGGTCAAGAAGCCCGGCATGCATCGCACACCTGGTCAAGAACCCCTGCATGGATCCCACACCTGGTCAAGAACTGACATCACGAGGCAGCACGGGGTTACTGTACATACAAAGTCTTGAGAGGAACTGACAGGTTAGAGAAGCTGAAGACTCAGATGAACATTGAGATGAAGTATTTCTTTAGTCTGAGGGTGCATGAGGAGTGGGATGACTTTGGTGAAGCAGTGGAACGACTTGGATGATGCAGTGGAATGATGTGGATGAAGTAGAACGACGTGGATGAAGGAGTGGAATGACGTGGATGAAGGGGTGGAATGACGTGGACGAAGCAGTGGAATGACGTGGAGGAAGGAGTGGAATGATGCTGATGAAGGATTGGAATGACGTGGAATAAGCAGTGGTATGACGTGGATGAAAGAGTGGAATGATTTGGAATAAGCAGTGTAATGACTTGGATGAAGGAGTGGAGTGAGGGGATGAAGCAGTGGAATGATTTGGATGAAGCAGTGGAATGATGTGGAAGAAGGAGTAGAATTACGTGGATGAAGGAGTGGAATGACGTGGATGAAGCAGCAGAATGACATGGACGAAGCAGTGGAATGACGTGGATGAAGCAGTGGAATGATGTGGATGAATCAGTGGAGTGGCTTGCATGAATTGTGAATGACTTGGATGAAGAGTGGAATGACTTGGAGTAAGGAGTGGAATGACTTGAATGAAGCAGTGGAATTGGATGAAGAGTGGAATGATCTAGATGAGGAAGTGGAGAAGATAAGCTCAATACACAGCTTCAAGAGCAGGTATGATAAGGCACAAGAGACCAGAAATCAGTTACGTTGATCAGAGTGGAATATGAGGTGAAGCATGGAACTGAGTCTTGACCCCCAAACACAACTCGGTGAGTATACACACACACACCCATACACACACACACACACACACACACACACACACACACACATACACACACACACACACACACACACACACACACACACACACACACACACTTCCCATATTCCCCTCAATCCCCCACCCCATCCCTCTCCCATTTAGCCACTGTCTCTAGCTTCCTCCTCTACTATCTCCTCTCCCCACACTCGGACAAACACACCACAAAACAAACACACAGAATTACGTATGTTTTTCATTCTGTGGCAACCAAAACAAACAAAAAAAATGGGTTGCCAGAGAGCAAGTAAGGAAAACCAAGGGACTGGAAGATTGGGCAGCAGAGAAGAACTTTGCATGAGAATGGAAGAGAGGATAGATGCAGAAAGCATGAAGTGGGAGATGCAAGTCACAGCAGCAGAGGCAAGGATACAGAGATTGGAAGAGGAACTGAAAAATCTGAAACTGTCTAAAGAACCAAAGAACAATTTGGGAATGACATCAGAGACTGCTACCTCAGTCACAAACAAGGGGACTGTAGGGAATGAAGGAGGGAAACTGTATGCAGAAGCCTTATCAGGCCATTGTGGAACCCGAGTATAAGAGAGAATCACATCAGGAGCAATCGAGGGAAATGTAGAAAATGAAAGAGCTAAGCTATATGTGGAGGCCCTAACAGACCACAGCAGAGCCCAGGGAAAGCTGAGAAGGAAAAATGGCAGGCCACTGGGCCCAAGGACAACAGATAATGAAGAAACTATAAAAAGGAAAGCTGCAATGGAGGAAACTAAATCGAATCAGGGGATACATAGGAATATGCAGTGGGAGAATGAAAGGGAGAGGTCAGTCTTTGTTTATGGGCTCCAGGAAGTTGAAGGGGAAACTTACGAAGCAAGAAGACAAGGGGAGAAAAATGTGATCAAAAGCATCATAAAAGCAACAGGAGAAGATGACATGGCCCAGCTGGCAAATTTTCGGAGAACAGAGGGGTTTACAAGAAGAACCCGGCCAGTGAAAGTGACTTTCAAGGCAGAATCGACTCGGAACAGGATTGTGCAGGAGAAAGCAAGAGTAAGGGACATGCTTGTATACCAGAAGGTATATCTCAACCATGACAAAACACAAGAAGAAAGGCAGAAACTGAGAGAGATGGTACAGAGACGAAAGGAGGAAAGAGAGGTGAAGACGGAGATGGACAGTAGAACCCGGACTCAGTAGGAAGATCCAATACAGCCTCCCTCACAACCACCTACAGAGGCCCCCCAACCAGGACAATGCCAATGCAACCAAACATTCTAACCCAAAACACACGTGCCATATCCAATGCCCCCACCCACCTCATTACAAACTCCACTCCCACAGCAACCACCCATAGTTCCTTATTAGGTCTCCCACTTCCCCAACCCCAACGTACCCCAAAGACCACAGTTTTAGAAAAGAGGTTGAAGGTGTGGTATACAAATGCAGACGGAATAACAAATAAGTGTGAGGAGTGGCATGAAAGAATCAAAGAGACAACTCCAGACAAAATAGTGCTCACAGAAACAAAACTCACTTGGATGATAACAGATGCAATCTTTCCACCTGGATATCAAATCCTCAGGAAAGATAGAGGGAGGAGAGGGAGAGGAGGAGTTGCACTGCTCATTAAAAACTGGTGGGGATTTGAGGAAATGGAATGAATGGATGGTATGGGCGAAAGGGACTACATAGTAGGAACAATCCAGTCTGAGCACCATATGGTGTAACTGCAGTAATGCATAACCCACCACAGAACTGCAGGAGGCCAAGAGACAAATACGATGAGTGCAACAGAGCAATGGTCGACAAACTAGCTGAGGTGGCCAGAAGAGCTCACATGGGGGCAGCAAAGTTATTAGTTATGGGTGATTTTAATCATAAGGAGACTGACTGGGAAAACCTGGAGGGTCTCAAAACATGGAGAGCCAAGATGATGGATGTGGTACTCGAAAACCTCATGCATCAACATGTTAGAGACACTACCAGAGAGAGAGAGAGAGAGAGATATGAGGATGATTCAGCAAGACTGAACCTTGTATTCACCTTGAGTAGTTTGGACTTTGAGGATATCATGTATGAAAGGCCCCTTAGAGCTAGTGATCATGTGGTTATGTGCTTTGACAACATAGTTGAGCTACAAGTGGAGAGAGTAGCAGGAATAGGATGGGAAAATCCAAACTACAAAAGGAGGCACCACACAGGCATGAGGAACTTCCTGGAAGACATTCCGTGGGAGAGAGAACTGGCAGGAAAACCAGTAAAAGAAATGATGGACTATGTGACAACAAAATGCAAGGAGGCAGAGGAGAGGTTTGTTCCCAAGGGAAACAGAATTAATGGGAAGACCAGAATGAGTCCTTTGTTCACCCAAAGGTGTAGGGAGGCAAAAACTAGGTGTACTATAGAGTGGAAAAGGTACAGAAGACAAAGGACCCAGGAAAATAAAGAGATCAGCTGAAGAGCCAGAAACAAATATGCACAGATAAGTAGGGAGGCTCAGCGACAATACGGAAATGACATAGCATCGAAGTCAAGTCTGACCCAAAACTGTTGTATAGCTACATCAGGAGGAAAACAACAGTCAAGGATCGGGTAATCAGACTGAGGAAGGATGATGGGGAGTTCAAAAGAAACGACCAAGAGGTACGTGAGGAGCTCAACATGAGATTTAAAGAGGTATTTACAGTGGAAACAGGAAGGACTCCAGGAAATCAGAACAAATAGGTACACCAACAAGTGCTGGATGAGGTACACATAACTGAGGAGGAGGTGAAGAAGCTGCTATGTGAACTTGATACCTGAAAGGCAGTATGACCAGACAACATCTCTCCATGGGTCCTTAGAGAGGGAGCAGAGATGCTGTGTGTGCCACTAACAGAGATCTTCAACACATCCATTGAAACTAGGAAACTCCCTCAGGTATGGAAGATTGCAAATTTGGTCCCAATTTTTGAAAAAAAAGGAGACAGACATGAGGCATTAAACTACAGACCTGTGTCACTAACGTGTACAGTATGCAAAGTCATGGAGAAGATCATCAGGAGAGTGGTGGAGCACTTGGAAAGAAACAAGTGTATAATTGACAACCAGCACCGTTTCATGGAAGGAAAATCCTGTGTCACAAACCTTCTGGAGTTATATGACAAGGTGACAGAAGTAAGACAAGAGAGAGGTGGATAGACTGCATTGTCTTGGACTGCAAGAAGGCCTTCGACACAGTTTCTCACAAGAGGTTAATGGAAAAAGTTAGGGGAACAGGCACACATAACAGGAAAGGCACTACAATGGATCAGATAATACCTGATAGGGAGGCAACAATGCATCATGGTACTTGATGAGTGGGCGCCTGTGACAAGCGGGGTTCCACAGGGGTCAGTCCTAGGACTTGTGCTGTTTTTGTTATATGTGAATTACATAATGGAAGGGATAGACTCAGAAGTGTTCTTGTTTGTAGATGATGTGAAGTTAATGAGGAGAATCAAAATTGGTCGAGGATTAAGTAGGGCTACAAAGAGACCTGGACAGGCTACAACCCTGGTCCAGCAAGTGGCTCCTTGAATTTAACCCAGCCAAATGCAAAGTCATGAAGATCGGGAAAGGGCAAAGAAGACAGCAGACACATTGTAGTCTAGGTGGCCAAAGACTGCAAACCTCACTCAAGGAAAAAGATCTTGCGGTGAGTATAATACCGAACATATCTCCTTAGGCGCACATCAGTCAGACAACTGCTGCAGCATACTGGCATCTGGCAAACCTAAGGATAGTGTTCCGATACCTCAGTAAGGAATGGTTCAAGACTCTGTACTCCATATACATTAGGCCTATACTGGAGTATGCAGCACCAGTTTGGAATCCATACCTGGTCAAGCACGTCAAGAAATTAGAGAAAGTGCAAAGGTTTGGAACAAAATTATATATATTCATATTTATATATATATATATATATATATATATATATATATATATATATATATATATATATATATATATATATATATATATATATATATATGTATATATATATGTCGTGCCGAATAGGCAGAACTTGCGATCTTGGCTTAAATAGCAACACTCATCTTGCCATATAGGACAAGTGAAAATTTGTGTATGCAATAATTTCGCCAAAATCATTCTGAACCTAACGAAAAAAATATATTTCACTGTGTTTGTTTAGTATTAAATTTCTGTAAACAAATCTAAAATATATTTAGTTGGGTTAGGCTAAAATAAATTGTTCTTGTTATAATAAGGTTAGGTAAGTTTTCTAAGATTCTTTTGGTGCAAAATTAAAATTTTTTACATTAACATTAATGAAAAAAATATATCTTTAAACGTATAAGAAAAAAATTCAGAAAGGACTTAATTTTAAATGAGTTCTTGCTAATTGGCAAGTTTTACATATTCGGCACGACATATTTATATATATACAGTGGTCCCCCGCTTTTCGTAGTTCCCGGCAATCGTAAAATTCGCCAATCATAGATGTATTTTCGTATAAACATGGACTCGCTTTTCATAGGTTGACTCGCGAGTCGTAGTTCGTCCGGGACGCGTACCCACGGCGTGAGCCATGGCAGCAGCCAGTCTGGCATTGTTTACCAGTGAGCAAAGGTCCCCTCACGTGCTCCAGCGAAATATTTCATAATATTCCATTTATTTTAGTGCTTGCAAGTACTAAATAAGCTACCATGGCTCCAAAGAAAGCTCCTAGTGCCAAGCCTGTGGTAAAGAAGGTGAGAAATACGATTGAATTTAAGAAAACCATCATTGAACAATATGAAAGTGGTACAAGTGTGGCCGAACTGTCCAGGATGTATAAGAAACCCTACACAACCTTATGTTCCATAGTGGCCAAGAAAAATGAAATAAAGGATGCTGTTGTTGCAAAGGGAGTAACTATGCTGACAAAAATGAGATCACCAGTACTGGAAGAGGTTGAGAAGTTATTATTGGTGTGGATAAATGAGAAACAATTAGCAGGAGATACTCTTATGACTTCGATTATTTGTGAAAAGGCTAGGCAGTTGCATGAAGATTTGGTAAAGAAATTGCCTGCAAATAGTGGTGAAGTGAGTGAATTTAAGGCCAGCAAAGGCTGGTTTGAGAGATTTAAGAACCGTACTGGCATACACACTGTGGTAAGGCATGGTGAGGCTGCCAGTTCGGACCACAAGGCGGCTGAAAAATATGTGCATGAATTCCAGGAGTACATAGAGGCTGAAGGACTGAAACCTGAACAAGTGTTCAATTGTGACGAAACAGGCCTCTTTTAGAAGAAAATGCCAAAGAGGACCTTCATTACACAAGAGGAAAAGGCAATGCCAGGACACAAGCCTATGAAAGACAGGCTGACGCTAATGTTCTGTGCTAATGCTAGTGGGGATTTCAAAGTGAAGCCATTACTAGTGTACCATTCTGAAAATCCCAGAGTGTTCAGGAAAAACAATGTTATGAAGAGTAAATTGTGTGTTTTGGAAATCTAATAGTAAGGCATGGGTCACGAGGGAAATTTTCGTCGAGTGGTTCAATGAAGTGTTTGGCCCTAGTGTGAAGGAGTATCTCCTGGAAAAGAAATTGGATCTCAAGTGCGTGCTAGTAATGGACAATGCACCTGTTCATTCTCCAAACTTGGATGACCTAATTTTCGAGGAGTTTGGGTTCATCACAGTAAAGTTCTTGCCCCCGAATACCACTCCTCTCCTCCAGCCCATGGACCAGCAGGTTATTGCAAACTTTAAAAAACTCTACACAAAAGCAATGTTTCACAGGTGCTTGACTGTGACCACAGACACTCACTTGACCCTAAGGGAATTTTGGAGAGAACACTTCAGCATCCTCCACTGCATAACCCTTATAGGTATGGCTTGGATGGGAGTGACTACCATGACTTTGAACTCTGCCTGGAGAAAATTGTGGCCAGATTGTGTAGACAAGAGGGATTTTGAAGAATTTGGGACTGACCCTAATGAGCCTATGTCTGTTGTAAAATCAATTGTGGCACTGGGGAGTTCCATGGGGTTGGATGTGAGTTTGGAGGATGTGGAAGAATTGGTGGAAGACCGCAATGAAGAGCTCACCACTGAGGAGCTGCAAGAGCTTCAGCAGGAAGAGCAACACATCACAGCTCAGAATCTTGCTGCAGAGGAGGAGGAAGAGAGATGGAAGAAGGTGCCTTCTTCAGAAATTAAAGAGATTTTTACTATGTGGGGTAAGATGGAAAGCTTTATGGAGAAACATCACCCTAACAAGGTTGTTGCAAGCCAGGTTGGCAACATGTACAGTGACAAAGTCTTGGGCCATTTTAGGGAAGTGTTAAAGAGACGCCAGAAACAGAGCTCTCTCCACAGTTATTTTGTGAGACAGGACTCCAGTGACTCTCAAGGTGGTCCTAGTGGCATTAAGAAACAGAGAAGAGAAGCAACCCCAGAAAAGCAAATGGTACCTGAGGTGTTGATGGAAGGGGATTCCACTTCCAAACTATAAACAATCCACTCTCTCTCCTCCTCCAGTCTCCCATACACTAAGAAGAATCTCCAGTAAAGATAAGTGTTATGCTGTTAATGTTTCATCATTTTCCATTGTATTGTTTATGTACTACATGCATATTTCATGTTAAAAAATTTTTTGTTTTAATACTTCTGGGTGTCAGGAACGGATTAATTGTATTTACATTATTTCTTATGGGGAAAATTGATTCGTAAATCGTAAATTTCGTTTATAGTAACGGCTCCAGGAACGGATTAATTACGAACAACGAGGGACCACTGTATATATATATATATATATATATATATATATATATATATATATATATATATATATATATATATATATATATATATATATATATATGTCGTGCCGAATAGGCAGAACTTGCCATCTTGGCTTAAATAGCAACGTTCATCTTGCCATATAGGACAAGTGAAAATTTGTGTATGCAATAATTTCGCCAAAATCATTCTGAACGTAACGAAAAAAATATATTTCACTGTGTTTGTTTAGTATCAAATTATTGTAAACAAATCTAAAATATATTTAGTTGGGTTAGGCTAAAATAAATTGTTCTTGTTATGATAAGGTTAGGTAAGTTTTCTAAGTTCCTTTTGGTGCAAAATGATAAATTTTTACATCAACATTAATGAAAAAAATATATCTTTAAACACATAAGAGAAAATTTTAGAAAGGACTTAATTTTAAATGAGTTCTTGCTAATTGACCAGTTTTACATATTCGGCACGACATATATATATATATATATATATATATATATATATATATATATATATATATATATATGATAGTAGTAGGTTGGTAGACAGCAACCACCCAGGGAGGCACTACCGTCCTGCCAAGTGAGTGTAAAACGAAAGCTTGTGATTGTTTTACATGATGGTAGGATTGCTGATGTCTTTTGTCTGTCTCATAAATATGCAAGATTACAAGTACGTCTTGCTACTTCTACTTACACTTAGGTCACACTACACATACATGTACACATTTATTTATACACACTCATCTGAGTTTTCTTTGATTTTATCTTAATAGTTCTTGGTCTTATTACTTTTCCTTTTATATCCATGGGGAAGTGGAATAAGAATCTTTCCTCCATAAGCCATGCGTGTTGTAAAAGTCAACTAAAATGCCGGGAACAATGGGCTAGTAACCCCTTCTCCTGTAATAATTACTAAAAAGAATAAGAAGAAGAAAATTGTCAAAGTGGGAAGTCTGAATGTGCGTGGATGTTGTGCAAATGATAAGAAAGAGATGATTGTGGATGTTATGAACGAGAAGAAGCTGGATGTCCTGGCTTTAAGTGAAACAAAGCTGAAGGGGGTGGGAGAGTTTCAGTGGAGAGGAATAAATGGGATTAGGTCAGGGGTTTCAAATAGAGTTAGAGCTAAAGAAGGAGTAGCAATATTGTTGAAGGATAAGTTATGGCAGGAAAAGAGAGAATATAAATGTATTAATTCAAGGATTATGTGGAGTAAAATAAAGGTTGGATGTGAAAAGTGGGTTATAGTAAGTGTATATGAGCCTGGAGAAGAGTGAAGTGTAGAGGAGAGAGAGATTTTGGGAAATGTTGAGTGAATGCGTGGGGAGTTTTGAACCAAGTGTGAGAGTAATGGTGGTTGGGGATTTCAATGCTGAAGTGGGCAAGTAGGTAAATTTGGGGTGCCAGGGGTAAATGAAAATGGGGAGCTATGTATAGAAAGAGGTTTGGTAATAAGTAATGCATATTTTATGAAGAAGAGGATAAATAAATATACAAGGTATGATATAGCACATTATGAAAGTAGTTTGTTAGATTATGTATTGGTTGATATAAGGTTGATGGGTAGGCTCCAGGATGTACACGTTTATAGACGGGCAACTGATATATCGAATCATTATTTAGTTGTAGCTACAGTTAGAGTAAGAGGTAGATGGGAAAAGAGGAAAATGGCAACAACAAGTAAGAGGGAGGTGAAAGTGTATAAACTAAGGGAGGAGGAAGTTCGGGTGAGATATAAGCAACCATTGGCAGAAAGGTGGGCTGGTGCAGGTATGAGTAGTGGGGGGGGGGTTGAAGAGGGTTGGAATAGTTTTAAAAATGCAGTATCAGTATTAGAATGTGGGGCAGAAGTTTGTGGTTATAGGAGGGTGGGTGCAGGAGGAAAGAGGAGTGATTGGTGGAATGATGAAGTAAAGGGTGTGATAAAAGAGAAAAAGTTAGCTTATGAGACGTTTTTACAAAGCAGAAGTGTTATAAGAAGAGCAGAGTATATGGAGAGTAAAAGAAAGGTGAAGAGAGTAGTGAGAGAGTGCAAAACGAGAGCAGATGATATGGTGGGAAAAGCACTGTCAAGAAATTTTAATGAAAATAAGAAAAAAATTTGGAGTGAGTTAAACAAGTTAAGAAAGCCTAGGGAACGTATGGATTTGTCAGTTAAAAACAGAGTAGGGGAGTTAGTAGATGGCGAGATGGAGGTATTGGGTAGATGACGGGAATATTTTGAGGAACTTTTAAATGTCAATGAAGAAAGGGAGGCGGTAATTTCATGCACTGGTCAGGGAGGTATACCATCTTTTAAGAGTGATGAAGAACAGGATGTATGGTGGAGGTACGTGAGGCATTACGTAGAATGAAAGGGGGTAAAGCAGCTGGAACTGATGGGATCATGACAGAAATGTTAAAGCAGTGGGGGATATAGTGTTGGAGTGGTTGGTTTTTTTTGTTCAATAAATGTATGAAAGAGGGGAAGGTACCTAGGGACTGGCAGAGACCATGTATAGTCCCTTTATATAAAGGGAAAGGGGACAAAAGAGATTGTAAAAATTATAAGGAATAAGTTTACTGAGTATACCAGGAAAAGTGTACGGTAGAGTTATAATTGAAAGAATTAGAGGTAAGACAGAATGTAGGATTGCGGATGAGCAAGGAGGTTTCAGAGTGGGTAGGGGATGAGTAGATCAAGTGTTTACATTGAAGCATATATGTGAACAGTATTTAGATAAAGGTAGGGAAGTTTTTATTGCATTTATGGATTTAGAAAAGGCATATGATAGAGTGGATAGAGGAGCAATGTGGCAGATGTTGCAAGTATATGGAATAGGTGGTAAGTTACTAAATGCTGTAAAGAGTTTTTATGAGGATAGTGAGGCTCAGGTTAGGGTGTGTAGAAGAGAGGGAGACTACTTCCCAGTAAAAGTAGGTCTTAGACAGGGATGTGTAATGTCACCATGGTTGTTTAATATATTTATAAATGGAATTGTAAAAGAAGTAAATGTTCGAAAGAGGGGTAGGATTAAATTATGGGGAATTAAATACAAAATGGGAATTGACACAGTTGATTTTGCTGATGATACTGTGCTTATGGGAGATTTTGAAGAAATATGGCAAAGGTTAGTGGACGAGTTTGGGAATGTGTGTAAAGGTAGAAAGTTGAAAGTGAACATAGAAAAGAGTAAGGTGATGAGGGTATCAAATGATTCAGATAAAGAAAAATTGGGTATCAAATTGGGGAGGAGTATGGAAGAAGTGAATGTTTTCAGATATTTGGGAGTTGACGTGTCGGCGGATGGATTTATGAAGGATGAGGTTAATCATAGAATTCATGAGGGAAAAAAGGCGAGTGGTGCGTTGAGGTATATGTGGAGACAAAAAAATGTTATCTATGGAGGCAAAGAAGGGAATGTATGAAAGTATAGTAGTACCAACACTCTTATATGGGTGTGAAGCTTGGGTGGTAAATGCTGCAGCGAGGAGACGGTTGGAGGCAGTGGAGATGTCCTGTCTAAGGGCATTGTGTGGTGTAAACATTATGCAGAAAATTCGGAGTGTGGAAATTAGAAGGTGTGGAGTTAATAAAAGTATTAGTCAGAGGGCAGAAGAGGGGTTGTTGAGGTGGTTTGGTCATTTAGAGAGAATGGATCAAAGTAGAATGACATGGAGAGCATATAAATCTGTAGGGGAAGGAAGGCGGGGTTGGAGTCATCCTCGAAAAGGTTGGAAGGAAAGGGTAAAGGAGGTTTTGTGGGCGAGGGGCTTGGACTTCCAGCAGGCGTGTGTGAGCGTGTTCGATAGGAGTGAATAGAGACGAATGGTATTTGGGACCTGACAAGCTGTTGGAGTGTGAGCAGGGTAATATTTAGTGAAGGGATTTAGAGAAACTGGTTATTTTTACATAGCTAGACTCGAGTTCTGGAAATGGGAAGTACAATGCCTGCACTTTAAAGGAGGGGTTCGGGATATTAGCAGTTTGGAGGGATATGTTGTGTATCTTTATACGTATATGCTTCTAAACTGTTGTATTCTGAGCACCTCTGCAAAAACAGTGATTATGTGTGAGTGTGGTGAAAGTGTTGAATGATGAAAGTATTTTCTTTTTGGGGATTTTCTTTCTTTTTGGGTCACCCTGCCTCGGTGGGAGACGGCCGACTTGCTATTGATATATATATATATATATATATATATATATATATATATATATATATATATATATATATATATATATATATATATATATATATATATATATATATATAGTAAACCATCGTTTAACATGATTTTGTTTTGCACGTTTTGTTATAGCACAATTGAAGAATTGTGGCATATTTTCGTTTAACACTTCGTAAAATTAGTTGAACACGGATGCATGGGGGGAAAAAATTTTGAGGGCGCGGTGGCGTGGCGGGCGGGAAGGTGTGTGGGTTAGTGAGTTACACCATTGTGTCAGTAGGGAGACCTATCACCATCCCTCGCCTCCCTGAGCCACCCACACCACCATCATCATCAAATGTTTAATGCTGACGAGACCAGTGTTTTTTTGGAAAAGAATGTCAACTTGAAGTTATATCAGTCAGCAAGACAACAAAGTGCACCGAGCTTCAAGACAACAAAGTGCACCGAGCTTCAAGACAACAAAGTGCACCGAGCTTCAAGACAGCAAAGTGCACCGAGCTTCAAGACAACAAAGTGCACCGAGCTTCAAGACAGCAAAGTGCACCGAGCTTCAAGACAACAAAGTGCACCGAGCTTCAAGACAGCAAAGTGCACCGAGCTTCAAGACAACAAAGTGCACCGAGCTTCAAGACAACAAAGTGCACCGAGCTTCAAGACAACAAAGTGCACCGAGCTTCAAGACAACAAAGTGCACCGAGCTTCAAGACAACAAAGTGCACCGAGCTTCAAGACAACAAAGTGCACCGAGCTTCAAGACAACAAAGTGCACCGAGCTTCAAGACAACAAAGTGCACCGAGCTTCAAGACAACAAAGGGTCACTTCACCTTGCTTCTTTGCGGTAATGTGGCAGGTGATTTCAAGTGTAAGCCCATGGTTATTTACTGCTCTAAAAATCCTGGTGCTTTGAAAGGTGTTGATAAAAACCAGTCAGCATGGATGACAGGAAGTATTTGTTGACTGGTTTAAGCATCACTTTATTCCTGAAGTCAACTTCTACGTGTACAACAAGAACATTGTATTCAAGACTCTCTTCGTTCTTGATAATTCCTGTACTCATCCACAAGCTGTGCTGGATGTGACCCCACATGTAAAAGTTTTATTTTTACCTCCAAATACAACATCTGTAATACAACCACTGGATCAGGGAGTTATTAAGTAATACAACAACTGGATCAGGAAGTTATTAAGTAATACAACCACTGGATCAGGAAGTTATTAAGTAATACAACCACTGGATCAGGGAGTTATTAAGTAATACAACCACTGGATCAGGGAGTTATTAAGTAATACAACCACTGGATCAGGAAGTTATTAAGTAATACAACCACTGGATCAGGGAGTTATTAAGTAATACAACCACTGGATCAGGGATTTATTAAGTAATACAACCACTGGATCAGGGAGTTATTAAGTAATACAACCACTGGATCAGGGAGTTATTAAGTAATACAACCACTGGATCAGGAAGTTATTAAGTAATACAACCACTGGATCAGGAAGTTATTAAGTAATACAACCACTGGATCAGGGAGTTATTAAATAATACAACCACTGGATCAGGAAGTTATTAAGTAATACAACCACTGGATCAGGGAGTTATTAAGTAATACAACCACTGGATCACGGAGTTATTAAGTAATACAACCACTGGATCAGGGAGTTATTAATACAACCACTGGATCAGGGAGTTATTAAGTAATACAACCACTGGATCACGGAGTTATTACGTAATACAACCACTGGATCACGGAGTTATTAAGTAATACAACCACTGGATCACGGAGTTATTAAGTAATACAACCACTGGATAGGGAGTACAACCACTGGATCAGGGAGTTATTAAGTAATACAACCACTGGATCAGGGAGTTATTAAGTAATACAACCACTGGATCAGGGAGTTATTAAGTAATACAACCACTGCATCACGGAGTTATTAAGTAATACAACCACTGGATCAGGGAGTTATTAAGTAATACAACCACTGGATCACGGAGTTATTAAGTAATACAACCACTGGATCAGGGAGTTATTAAGTAATACAACCACTGGATCAGGGAGTTATTAAGTAATACAACCACTGGATCGGGGAGTTATTAAGTAATACAACCACTGGATCAGGAAGTTATTAAGTAATACAACCACTGGATCAGGACGTTATTAAGTAATACAACCATTGGATCAGGGAGTTATTAAGTAATACAACCACTGGATCAGGGAGTTATTAAGTAATACAACCACTGGATCAGGGAGTTATTAAGTAATACAACCACTGGATCACGGAGTTATTAAGTAATACAACCACTGGATCACGGAGTTATTAAGTAATACAACCACTGGATCAGGGAGTTATTAAGTAATACAACCACTGGATCATGGAGTTATTAAGTAATACAACCACTGGATCAGGGAGTTATTAAGTAATACAACCACTGGATCAGGGAGTTATTAAGTAATACAACCACTGGATCAGGGAGTTATTAAGTAATACAACCACTGGATCACGGAGTTATTAAGTAATACAACCACTGGATCACGGAGTTATTAAGTAATACAACCACTGGATCACGGAGTTATTAAGTAATACAACCACTGGATCAGGGAGTTATTAAGTAATACAACCACTGGATCAGGGAGTTATTAAGTAATACAACCACTGGATTATGGAGTTATTAAGTAATACAACCACTTGGTCACGGAGTTATTACGTAATACAACCACTGGATCACGGAGTTATTAAGTAATACAACCACTGGATCACGGAGTTATTAAGTAATACAACCACTGGATCACGGAGTTATTAAGTAATACAACCACTGGATCACGGAGTTATTAAGTAATACAACCACTGGATCAGGGAGTTATTAAGTAATACAACCACTGGATCAGGGAGTTATTAAGTAATACAACCACTGGATCACGGAGTTATTAAGTAATACAACCACTGGATCAGGGAGTTATTAAGTAATACAACCACTGGATCAGGGAGTTATTAAGTAATACAACCACTGGATCAGGGAGTTATTAAGTAATACAACCACTGGATCAGGGAGTTATTAAGTAATACAACCACTGGATCAGGGAGTTATTAAGTAATACAACCACTGGATCAGGGAGTTATTAAGTAATACAACCACTGGATCAGGGAGTTATTAAGTAATACAACCACTGGATCACGGAGTTATTACGTAATACAACCACTGGATCACGGAGTTATTAAGTAATACAACCACTGGATCAGGGAGTTATTAAGTAATACAACCACTGGATCAGGGAGTTATTAAGTAATACAACCACTGGATCATGGAGTTATTAAGTAATACAACCACTGGATCACGGAGTTATTACGTAATACAACCACTGGATCACGGAGTTATTAAGTAATACAACCACTGGATCAGGGAGTTATTAAGTAATACAACCACTGGATCAGGGAGTTATTAAGTAATACAACCACTGGATCACGGAGTTATTAAGTAATACAACCACTGGATCAGGGAGTTATTAAGTAATACAACCACTGGATCACGGAGGTATTAAGTAATACAACCACTGGATCAGGGAGTTATTAAGTAATACAACCACTGGATCACGGAGGTATTAAGTAATACAACCACTGGATCAGGGAGTTATTAAGTAATACAACCACTGGATCACGGAGGTATTAAGTAATACAACCACTGGATCAGGGAGTTATTAAGTAATACAACCACTGGATCACGGAGGTATTAAGTAATACAACCACTGGATCAGGGAGTTATTAAGTAATACAACCACTGGATCAGGGAGTTATTAAGTAATACAACCACTGGATCAGGGAGTTATTAAGTAATACAACCACTGGATCACGGAGTTATTAAGTAATACAACCACTGGATCAGGGAGTTATTAAGTAATACAACCACTGGATCAGGGAGTTATTAAGTAATACAACCACTGGATCAGGGAGTTATTATGTAATACAACCACTGGATCACGGAGTTATTAAGTAATACAACCACTGGATCACGGAGTTATTAAGTAATACAACCACTGGATCAGGGAGTTATTAAGTAATACAACCACTGGATCAGGGAGTTATTAAGTAATACAACCACTGGATCAGGGAGTTATTAAGTAATACAACCACTGGATCAGGGAGTTATTAAGTAATACAACCACTGGATCACGGAGTTATTAAGTAATACAACCACTGGATCACGGAGTTATTAAGTAATACAACCACTGGATCACGGAGTTATTAAGTAATACAACCACTGGATCACGGAGTTATTAAGTAATACAACCACTGGATCACGGAGTTATTAAGTAATACAACCACTGGATCAGGGCGTTATTAAGTAATACAACCACTGGATCAGGGAGTTATTAAGTAATACAACCACTGGATCAGGAAGTTATTAAGTCATTCAAGTGTAACTACAGAAAAACAGTTATGAAAAAACCAGTTGCATCAATAGACTCTGACTCCATCCTGGCAGTACTAACCTTCTGGAATAAATTTAACATTGCAGATGCCATCAGCTATGCCAGAAGTGCATGGCATGAAGTGCCCCAATCAACATTAAATGCAGGCTGGGGAAAGTTATGGCCTTCTGTAGTTAATTCTTTCACTGGTTTAACCTTGCTTGAGAGTTAGGTTCAGGAAATTGTTCAGCTGGCAAGGAGACTACCAGGTGATGGGTTTGAAGAATATCTGAATGAGCTCTTAGAAGACGATGATGACGATGACGGGAGTCCAGAGGAAATGTTGACAGAGCTCAATGCACAGATACAAAGGAGAGAGATAACAGAAGATGAAGAAGAACCTGAAGAGAAACAGTTAACACTGCAGCAGTTACGTGAGCAGTTCCATGTTGCTGCTAAAATAGCAGACTTTTTCAGTGAAGAGGATCCTGACAGCGTCTAGACCAGCTGATGATGCCATACCGTCAGCTGTATAAATTATTGCAGGGTAATAGAGCCCAGAGATCCATTACAGAATTTATGCCCACTCCAATAAAACCATCGACTTCACTACCAGAACCTCTACCATCCACTTCTACCGACAACCAACAACCATCCACCTCAGCCCAGTAGGGCCACACCATCCATATCCACTCTCTCCACAACCATCCACAAACACCATTACCCACAATTTAAGGTAAGAAATACTATTATTTGTATTGCATTTGTATTCTTAAGCAGTAATATATCACGACATATATATATATATATATATATATATATATATATATATATATATATATATATATATATATATATATATATATATATATATATATATACATACATATATAAGCAAAACAATCGCAGGCAGGTAATCTTAACAATGCAAGACAAGCCATGGGGTAAAGGGGTGGAAATCTTTAGCTCGAGTACTTTCACACTTCTCAGTGCGTCATCAGGAGCTGTGCAATGTTGCAAACGCAGCAACAAGACAAGTCGGGTAAGTTTTCAGAGTATGGTAGTGAGAATGGTAGTGTGTAGACACCAGCCAGACTGTCTGAGAGACAAGATGGATACCAACCACACACCGGTCTTCCCCCCCCCCCACCGCACCCCATATGGGGTCAGGTGGAGTAGTCCTCACAGTTTGCAGGTTGTAATAGCCAGCCCTGAGCTTCTAACCGCTGGGAACAGGTCAAGTGACGTAAAAAAATACATTAAAATATTGCACCATTACATACCTTCATTTACAACCTTCTGGTTAATGAAATAGAGGAAAAATCCTTCATTTATCACCCAGTGTGACAGAACCTTCCAGAATATTCAGGAAATACCCTCAGTGAATTCTCCTGTTCGGGCTTCCTTTCCTAATTATAATGCCATTCACATCATTATTATCAACTATCACCCACTAATATCATTATTATAATCATCATCACCATTATAATATTATTAACAACCTAATTCATTAAACCACTAGCCTAGTTGCAACCACCTGTGTATACCATGTGCATCTTGTACCACTGTACTTAGATGGGTTACGACCTTAATAGGTCACTATATTTCTTTGGGGGCTATCCTAGGATGATCACACATGTGCCCCCATAACTAATATCGACGTACAGGCGCGACGGGCGTACCATGATCTTCAGTCTGCAGACTCTGCTCAAACATAACAGAAGTATTATGAAACTCCCTGGCATAAGGAGCAATCCTGCGTTTTTATATAGCATCGTTGTTTAAGGCTATGTACAACTGACTCAACTAAATAACTATTGTTACAAAAAACGCGATTCTAAAAGCTTAGAGATCTCCAGTGAATACTAGAAAGGACTGCCCTTCTAGCATCCAGCCTGTTATTGGGTTTTCGTAACAAGTAGTCAGTATCCTTGTCCAATTATCCATTAGAATTCAGTATAATTCAATAGTGCTTCAGGATTACAACTGGTAGGCTACTAACTAGAGAAATTAAAATTTAATAAATTTATTAAGTCTAGAGGTATATTATCAAATTAAATTAAATTAAATTAATCACAATAATCAAAATAATACCACTTCTCTCGTTTACAGTATTATTGTGTTGAAAGCACATATCACATTATCATTCTTAAGTACCGTCTGGTACATTAACATTTAATAAGATATTACAAATATGTACAAGTTTGTGTGTATGTGTGTAAGTGCTCTAAGTAGTTCACTATGTCTCACGACTCGACTAGACTTAAACAAGTGACTGACAAAGTCCTCTAATAAACTAACTTCTTGACCGACTGGCAACCAGAACAGTCTGCTTGAACAACAAAAAGAATGCTAAGCCCAATAGCAATACAACAAGCAACTGCGACACAGAATCAGGAACAAGGAGATAATATAACGACACTAAGCAGGGACCATCAGCAGATCCTCCACAAAAGTTACAAAACTCCCATACTACTGAATCTAATTTCAGCATAGGAAAATCCCTGACTGTGATAATACACAGAAACCAGTATAAATTAGGTCATAAGCTATAGTTCAGGACCTGAGTTGTTTAGAGTGTCTATGCGACACACAACCTCAATGCAACGTCGAAAATCACTAAGTCTATACAATGTTCTGTGAACAGAGTTCTACAGAACTAACAAGAATAATGAGACAGACAATCTGTCCAACCACCAAGAGAGTCTAGACCAGACTGAATACTTCAAGCGAGGTGAGGGCTCCCCCCCCCTCGATCACGTGATAGCTCCGTGGACAGCTGCAGCTCAGTAACGAGAAGCCGGCAGGGAAACGAGCCACAAGCGATAATTACAGTAGTTAGACAATCAAGACTTGAACTGAGCACATAATATGTTACACCCTACCTAACAAAGGAGGAAGCTACGTCAAATAACAATATAAAGCAATACATTTACGATTTAGCTATTATCGCAAATATAAGCAATATAAGATTAAATGAAAAGGTAATTATATATATGCATAATAATCATTGCAACCCATTCAGGGGTTGCAACACTATCGAGTTTGTACAACCCATAATTTGAGTTATATACGGCATTCCTATAATGTTTCAAGAGGAACGACTTTAGTATGTTTCTTTCCATTATGGAACTGTTGTGTACAATTATCTGGGTGGCAGCCCATCCCGGTGAGTGACCAGTGTTGGGATAAACTGGTTTCCTTTGTATGAGAGTGGGCAAAGGGTGCATGGGACCTTGTAGACACCACCGACATTATTAGGGGTGTTTATAGGGCTGGCTATTAGCTATCTTCTAGTAATTTTCATCTTGGTATCTACAAACTGTGAATCTGCTGGCCAAACACAGTCCAACGCACAGCATGAACCACAACCCGACTAATCAGGAGCTGATTTAAGGAACTTGTCAAGTTTCCTCTTGAAGACAGCCGGTAGTTTATTGGTAATCCCCACTATGTATGCTAGGAAGCTGTTGAAAAGTCTCGGGCCCCTGACACTTAAGTATTTTCTCTCAGTGTTCTCACAGCATCAATGGTTTACACCGGAGGGTGGTTATGTTTCACCAACTTCTGACTCTTTTTTGTTCATTTTCATTGCAAGGAGAACAGGTCAGGAACTTCAAACACTCTCAGTAATTAAGGTGCTCGACTGAACGTATACAAGCAGTGAAGGTTGTGTGTGTGTTCTTCAGGACTACAGTATCGCAGCTCCATCACTGACGTAAACTCCATGCTGAGATGTGCAGACCAGCTAGCAGCACCTCAAACTCTCATCTTTCAGCACTGACTAGTACAGTGTAAATGGCCTTCTCTGTGGAAAGAGGCAAATGTAGTCCTTGTTCACTACAGACCAGTGTCACTCCTGTCAATCACTGGTAAGATCCTTGAGACAATAATCTAAGACAAATGGCAGAGTTTTTAGACTACCACTCACTACTTTATAACCGTCAATATGGCTTCAGGAAAGGTTACTCTGCTGTTGATCTGTTGTTAAACCTCTCCACTAAGTGGCACCAGTCACTGGATGAATCCAAAGTCAGCTGTGTGGTAGCACTGGACATTGCTGGTGCTTTCGACCGAGTGTGGCACCAGGGCCTCTTGGCAAAACTGCAAGCACTGTGTCTCTTCTTTGATTACATTCACTGTAGATCTCTAAGAGTAGTTCTCAATGGAACGGAATCAGCAAGACATTTTATTGGAGCAAGTGTTCCACAGGGAAGTGCTGGTCTACTCAATGACTTTCATCTCATCCTAGAATCTCATGCATATGCAGACGACTGTACACTGACATTTACTTATCCAAGAGAAGAAATGCCAGCTGCTCTAAACTATATCAATCACCAGCTGAGAGCTATATCAGCCTGGGGAAACCGATGGCAGGTAATTTTTGCACCTGAAAAACACAAATGATGATAGTCTCTAGGCACCATGATGTTAATGCCAAAGCAGAAATAAGTATGAATGAGAGATTGTTGGTACTCGGGGAAGAAGTTGATATACTTGGGGTGAAATTTGACTCCAAACTAACCATGAAGAACCACGTTGCAAATCTTGCAAACAAGGCAGCCAGGAAGCTTACAGCACTTCGACCCATCTTGTATTAGCTTGACAGTAGGGGTTGCAAGATTCTGTATGAGGCACAAGTATGCACTTTGAGTATGCTCCACCTTCTTGGTTTGCCTGCCCCCCATCTCATTTGCGACCGCTTGACAGAGTAGAGAACAGAGCAAGACGGCTCATCTCTCGCCTGGACCCATCCTGGATAGATCTGTCATTTCAGCAGAGCCTTCAACACAGGAGGGATGTGGGTGGCCTTACTGTTATGTACAAGGCCAATATTGTCAAAGTACCATACTTGGATCCACTTCGAGGACAGCGTGAAACAATCTTTTATGCCACAAGACGGGCAGAAAGCAGCAACTTCACTCTGGCTCTACCCTTCTCCAGAACATCACTCCATCTGAGATCATATATACCCAGGATGACTCGAGTATGGAACACATTCGTACAGTATAATGATGTCAACGAGACAGTCAGTTGATCAAATGAAAATGCTGGCCCACAGATGGCTCCAACTTCATCCTGTTCCCTACTTGTATGTCTCATAACAATAAAAATGCTTTCAAATGAGCTGATGTAGGTAACAGCTCTTAGCTTGCCAATAAAGTTAGGAATCCTTATCCTGTAAATAGCTTGTCAATAAAGCTAGGGATCCTTAACCTAACCTTGTGAAACCCTGTGTAAAGAGAGAGAGAGAGAGAGAGAGAGAGAGAGAGAGAGAGAGAGAGAGAGAGAGAGAGAGAGAGAGAGAGAGAGAGAGAGAGAGAGAGAGAGAGAGAGAGAGAGAGAGAGAGAGAGAGAGAGAGAAAGACAGACAGACAGAGAGAGAGGGAGAGAGAGGGAGAGAGAGAGAGAGAGAGAGAGAGAGAGAGAGACTCCCTTCTGCTACAACACAACTGTCAACATATTATAATTGTTGGTGACCTCAATCAGCACCTTATACAGAGGGACTTTGATGACCTTCTTGCAGTGTTTGACATGAGAAACTTTGTTGATTTATCTACTCATATCTCTGGCTCCTCCCTTGACCCAGTAGTGAGTGATCTGGCAGAAGGCATAGTCACTTGTCAACTCCTCGGCTACGTTGGATCGTCTGACCACAAGGCTGTTTTTACGATACTTAAGATCCCAACAGAACGAGGTGAGGAGTCCACACGCACAACCTGGCTATGGGAAAGAGGTAATTGGCCAGCCCTTTGCTCTGAGCTCGCCACCACCGATTGGAATGCTCTTCTCCAAGGGGATGTTGACAACCAAGTGAAAGCCTTACTGGACACATCCTTAATCTACAACAAGAACACATTCCTCACCGGCAATATGTGACAAAGCCTACAGATCAGCCTTGGTTTGGCTTTCGTTGTAGAGAGGCTGCTACTGCTAAGTACAAAGCATGGCGAAGGTATAAGAGACATCCTACCACCTATAACAGGACCTTGCACGCGCAAGCCTGTAGGCATATGGGTGACGTTCAAAAGTGGGCCATTGCTAAATGGGAGGTGGACACTAAAAGAAAGCTAGCATCAGGTAGGGTAGGCTCCAAAACCTGGTGGTCCCTGGTCAAAGACAGACAAGGTTATCTGCCTGATGAGCTCATTCCACCTCTAAATCGACAGGATGGGACCACCTCTACTAGTAGTCAAGAGAAGGCGGACCTCTTTGCTGAACACTTTGCTACCAAAATGCAAGTTCCTGATCCAGCAAGGGACCCTCCTTGGCTAGCTGCAAAAACTGTGTCAAAACTGTCAGTGGTGACAATAAGGCAGGAGGAGGTGCATTTCCTTCTTAAATCGCTTGTGGGCCCAGACAAGTTGAGCCCAAGATTGTTGAGAAGATGTGCAGACCAGCTAGCAGCACCTCTAACTCGCATCTTTCAGCACTGCCTAGTACAGTGTAAATGGCCCTCTCTATGGAAAGAGGCAAATGTAGTCCCTGTTCACAAAAAGAAGAGCAGAGCAGAAATCAGCAACTACAGACCAGTGTCACTCCTGTCAATCACTGGTAAGATCCTTGAGACAATAATCTCAAGACAAATGACAGAGTTTTTTGACTACCACTCACTACTTTGTGATCGTCAATATGGCTTCAGGAAAGGTTACTCTGTTGCTGATCTGTTGTTAAACCTCTCCACTAAGTGGCACCAGTCACTGGATGAATCCAAAGTCAGCTGTGTGGTAGCACTGGACATTGCTGGCGCTTTCGACCAGGGTGTGGCACCAGGGCCTCTTAGCAAAACTTCAAGCACTGGGAATTGCAGGCTCTACGCTATGTCTCCTCAGTGATTACCTTCATGGTAGTAGTCTCTAAGTGTAGTTCTCAATGGAACGGAATCAGCAAGACATCCTATTGGGGCAAGTGTTCCACAAGGAAGCGTGCTGGGTCCATTGTTATGGAATGTCTACTTCAACGACCTTCTTCATCTCATCCCAGAATCACATGCATATGCAGACGACTGTACACTGACATTCACTTATCTAAGAGAAGAAATGC
>NC_091306.1:32978763-32986263 GCF_038502225.1 Cherax quadricarinatus | reverse complement strand
CACTTCCCACACTATTCTCATTCTCCACCAACGTCGCTACAGACATTTGCGAGTGTTGAGACAATTTTTCAGTGATTTTTAGCCTTATTCTGTGACTCTTGATTAGACTCAGTGTTCATCACATTCTGTTTGCAATATTAATTTTTTTTTCTTCAGTGTTAATTTTTGTGCTTTATTTTTGTCTGTTGTTATATGTTAGTTTTTTTATATACATGAAGTAAGTACTTTTCCATTTTTCTGTGTTGTGTGCAATATATAAGTAGTACAAACTTGTGTTTACACTTCATAAATTATCTTGTGTTCACAGTATTGTGTTTCTTTCCTAGTAGTTTATACAGTGAAGTAATTCAGTAACTTGTTATCTTATTTTCTGCAACACAATTCAGTGTTGCCTCAGTTATTTTTTTTTTCTCCCAGCATTTGTGTCATGGCCGAATTTTATTTTATTATTCATTTGCTATTTTTTTTCTGTATTTTGAACATTCTTGTGTTAATTATTTTCATTTAGTCAGTGTCTAACTTGTCTTATCTCCACAGACAATAGTGCCATTATTTTGTTTGAAGCAAGACAATTATTTTCCAATTTTTGTCACCCCAAACTTCATTGCAAGAAAATTCTCACAGTACTGTGCATATATTGATGTGTTGTGTTGCTGCCTTATTGTCAGTCTTAACCTTTATCTGTTTTGTATTGTTTTTTTTTTTTGCCTTTATTATTTTTCATATTTCATTGAACAAGTTCACTCTTAGTGCAATTTTTAACTTTTTTTTTTAAAGTAAATTTAGTTGTTCAGTAAGTGTTGCTTACCTGGAGTTTACCTGGAGAGAGTTTCGGGGGTCAACGCCCCCGCGGCCCGGTCTGTGACCAGGCTTAAGCTGCAGTTAGAGTTAAAGTGTTCAACCAGTTCATTCCTTGATAATATTTTCTTTTGTTGTTTTTGTAAACTGCATTTTCTTGTATGTACAATATTTTTTTATTACTGCAGTATTGACTCATTTGCAATTATTCTTGTGTAAATATTGTGCTGCCATTAAATTTTTTCTTTCAGAAATTTTTTATGTAGTGTTGTGTTGTGCAGTAGTTTTTGATTAGTATTTGTTAATTGCAATATTGCAAGAGTTATCTCAGTGCAATATTCTGTGATTTCAGTTTCACATTTTTTGTTCTGTACATAATATTTTATTTTTTTTTTTCATTTTATTTTATTTTTAGTGAATTGCTTTCCCAGTGTGTTTTAATTTTGCACAAGATTTATTGATTCCATTTTATCATTTTTGTTTGATTTATCAATTATTGTTTAATTTCTTTGTTGAATTGAGAGTAAAGACAACTCACTGTGCCATTAATTCAATTTGAAGTAAATCTGAGCAAATTTGATTTGAGTAAAGTACAATTTCTCTTGATTTTCAAAGTGTTGCTGATCCAGTTGAGTGTTTAATGTGAGTTTTCCGTTCTTTGCAGTGTGACTTGTTATATCAGCTTATTGTGTCATATATTCTCTAATATTCTTGCTTTTATGTCCTTGAGTAAGTTCCCTGAGAAGATGTCCCAGTCACTTTAGTTTGCTCACTTAGTGTATCATGCCAGTCAAAGTCAATATGAATCAGTCCACAGTACCAACATTCCCTTACTGACTGAAAGACAATACCTAGCCCTTGAGCAATGTGTTTGTTCTCACAGCTTGTATCTGAGATTTGTTAAAGTGCTGCGAAATGTGAAGTTCAGATTAAGTTCCTATAGATTCGTTCATTACTTATTAACGTAGCCGAGCGGTCGGGCACTAGTAAGACTGTCACTCCTGTCTGGAATCCAGCCACAATATCGTGCACGCAGGATAGTGTACAGTTACTTTGGGTTTCAGAGGAACCTCAGACAACCCTGAGTGCTGAGACTACTATCCTTGCGATGGCGACTTGTTCAAATATTCGTTCCTTCCCAGGAAACGCTTTGAGGAGAACTTTACTTGCAACGAGTTATTCCATCTCTTGCTGATGTCACAAGCCGTTGCAGAAAAACGTCTCTGCAGCTAGTGTACTCACTAGAGTGTCTGTTGTTGTTCCTAGTGTTCCAGATAGTGATCCCATCCTAGTTGACAGTAATCCTTGCAATGTAAGAAGTTATTTCTCGAGTAACCTTCGCATGTTGTTAACGTTTGTAAGTGTTGTCTCTTTATAGTTGATACCTCGTGTCACTGTGTGCGACTCAGATTGAATACCAGTATTGTTGACCGTGTTCATTTCTTTTCCCCTGTGCTTGCAGTGAGAGATAGTAGATCCGTTCTCCCTTGCTCATATTGCGTGTTATAGCATTACTTTTTTCTGCCGGGGAGAGTCATCCACTCCACCGAGTTCGTTTATTCCTCCAGTAAGAAAGAACAGATCCCATGTGGTCTGGTGTGATTCGATTCCTGCTCCAGGAAGATCTTATTCTGACTGTGAAGCCACCAGCACCCATCAGTGACTTTGTCATGAACCAAGAATTACTGTATCGAACAGCCGAGTTGGGTACTCCTAGCAGAAGGGTATACCAGTTAGTAATTCCACAAGCTGACCAAAGTTAAAGTGGGTTCGAGAGTAATGCTGACTAATTTCAACAAAACATCCACAATGCCTAAGCTCGATCAAAAGTTTGTTGGCCCTTATCGAGTAGTTGAGCATATCATTGGCAATAAGTATAAGGTTAGAGAAATTAGTACTGGTGAGTATAAGGAATCGCATTTAGATCATATGAAATTAGTATGCGATGTCGAGGATGATATTTCTACCCAGACTAATGTATCAGTCGCTGACAATGCTCCTGACTCTGTACCCTCTACCTCTAATACTGAGTCAGATAATCAACCCAAATGTCGTTATTCTTTGTGTACACAGCAAGTAATGAGAAGTCCCCACGTATCTTTTGTAGATACTTGTTCAGATCGCCCTCAGTCAAGGCATGTGTTAGCCATTGCAGAAGAATTCGATCCACCCAAAGACGATAACCATTCTGCATATGTAAATCTTACCCTCGCAGAGTTGGGTTTAAATGTACATAGTCTGTATAATTAGTTGTTCAAGATGAATGAAGTTGTCAACTGTGTGCTTTTATTACCTGATAAGTTTTTCAGATTTTTTTTTTTTTTTTTTTTTTTTTTTTTTTTTTGTGTGTGTGTGTGTGTGTGTGTGTGTGTGTGTGTGTGTGTGTGTGATCACGTTCCCTCCGAATTCTGAGATTAGCAGTAATGGTCTGTGTGTGCCACATCTGCCTTTGCTGTCAATTTACTTTCACCTTTGTAAATATATATTTATTCTTCCTCAGAATCCGTAGAGTGCATGAATACAGATTGATCAATTCCATCCTTTATTATACCATGATTTGTTCTTATAATTCGTAATGTATTACGTTAACACCCATTACATTAACACCCATTATGTTAACACCCATTACGTTAGCATCCATTACATTAACACCCATTACTTTAACACCCATTACATTAACACCCATTACGTTAGCATCCATTATGGTAACACCCATTACGTTAGCATCCATTATGTTAACACCCATTACGTTAGCATCCATTATGTTAACACCCATTACGTTAGCATCCATTACAATACCATTCATTAGTTCTAAGTTACATATGTCTTTGCTATTGTATAGAATCAGCACAAACACACCTACCTGTTCAGCCTATAGCATAGTATTGTATGTCGAGACGACATACGTAACATGACCGAGCTGTCAGAATAGTTGCTGATCCCCTGTATATGTATGTTATTTGAGTATCATAGTTAGTACCATCCATATTTTTACATACACGACCCCTGGCTAGGCAAAGTGAAAAGTTTGTGTGACGTCACGTGATGCCACATGAGTGCATGGGATGCTCTACATCGGCCTCAGTTCCTGTTAGACCTACCAAGCAGCAACAGGCAGGCTGGGCTCCTCCTCTTCACACTCTGCCAATATATGTGTTACCATCCAACAACTGTGTTTAACTCCAACCATTACATCTCCACGAACCCTCACAACACATTAACCTCAAGTGTTGAGTCACGCACAAGTACTGCATCATCCACAAGCACTGTGTCATCCACACGTACTGTGTCATCCACAAGCACTGTGTCATCCACACGTACTGCATCATTAAAAAGAAATGCATCATCTACAAGTACTACGTCATCCACAAGTTCTGTCTTATCCACACGTACTACGTCATCCACAAGTACTGCATCATCCACAAGTACTGCATCATCCACAAGTACTGAGTCATCCACACGTACTGCGTCATCCACATGTACTGCGTCATCCACATGTACTGCGTCATCCACAAGTACCGCGCCATACACAAGTACTGCGTCATCCAAAAGTACTGCGCCATCCACAAGTACTGCATCATCAACAAATACTGCATCATCCACAAGTAACGCGTCACCCACAAGTACTGCATCATCCACAAGTACTGCGTCCTCCACAAGTACTGCGTCATCCACAAGTACTGCATCATCCACAAGTACTGCGTCCTCCACATGTACTGCGTCATCCACATGTACTGCGTCATCCACAAGTACCGCGCCATACACAAGTACTGCATCATCCACAAGTACTGCGTCATCCACAAGTACTGCATCATCCACAAGTACTGCATCATCCACAAGTACTGCATCATCCACAAGTACTGCGTCATCCACAAGTACTGCATCATCCACAAGTACTGCATCATCCACAAGTACTGCATCATCCACAAGTACTGCATCATCCACAAGTACTGCATCATCCACAAGTACTGCATCATCCACAAGTACTGCGTCATCCACAAGTACTGCGTCATCCACAAGTACTGCATCATCAACAAGTACTGCGTCATCCACAAGTACTGCATCATCCACAAGTACTGCATCATCAACAAGTACTGCATCATCCACAAGTACTGCATCATCCACAAGTACTGCATCATCCACAAGTACTGCGTCATCCACAAGTACTGCATCATGAACAAGTACTGCATCATCCACAAGTAGAACTGCGTCATCCACAAGTACTGCATCATCCACAAGTACTGCTGCATCATCCACAAGTACTGCATCATCCACAAGTACTGCATCATCCACAAGTACTGCATCATCCACAAGTACTGCGTCATCCACAAGTACTGCATCATCCACAAGTACTGCATCATCCACAAGTACTGCATCATCCACAAGTACTGCGTCATCCACAAGTACTGCGTCATCCACAAGTACTGCATCATCCACAAGTACTGCATCATCCACAAGTACTGCGTCATCCACAAGTACTGCGTCGTCAACAAGTACTGCGTCATCCACAAGTACTGCGTCATCCAAAAGTACTGCATCATCAACAAGTACTGCATCATCCACAAGTACTGCGTCATCCACAAGTTCTGCATCATCAACAAGTACTGCATCATCCACAAGTACTGCGTCATCCACAAGTACTGCGTCATCCACAAGTACTGCGTCATCCACAAGTACTGCATCATCCACAAGTACTGCGTCATCCACAAGTACTGCGTCATCCACAAGTACTGCGTCATCCACAAGTACTGCATCATCCACAAGTACTGCGTCATCCACAAGTACTGCGTCATCCACAAGTACTGCGTCATCCACAAGTACTGCGTCATCCACAAGTACTGCTTCATCAACAAGTACTGCATCATCCACAAGTACTGCGTCATCCACAAGTACTGCATCATCAAAGTACTACATCCACAAGTACTGCATCATCCACAAGTACTGCGTCATCCACAATACTGCATCAACAAGTACTGCATCATCCGCAAGTACTGCATCATCCACAAGTACTGCATCATCCACAAGTACTGCGTCATCCACAAGTACTGCATCATCCACAAGTACTGCGTCATCCACAAGTACTGCGTCCAAGCGCGTCATCCACAAGTACTGCGTCATCCACAAGTACTGCATCATCCACAAGTACTGCGTCCTACTGCATCATCTGCGTCCTCCACATGTACTGCGTCATCCACAAGTACTGCGTCATCCACAAGTACTGCATCATCCACAAGTACTGCATCATCCACAAGTACTGCATCATCCACAAGTACTGCATCATCCACAAGTACTGCATCATCCACAAGTACTGCATCATCCACAAGTACTGCATCATCCACAAGTACTGCATCATCAACAAGTACTGCGTCATCCACAAGTACTGCATCATCCACAAGTACTGCATCATCCACAAGTACTGCATCATCCACAAGTACTGCATCATCCACAAGTACTGCGTCATCCACAAGTACTGCATCATCCACAAGTACTGCATCATCCACAAGTACTGCATCATCCACAAGTACTGCATCATCCACAAGTACTGCGTCATCCACAAGTACTACATCATCAAGTACTGCGTCATCCACAAGTACTGCATCATACTGCACATCCACAAGTACTGCGTCATCCACAAGTACTGCGTCATCCACAAGTACTGCGTCATCCACAAGTACTGCATCATCAACAAGTACTGCGTCATCCACAAGTACTGCATCATCCACAAGTACTGCATCATCAACAAGTACTGCATCATCCACAAGTACTGCATCATCCACAAGTACTGCATCATCCACAAGTACTGCATCATCCACAAGTACTGCATCATCCACAAGTACTGCATCATCAACAAGTACTGCATCATCCACAAGTACTGCATCATCCACAAGTACTGCATCATCCACAAGTACTGCATCATCCACAAGTACTGCATCATCCACAAGTACTGCATCATCCACAAGTACTGCATCATCCACAAGGCTGCATCATGAACAAGTACTGCATCGTGAACAAGTACTGCGTCATCCACAAGTACTGCATCATCCACAAGTACTGCGTCATCCACAAGTACTTCATCATCCACAAGTACTGCATCATCCACAAGTACTGCGTCATCCACAAGTACTGCATCATCCACAAGTACTGCATCATCCACAAGTACTGCATCATCAACAAGTACTGCGTCATCCACAAGTACTGCATCATCCACAAGTACTGCGTCATCCACAAGTACTGCGTCATCCACAAGTACTGCATCATCCACAAGTACTGCATCATCAACAAGTACTGCGTCATCCACAAGTACTGCATCATCCACAAGTACTGCATCATCCACAAGTACTGCGTCATCCACAAGTACTGCATCATCAACAAGTACTGCGTCATCAACAAGTACTGCGTCATCCACAAGTACTGCGTCATCAACAAGTACTGCGTCATCCACAAGTACTGCGTCGTCAACAAGTACTGCGTCATCCACAAGTACTGCGTCATCCAAAAGTACTGCATCATCAACAAGTACTGCATCATCCACAAGTACTGCATCATCAACAAGTACTGCATCATCCACAAGTACTGCATCATCCACAAGTACTGCATCATCAACAAGTACTGCATCATCCACAAGTACTGCATCATCCACAAGTACTGCGTCATCCACAAGTACTGCATCATGAACAAGTACTGCATCATCCACAAGTACTG
>NC_091306.1:32769115-32978663 GCF_038502225.1 Cherax quadricarinatus | reverse complement strand
GAATAATAATAGTAATACTCTGTACCTGGCAATCAATGTTATCCTATATATATATATATATATATATATATATATATATATATATATATATATATATATATATATATATATATATATATATATATATATATATATATATATATATATATATATTTTATTAGTTTCTTTTTTCTTGAAATACCAGACGTTACTATGAATTTCATATAACCTGTAGTTACCAGCGGTCGCAATATACACAACGAGAAGCAATTATTACTACAGAAAAAGCTTCCTTCCTCCAAAATTTCCACCAGTCAACTATAGTGATAATATAGCATTTATTGTGGTGGAGACGAAAAAAAACTAGAAAAGCTAGATACAGCGATTGATAAACAAGGGTTGAGGCTCGACCGTTCATCATTGTAGGAGCTGCCAGCAATCACCGGTTCTTTAACACCCAAGTTATACTTTTGTATCAATCAAATCACATATTTCTCGGGTAGATAATTTCAAGTAGATCCTTCATGTGTTAGCCCGAATCACCGACCAGTATGTTTTAAATAAGTGACCCACTGATCAGATCAGACTGGTTCCGAACCCTCGACTTGTCCGAACCCTTGACTGGTCCGAACCCTTGACTGCTCCGAACAATTGACTGGTTTCAAACGGATTCGTTGGACAATAAAGCAGACTGTAAACGGATGGGGTTGTAGGCGCCCTTATCAAACACAAACAATAAATATAAATCAAGAATGTACACGGTAAGCTGTCCAATATACAAGTATAGTTAGAAATAGAAATACAAACAGCTAGAGCTTCATTTAAGGAGGTTATTAATAGAGTATTCAAGAGGTTGCTAGTAGAATTACAGTAAATCAACCATTCAAATCATTATGAAGCTCTGTGTAGTCTGTGGTCAATCAAACAAACGGGCTTCCACATGGATAAATTGTCATTTTTGTGGAAATTGGTGTCACGCCCCTTGTGTAGATATCCAAGAACTAGCTACAAGCAGTATTAAAATAGGGAAGTGTTTTTGGGTATGCCCAAATGAGATAAATCTGTGGACTAAAATCACAAGGGTATTAAAAGAGGATAACATCAAAGCTGCTTTCATAGAAAACCTGGAAGCTTTCTACAACAGATGGGAACATAAAAAGTCTGGGCTGAATGGTACTGCCCTTGATACTGGCCATGTAGTCAGAAACTGTAAGGCTGGAGGTGATGTCCTGGAAGTCAGTAAATGTGGGGCCGATAGTGCTGTCCTGGGAGACAGTAATGGTGAAGCTGGAGATTTTGTCCAGGTAGTCGGGAATTATACGCAGGAAGGAATACATATAAATGACCTCATAGGGGACAGGAGCCGTAGCGGGGAAACAAGTGTAGTCAAAGATAAGATAAAACCAATATTGCAAACTAGAAATACCACAGGAAATAGCAATCAAGAGGACTCCACTAGCAATAGTGAGGATATATTACCAAAAACAACTGGTGGGAGCTCCATTGTTGGTGCTAGGGAGGATAGGAATAAGACAGGGAAACATGTACCAACAGGGAATACAGTCACAGAAACCCAAGGCAAACGGAAACCAAGCCTGTGCACATACTATGCACTTGGTATCTGCAGACATGGGAAATCTGGAAAAACAGACGGGACGTGCAACTATGACCACCCTAGAAAATGCCGTGCCCATATGACAACAGGAAAATGCAAACTCCCTTCCTGCAAGCTTTTTCACCCTGAAATGTGTACCTCTTCAGTACAGGAAAGACTGTGCTATAACTTAAATTGCCAGGCACACCATCTAAACGGGACAAAAAGATACAAAACATCCAGGCCATGGGAAAACCTGGGTAGCCACAGCCACTCAAGAGGGAGAGGTTTTTTAGTGCCAGGAAGGAAAAAAAACTGGCAGGAAATGGCAGAAATCGTACACCAAATCCAGTCATTCCAGGAGTGGAACCACAGTCGATGGCCTCCACTCCAAACCAAAAGATACAGATACTAATGCCGGAAAAAAATCCCCCCCAGTACCAACAATACCACCAGTCCGATGACATTCTTCTTTGCAAATATACAGGGTCTAAAGCCAGCAACAAACAACAAAATACCTATCATCCGTGGACTGCTTGCAGAGGCAAAGGCAATGTTTGCGGCTTTCACTGAGACCCACATGAAGGATCACTTGGACAACGAAATATGGATCCCAGGTTACAACCTATACAGATGTGACAGAGTGAGCAGGCAAAAGGGGGGGGGGGTTGGCCTGTACATTGCAGAGTCACTTGTTTGCACAGAACTGCTTAATGCCTCAAATGATGTAGTGGAAGTTTTAGCAGTAAAGGTCGAGAACCAAAACCTAGCCATTGTGGTAGTCTACAAGCCTCCGGATGCAACATCCCAGCATTTCTAGGAACAGCTGTTAAAAATTGACCACTGTCTGGAAAATCTTCCAGCTCCTGCACCCAACATCTTGCTCCTGGGGGATTTCAACTTAAGGCACCTAAAATGGAGGAATATAGCAAATAATATTGTTGCAGTAATAACACCAGAAGGCAGCTCTGATGAAAACTCACACTCACACGAGCTTTTAAATCTCTGCACAAAATTCAATTTAAACCAGCAAATAATAGAGCCTACTAGACTGGAGAATACACTAGACCTCATCTTCACTAATAATGATGATCTGATAAGAAATATCACCATATCAAAAACAATATACTCAGATCACAACATAATTGAGGTTCAGACATGTATGCGCGGAGCCCCAGACCGACATAATGATATTAGTCACGAGGGAGCATTCACCAAATTCAACTTCAATAACAAAAACATAAAGTGGGACCAAGTAAACCAAGTCCTAACCGATATAAGCTGGGAAGATATACTAAGCAACACAGACCCCAACTTATGCCTAGAACAGATTAACTTGCTGGCACTCGATGTATGCACAAGGCTTATTCCTCTAAGAAAAAGGAGGAGTAGATGTAAAATAGAAAGAGTCAGGCGCTCCCTTTACAGGCGACGGAAAAGAATAACAGAGCGGCTAAAAGAGGTCAATATATCTGAAATGCGTAGGGAGACACTGGTCAGAGAAATAGCAAGCATCGAACTTAAGCTAAAGGAATCTTATAGGAGTCAGGAATCGCGGGAAGAACTAAAAGCCATAAATGAAATCGAAAGAAACCCAAAGTATTTCTTCTCCTATGCCAAATCAAAGTCGAGAACAACGTCCAGTATTGAGCCCCTACTTAAACAAGATGGGTCCTACACAGATGACAGCAAGGAAATGAGTGAGCTACTCAAGTCCCAATATGACTCAGTTTTTAGCAAGCCGCTAACCAGACTGAGAGTCGAAGATCAAAATGAATTTTTTATGAGAGAGCCACAGAATTTGGTTAACACAAGCCTATCCGATGTTATCCTGACGCCAAATGACTTCAAACAGGCGATAAATGACATGCCCATGCACTCTGCCCAAGGGCCAGACTCATGGAACTCCGTGTTCATCAAGAACTGCAAGAAGCCCCTATCACGAGCCTTTTCCATCCTATGGAGAGGGAGCATGGACACGGGGGTCGTCCCACAGTTACTAAAAACAACAGACATAGCCCCACTCCACAAAGGGGGCAGTAAAGCAACAGCAAAGAACTACAGACCGATAGCACTAACATCCCATATCATAAAAATCTTTGAAAGGGTCCTAAGAAGCAAGATCACAACCCATCTAGAAACCCATTAGTTACACAACCCAGGGCAACATGGGTTTAGAACAGGTCGCTCCTGTCTGTCTCAACTATTGGATCACTACGATAAGGTCCTAGATGCACTAGAAGACAAAAAGAATGCAGATGTAATATATACAGACTTTGCAAAAGCCTTCGACAAGTGTGACCATGGCGTAATAGCACACAAAATGCGTGCTAAAGGAATAACAGGAAAAGTCGGCCGATGGATCTATAATTTCCTCACTAATATAACACAGAGAGTAGTCGTCAACAGAGTAAAGTCCGAGGCAGCTACGGTGAAAAGCTCTGTTCCACAAGGCACAGTACTCGCTCCCATCTTGTTCCTCATCCTCATATCCGACATAGACAAGGATGTCAGCCACAGCACCGTGTCTTCCTTTGCAGAAGACACCCGAATCTGCATGACAGTGTCTTCCATTGCAGACACTGCAAGGCTCCAGGCGGACATCAACCGAATCTTTCAGTGGGCTGCAGAAAACGATATGAAGTTCAACGATGAGAAATTTCAATAACTCAGATATGGTAAACACGAGGAAATTAAATCTTCATCAGAGTACAAAATAAATTCTGGCCACAAAATAGAGTGAAACACCAACGTCAAAGACCTGGGAGTGATCATGTCGGAGGATCTCACCTTCAAGGACCATAACATTGTATCAATCGCATCTGCTAGAAAAATGAGAGGATGGATAATGAGAACCTTCAAAACTAGGGAGGCCAAGCCCATGATGACACTCTTCAGGTCACTTGTTCTATCTAGGCTGGAATATTGCTGCACACTAACAGCACCTTTCAAGGCAGGTGAAATTGCCGACCTAGAAAATGTACAGAGAACCTTCACGGCGCGCATAACGGAGATAAAACACCTCAATTACTGGGAGCGCTTGAGGTTCCTAAACCTGTATTCCCTGGAACGCAGGAGGGAGAGATACATGATTATATACACCTGGAAAATCCTAGAGGGACTAGTACCGAACTTGCACACGAAAATCACTCACTACGAAAGCAAAAGACTTGGCAGACGATGCACCATCCCCCCAATGAAAAGCAGGGGTGTCACTAGCACGTTAAGAGACCATACAATAAGTGTCAGGGGCCCGAGACTGTTCAACTGCCTCCCAGCACACATAAGGGGGATTACCAACAGACCCCTGGCAGTCTTCAAGCTGGCACTGGACAAGCACCTAAAGTCGGTCCCTGACCAGCCGGGCTGTGGCTCGTACGTTGGTTTGCGTGCAGCCAGCAGTAACAGCCTGGTTGATCAGGCTCTGATCCACCAGGAGGCCTGGTCAGAGACCGGGCCGCGGGGGCGTTGACCCCCGGAACTCTCTCCAGGTAAACTCCATGTATATATACATACATATATATATATATATATATATATATATGTATATCTTTTTCAACACACCGGCAGTATCCCACCGAGGCAGGGTGGCCCAAAAGGAAAAACGAAAGTTTCTCCTTTTACATTTAGTAATATATACAGGAGAAGGGGTTATTAGCTCCTTGCTCCCGGCATTTTAATCGCCTCTTAGAACACGCATGGCTTACGGAGGAAGAATTCTGTTCCACTTCCCCATGGAGATAAGAGGAAATGAACAATAACAAGAACTAGCAAGAACGTAAAAGAAAACCCAGAGCGGTGTGTATATATATATTTTTGTACATGTATGTGTAGTGTGACCTAAGTGTAAGTAGTAGTAGCAAGACGTACCTGAAATGTTCTATGTTTATGAGACAGACAAAAGACATCAGCAATCCTACCATCATGTAAAACAATTACAGGCTTCCGTTTTACACTCACTTGGCAGGACGGTAGTACCTCCCTGGGTGGTTGCTGTCTACCAGAGAGAGAGAGAGAGAGAGAGAGAGAGAGAGAGGTGGGGGGGCCGCCTCGGTCAAATGACCAACCACCTTGAGTGGCGTATAACATATAACTAATACCTGCGTCAGGAGACACTTGTCCTGTTTGCAGACGGATCTTAGCAGGTGCTCACGACTTTCAAATTCTTTATTTTAGCATGATACAATGTTTGTACAGAGATTAGTGACATTTAGGTGTACAAATGAAATGTTGGGCATGTTTCCTTACACCTGCTGCCCCTGTTCATTTAGCAGCAAGTAGGTACCTGTGTGTTAGTCGACTGGTGTGGGTGGCACCTTGGGGGACAAGATTAATCTAAGTTGCCAGAAATGTTCTAACAAGGGGCTTCTGCATAGTATGTTATTGGTGTCAACAAGTTATTTAGATATAGTTATGCAAATTTTGGTGATTACAGTTCTCATACTAGTAACATATGTTTAACAATTCTCTAACAGGCGAAATTATTTACAAACATTATCTGTCAGGCCACAACAGGATTCAAACCTGCAAACTCGGCATCAGAGTACCACAGTACTTTGTCAGCAACGCTAAATCTTGAGTCTTTAGTCAGGTTCGAATCCTGCTGTGGACTGACAGATAATGTTTATAAATAGTAACATATGTGTAAATAATTTAGAATAACCCCATCCCACCCAAAAAAAAAGTTAGAGAAAGTGACTTATTTCCATTATGACCTTGATATATCCTATTATTAACAACCTAACTGTTAAATATAACAAAAATCACTCATAATTATAACCTTAAAAATTAAAATAAAGTAACACAAATGCGGGAAAATTAATTCCAGTAAAAGACGTAGAACAAGAATAAAGTGACGTAGAGGAACATTATGTAGAGAAAATGAGCTTAAAGTAACTGTTTCAGGAAAGATAACTTTATCAAATTAATAACTTTCTTCCCTTCCTGTAGCTTCATTCATCAGATATCTTCCTGTAGCTTCATTCATCAGGTATCTTCCTGTAGCTTCATTCATCAGGTAACTTTATGTAGCTTCATTCATCAGGTAACTTTCTGTAGCTTCATTCATCAGGTAACTTTCTGTAGCTTCATTCATCAGGTAACTTTCTGTAGCTTCATTCATCAGGTAACTTTCTGTAGCTTCATTCATCAGATATCTTCCTGTAGCTTCATTCATCAGGTATCTTCCTGTAGCTTCATTCATCAGGTATCTTCCTGTAGCTTCATTCATCAGGTAACTTTCTGTAGCTTCATTCATCAGGTAACTTTCTGTAGCTTCATTCATCAGGTATCTTCCTGTAGCTTCATTCATCAGGTAACTTTCTGTAGCTTCATTCATCAGGTAACTTTCTGTAGCTTCATTCATCAGGTAACTTTCTGTAGCTTCATTCATCAGATATCTTCCTGTAGCTTCATTCATCAGGTATCTTCCTGTAGCTTCATTCATCAGGTATCTTCCTGTAGCTTCATTCATCAGGTATCTTCCTGTAGCTTCATTCATCAGGTATCTTCCTGTAGCTTCATTCATCAGGTATCTTCCTGTAGCTTCATTCATCAGGTATCTTAGTGTAGCTTCATTCATCAGGTAACTTTCTGTAGCTTCATTCATCAGGTAACTTTCTGTAGCTTCATTCATCAGGTAACTTTCTGTAGCTTCATTCATCAGATATCTTCCTGTAGCTTCATTCATCAGGTATCTTTCTGTAGCTTCATTCATCAGGTAACTTTCTGTAGCTTCAGTCATCAGATATCTTCCTGTAGCTTCATTCATCAGGTATCTTCCTGTAGCTTCATTCATCAGGTAACTTTCTGTAGCTTCATTCATCAGGTAACTTTCTGTAGCTTCATTCATTAGGTAACTTTCTGTAGCTTCATTCATCAGATATCTTCCTGTAGCTTCATTCATCAGGTATCTTTCTGTAGCTTCATTCATCAGGTAACCTTCTGTAGCTTCATTCATCAGATATCTTCCTGTAGCTTCATTCATCAGGTATCTTCCTGTAGCTTCATTCATCAGGTAACTTTCTGTAGCTTCATTCATCAGGTAACTTTCTGTAGCTTCATTCATCAGGTAACTTTCTGTAGCTTCATTCATCAGATATCTTCCTGTAGCTTCATTCATCAGGTATCTTTCTGTAGCTTCATTCATCAGATAACTTTCTGTAGCTTCATTCATCAGATATCTTCCTGTAGCTTCATTTATCAGGTAACTTTCTGTAGCTTCATTCATCAGGTAACTTTCTGTAGCTTCATTCATCAGGTAACTTTCTGTAGCTTCATTCATCAGATATCTTCCTGTAGCTTCATTCATCAGGTATCTTCCTGTAGCTTCATTCATCAGGTATCTTCCTGTAGCTTCATTCATCAGGTAACTTTCTGTAGCTTCATTCATCAGGTAACTTTCTGTAGCTTCATTCATCAGGTATCTTCCTGTAGCTTCATTCATCAGGTAACTTTCTGTAGCTTCATTCATCAGGTAACTTTCTGTAGCTTCATTCATCAGGTAACTTTCTGTAGCTTCATTCATCAGATATCTTCCTGTAGCTTCATTCATCAGGTATCTTCCTGTAGCTTCATTCATCAGGTATCTTCCTGTAGCTTCATTCATCAGGTATCTTCCTGTAGCTTCATTCATCAGGTATCTTCCTGTAGCTTCATTCATCAGGTATCTTCCTGTAGCTTCATTCATCAGGTATCTTAGTGTAGCTTCATTCATCAGGTAACTTTCTGTAGCTTCATTCATCAGGTAACTTTCTGTAGCTTCATTCATCAGGTAACTTTCTGTAGCTTCATTCATCAGATATCTTCCTGTAGCTTCATTCATCAGGTATCTTTCTGTAGCTTCATTCATCAGGTAACTTTCTGTAGCTTCATTCATCAGATATCTTCCTGTAGCTTCATTCATCAGGTATCTTCCTGTAGCTTCATTCATCAGGTAAATTTCTGTAGCTTCATTCATCAGGTAACTTTCTGTAGCTTCATTCATCAGGTAACTTTCTGTAGCTTCAGTCATCAGGTAACTTTCTGTAGCTTCATTCATCAGATATCTTCCTGTAGCTTCATTCATCAGGTATCTTCCTGTAGCTTCATTCATCAGGTATCTTCCTGAAGCTTCATTCAATAGGTATCTTCCTGTAGCTTCATTCATCAGGTATCTTCCTGTAGCTTCATTCATCAGGTATCTTCCTGTAGCTTCATTCATCAGGTATCTTCCTGTAGCTTCATTCATCAGGTATCTTCCTGTAGCTTCATTCATCAGGTATCTTTCTGTAGCTTCATTCATCAGGTATCTTCCTGAAGCTTCATTCATCAGGTATCTTCCTGTAGCTTCATTCATCAGGTATCTTCCTGTAGCTTCATTCACCAGGTATCTTTCTGTAGCTTCATTCATCAGGTATCTTCCTGTAGCTTCATTCATCAGGTATCTTTCTGTAGCTTCATTCATCAGGTATCTTCCTGTAGCTTCATTCATCAGGTATCTGTCTGTAGCTTCATTCATCAGGTATCTTTCTGTAGCTTCATTCATCAGGTATCTTCCTGTAGCTTCATTCATCAGGTATCTTCCTGTAGCTTCATTCATCAGGTATCTTTCTGTAGATTCATTCATCAGGTATCTTCCTGTAGCTTCATTCATCAGGTATCTTTCTGTAGCTTCATTCATCAGGTATCTTCCTGTAGCTTCATTCATCAGGTATCTGTCTGTAGCTTCATTCACCAGGTATCTTTCTGTAGCTTCATTCATCAGGTATCTTCCTGTAGCTTCATTCATCAGGTATCTTTCCATAGCTTCATTCATCAGGTAACTTTCTGTAGCTTCATTCATCAGGTATCTTCCTGTAGCTTCATTCATCAGGTATCTTTCTATAGCTTCATTCATCAGGTAACTTTCTGTAGCTTCATTCATCAGGTAACTTTCTGTAGCTTCATTCATCAGGTAACTTTCTGTAGCTTCATTCATCAGGTAACTTTCTGTAGCTTCATTCATCAGGTAACTTTCTGTAGCTTCATTCATCAGGTATCTGTCTGTAGCTTCATTCATCAGGTATCTTTCTGTAGCTTCATTCATCAGGTATCTTCCTGTAGCTTCATTCATCAGGTATCTTCCTGTAGCTTCATTCATCAGGTATCTGTCTGTAGCTTCATTCATCAGGTATCTTTCTGTAGCTTCATTCATCAGGTATCTTCCTGTAGCTTCATTCATCAAGTATCTTCCTGTAGCTTCATTCATCAGGTAACTTTCTGTAGCTTCATTCATCAGGTATCTTTCTGTAGCTTCATTCATCAGATATCTTCCTGTAGCTTCATTCATCAGGTATCTTCCTGTAGCTTCATTCATCAGGTAACTTTCTGTAGCTTCATTCATCAGGTATCTTCCTGTAGCTTCATTCATCAGGTATCTTCCTGTAGCTTCATTCATCAGATATCTTCCTGTAGCTTCATTCATCAGATATCTTCCTGTAGCTTCATTCATCAGGTATCTTCCTGTAGCTTCATTCATCAGGTATCTTCCTGTAGCTTCATTCATCAGGTAACTTTCTGTAGCTTCATTCATCAGGTATCTTTCTATAGCTTCATTCATCAGGTATCTTCCTGTAGCTTCATTCACCAGGTATCTTTCTGTAGCTCCATTCATCAGGTATCTTTCTGTAGCTTCATTCATCAGGTATCTTCCTGTAGCTTCATTCATCAGGTATCTTTCTGTAGCTTCATTCATCAGGTATCTTCCTGTAGCTTCATTCATCAGGTATCTTTCTGTAGCTCCATTCATCAGGTATCTTCCTGTAGCTTCATTCATCAGGTATCTTTCTGTAGCTTCATTCATCAGGTATCTTTCTGTAGCTTCATTCATCAGGTACCTTCCTGTAGCTTCATTCATCAAGTATCTTCCTGTAGCTTCATTCATCAGGTATCTTTCTGTAGCTTCATTCATCAGGTATCTTTCTGTAGCTTCATTCATCAGGTATCTTCCTGTAGCTTCATTCATCAGGTATCTTCCTGTAGCTTCATTCATCAGGTATCTTTCTGTAGCTTCGTTCATCAGGTAACTTTCTGTAGCTTCATTCATTAGGTAACTTTCTGTAGCTTCATTCATCAGGTATCTTTCTGTAGCTTCATTCATCAGGTGTCTTCCTGTAGCTTCATTCATCAGGTATCTTCCTGTAGCTTCATTCATCAGGTATCTTCCTGTAGCTTCATTCATCAGGTATCTTCCTGTAGCTTCATTCATCAGGTATCTTCCTGTAGCTTCATTCATCAGGTATCTTCCTGTAGCTTCATTCATCAGGTATCTTTCTGTAGCTTCATTCATCAGATATCTTCCTGTAGCTTCATTCATCAGGTATCTTCCTGTAGCTTCATTCATCAGGTATCTTTATGTAGCTTCATTCATCAGGTATCTTCCTGTAACTTCATTCATCAGGTATCTTCCTGTAGCTTCATTCATCAGGTATCTTCCTGTAGCTTCATTCATCAGGTATCTTCCTGTAGCTTCATTCATCAGGTATCTTTCTGTAGCTTCATTCATCAGGTATCTTTCTGTAGTTCCATTCATCAGGTATCTTCCTGTAGCTTCATTCATCAGGTATCTTTCTGTAGCTTCATTCATCAGGTATCTTTCTGTAGCTTCATTCATCAGGTACCTTCCTGTAGCTTCATTCATCAAGTATCTTCCTGTAGCTTCATTCATCAGGTATCTTTCTGTAGCTTCATTCATCAGGTATCTTCCTGTAGCTTCATTCATCAGGTATCTTCCTGTAGCTTCATTCATCAGGTATCTTTCTGTAGCTTCATTCATCAGATATCTTCCTGTAGCTTCATTCATCAGGTATCTTCCTGTAGCTTCATTCATCAGGTATCTTTCTGTAGCTTCATTCATCAGGTATCTTCCTGTAACTTCATTCATCAGGTATCTTCCTGTAGCTTCATTCATCTGGTATCTTCCTGTAGCTTCATTCATCAGGTATCTTTCTGTAGCTTCATTCATCAGATATCTTCCTGTAGCTTCATTCATCAGGTATCTTTCTGTAGCTTCATTCATCAGATATCTTCCTGTAGCTTCATTCATCAGGTATCTTCCTGTAGCTTCATTCATCAGATATCTTCCTGTAGCTTCATTCATCAGGTATCTTCCTGTAGCTTCATTCATCAGGTATCTTCCTGTAGCTTCATTCATCAGGTATCTTTCTGTAGCTTCATTCATCAGATATCTTCCTGTAGCTTCATTCATCAGGTATCTTTCTGTAGCTTCATTCATCAGATATCTTCCTGTAGCTTCATTCATCAGGTATCTTCCTGTAGCTTCATTCATCAGATATCTTCCTGTAGCTTCATTCATCAGATATCTTCCTGTAGCTTCATTCATCAGGTATCTTCCTATAGCTTCATTCATCAGGTATCTTCCTGTAGCTTCATTCATCAGGTATCTTCCTGTAGCTTCATTCATCAGGTATCTTCCTGTAGCTTCATTCATCAGGTATCTTCCTGTAGCTTCATTCATCTGGTATCTACCTGTAGCTTCATTCATCAGGTATCTTCCTGTAGCTTCATTCATCAGGTATCTTCCTGTAGCTTCATTCATCAGGTATCTTCCTGTAGCTTCATTCATCAGGTATCTTCCTGTAGCTTAGTTCATCAGGTATCTTCCTGTAGCTTCATTCATCAGGTATCTTTATGTAGCTTCATTCATCAGGTATCTTTCTATAGCTTCATTCATCAGGTAACTTTCTGTAGCTTCATTCATCAGGTAACTTTCTGTAGCTTCATTCATCAGGTAACTTTCTGTAGCTTCATTCATCAGGTAACTTTCTGTAGCTTCATTCATCAGGTAACTTTCTGTAGCTTCATTCATCAGGTATCTTCCTGTAGCTTCATTCATCAGGTATCTTTCTGTAGCTTCATTCACCAGGTATCTTTCTATAGCTTCATTCATCAGGTATCTTTCTGTAGCTTCATTCACCAGGTATCTTCCTGTAGCTTCATTCATCAGGTATCTTCCTGTAGCTTCATTCATCAGGTAACTTTCTGTAGCTTTATTCATCAGGTATCTTTCTATAGCTTCATTCATCAGGTATCTTTCTGTAATTTCATTCATCAGGTATCTTTCTATAGCTTCATTCATCAGGTATCTTTCTATAGCTTCATTCATCAGGTATCTTTCTGTAGCTTCATTCATCAGGTATCTTTCTATAGCTTCATTCATCAGGTAACTTTCTGTAGCTTCATTCATCAGGTATCTTTCTGTAGCTTCATTCATCAGGTATCTTTCTGTTTACCTGGAGTTTACCTGGAGAGAGTTCCGGGGGTCAACGCCCCCGCGGCTCGGTCTGTGACCAGGCCTCCTGGTGGATCAGAGCCTGATCAACCAGGCTGTTGCTGCTGGCTGCACGCAAACCAACGTACGAGCCACAGCCCGGCTGGTCAGGAACCGACTTTAGGTGCTTGTCCAGTGCCAGCTTGAAGACTGCCAGGGGTCTGTTGGTAATCGCCGTTATGTATGCTGGGAGGCAGTTGAACAGTCTCGGGCCCCTGACACTTATTGTATGGTCTCTTAACGTGCTAGTGACACCCCTGCTTTTCATTGGGGGGATGTTGCATCGTCTGCCAAGTCTTTTGTTTTCGTAGTGAGTTATTTTCGTGTGCAAGTTCGGTACTAGTCCCTCTAGGATTTTCCAGGTTTATATAATCATGTATCTCTACCCCCTGCGTTCCAGGGAATACAGGTTTAGGAACCTCAAGCGCTCCCAGTAATTGAGGTGTTTTATCTCCGTTTTGCGCGCCGTGAATGTTCTCTGTACATTTTCTAGGTCAGCAATTTCACCTGCCTTGAAAGGTGCTGTTAGTGTGCAGCAATATTCCAGCCTAGATAGAACAAGTGACCTGAAGAGTGTCATCATGGGCTTGGCGTCCCTAGTTTTGAAGGTTCTCATTATCCATCCTGTCATTTTTCTAGCAGATGCGATTGATACAATGTTATGGTCCTTGAAGGTGAGATCCTCCGACATGATCATTCCCAGGTCTTTGACGTTGGTGTTTCGCTCTATTTTGTGGCCAGAATTTGTTTTGTACTCTGATGAAGATTTAATTTCCTCGTGTTTACCATATCTGAGTAATTGAAATTTCTCATCGTTGAACCTCATGTTGTTTTCTGCAGCCCACTGAAAGATTCGGTTGATGTCCGCCTGGAGCCTTGCAGTGTCTGCAATGGAAGACTCTGTCATGCAGATTCGGGTGTCATCTGCAAAGGAAGACACGGTGCTGTGGCTGACATCCTTGTCTATGTCGGATATGAGGATGAGGAACAAGATGGGAGCGAGTACTGTGCCTTGTGGAACAGAGCTTTTCACCGTAGCTGCCTCGGAATTTACTCTGTTGACGACTACTCTCTGTGTTCTATTAGTGTGGCAATTATAGATCCATCGACCGACTTTTCCTGTCATTCCTTTAGCACGCATTTTGTGCGCTATTACGCCATGGTCACACTTGTCGAAGGCTTTTGCACTCTGTATATATTACATCCGCATTCTTTTTATCTTCTAGTGCATTTAGTACCTTGTCGTAGTGATCCAATAGTTGAGACAGACAGGAGCGACCTGTTCTAAACCCATGTTGCCCTGGGTTGTGTAACTGATGGGTTTCTAGATGGGTGGTGATCTTGCTTCTTAGGACCCTTTCAAAGATTTTTATGATATGGGATGTTAGTGCTATCGGTCTGTAGTTCTTTGCTGTTGCTTTACTGCCCCCTTTGTGGAGTGGGGCTATGTCTGTTGTTTTTAGTAACTGTGGGACGACCCCCGTGTCCATGCTCCCTCTCCATAGGATGGAAAAGGCTCGTGATAGGGGCTTCTTGCAGTTCTTGATGAACACGGAGTTCCATGAGTCTGGCCCTGGGGCAGAGTGTATGGGCATGTCATTTATCGCCTGTTCGAAGTCATTTGGCGTCAGGATAACATCGGATAGGCTTGTGTTAACCAAATTCTGTGGCTCTCTCATAAAAAATTCATTTTGATCTTCGACTCTCAGTCTGGTTAGCGGCTTGCTAAAAACTGAGTCATATTGGGACTTGAGTAGCTCACTCATTTCCTTGCTGTCATCTGTGTAGGACCCATCTTGTTTATGTAGGGACCCAATACTGGATGTTGTTCTCGACTTTGATTTGGCATAGGAGAAGAAATACTTTGGGTTTCTTTCGATTTCATTTATGGCTTTTAGTTCTTCCCGCGATTCCTGACTCCTATAAGTTTCCTTTAGCTTAAGTTCGATGCTTGCTATTTCTCTTTTAGCCGCTCTGTTATTCTTTTCCGTCGCCTGTAAAGGAAGCGCCTGTCTCTTTCTATTTTACATCTACTCCTCCTTTTTCTTAGAGGAATAAGCCTTGTGCATACATCGAGTGCCAGCAAGTTAATCTGTTCTAGGCATAAGTTGGGGTCTGTGTTGCTTAGTATATCTTCCCAGCTTATATCGGTTAGGACTTGGTTTACTTGGTCCCACTTTATGTTTTTGTTATTGAAGTCTCTTTATGTCGGTCTGGGGCTCCACGCATACATGTCTGAACCTCAATTATGTTGTGATCTGAGTATATTGTTTTTGATATGGTGACATTTCTTATCAGATCATCATTGTTAGTGAAGATGAGGTCTAGTGTATTCTCCAGTCTAGTAGGCTCTATTATTTGCTGGTTTAAATTGAATTTTGTGCAGAGATTTAAAAGCTCGCATGAGTGTGAGTTTTCATCAGAGCTGCCTCCTGGTGTTATTACTGCAACAATATTATTTGCTATATTCCTCCATTTTAGGTGCCTTAAGTTGAAATCCCCCAGGAGCAAGATGTTGGGTGCAGGAGCTGGAAGATTTTCCAGGCAGTGGTCAATTTTTAACAGCTGTTCCTGGAATTGCTGGGATGTTGCATCTGGAGGCTTGTGGACTACCACAATGACTAGGTTTTGGTTCTCGACCTTTACTGCTAAAACTTCCACTATATCATTTGAGGCATTTAGCAGTTCTGTGCAAACAAGTGACTCTGCAATGTACAGGCCAACCCCTCCCCCTTTTGCCTGTTCACTCTGTCACATCTGTATAGGTTGTAACCTGGGATCCATATTTCGTTGTCCAAGTGATCCTTTATATGGGTCTCAGTGAAAGCCGCGAACATTGCCTTTGCCTCTGCAAGCAGTCCACGGATGAAAGGTATTTTGTTGTTTGTTGCTGGCTTTAGACCCTGTATATTTGCAAAGAAGAATGTCATCGGACTGGTGGTATTGTTGGTACTGTGGGGGGGATTTTTTTTCCGGCATTAGTATCTGTATCTGCTGGTTTGGAGTGGAGGCAATCGACTGTGGTTCCACTCCAGGAATGACTGGATTTGGTGTACGATTTCTGCCATTTCCTGCCAGTTTTTTTTCCTTCCTGGCACTAAAAAACCTCTCCCTCTTGAGTGGCTGTGGCTACCCAGGTTTTCCCATGGCCTGGATGTTTTGTATCTTTTTGTACCCTTTAGATGGTGTGCCTGGCAATTTAAGTTATAGCACAGTCTTTCCTGTACTGAAGAGGTACACATTTCAGGGTGAAAAAGCTTACAGGAAGGGAGTTTGCATTTTCCTGTTGTCATATGGGCATGGCATTTTCTAGGGTGGTCATAGTTGCACGTCCCGTCTGTTTTTCCAGATTTCCCATGTCTGCAGATACCAAGTGCATAGTATGTGCACAGGCTTGGTTTCCGTTTGCCTTGGGTTTCTGTGACTGTATTCCCTGTTGGTGCATGTTTCCCTGTCTTATTCCTATCCTCCCTAGCACCAACAATGGAGCTCCCTCCAGTTGTTTTTGGTAATATATCCTCACTATTGCTAGTGGAGTCCTCTTGTTTTCTATTTCCTGTGGAATTTCTAGTTTGCAATATTGGTTTTATCTTATCTTTGACTACACTTGTTTCCCCGCTACGGCTCCTGTCCCCTATGAGGTCATTTATATGTATTCCTTCCTGCGTATAATTCCCGACTACCTGGACAAAATCTCCAGCTTCACCATTACTGTCTCCCAGGACAGCACCTCCAGTTTCACCATTACTGTCTCCCAGGACAGCACCTCCAGCTTCACCATTACTGTCTCCCAGGTATCTTCTAGCACTCTTCCTGATGCACCATGAGGCCTGGTCACAGACCAGGCCGCGGGGACGTTGACCCCAGGAAGTGTCTCCAGGTATACCCTATGTATCTTCTAACAGTCTTTCCGAACTGGCTCTCATGGTAGGACTGACCTTGACGTGTTCAGTCAATCTGTTCCATTTTTTTATTGTTACATAATACGTCGATGTTTGAGGCTTGACCACCTACTGTAGATAGTACAAAATTGAGTTTATTTCCCCTAGTACCATATTAGCTTTTGGTTCTTAACCTTTACAGACTTGACAGTAATATATCCTGGGCACTAACAGTGTGAGGCCTGTATAATAATAATAATAATAATAATAATAATAATAATAATAATAATAATAATAATAATAATAATAATAATAATAATAATGTCGTTGTTGCTATTATTATTATTATTATTATTATTATTATTATTATTATTGTTATTATGGAAAATTATATAGGGTGATTACCTTTATGTACCTCAACATTACATGCTTACAAGTAAACTCATTGGGAGACAACCATATTGTTTACCGTAGTCACCCCGTGTAGACATGTGAGAAAACTTAACCATCCCTGGTCACGGCAAGTGGTTCCTTCGACCTCACAATCTTATCCATATCTATCCGAGACCAGTATGGATTGGATAGCACCCACAAGTACGGTGCTACTAATTAATTGTGGACTGTATAGATTATATTAGTTTAACTGAATGAAGGGGGGTGGGGTAGGTTACACATGGATATATCCATCAAGGAAAACACTTGTACATAATCTCACCACTTACCAGATATTCTCTCGTGGTCGCTTGATGTAGCTGGATCACCCACAACCTATCCAATTACAACATACCTAACTGGCCAGTATCAGTCTGCTATAACTAGAAGGGTTACTTAACTGTGGGTGATTGATACTCCTTATTCCGTCCATTCACCATCTCATTTCGATGTCCTGCTACACTGACACGGTTCTTATTCCAGCAGGACGAGGTATCCGTCGGTTTGTCCCGGTTTAGAAGTCGTGATTCCATAAAGCTTCACTATCCTCGGTACGAGAATCACGCGTTCACTCGGAGCAGGGCGATGTATTTCACATCCCGCATTCTCTTAACTTAATGTTATTATCACTGATTACATTACCATTCACAAGACGATTTAACGTCTCATAATTATTATACACATTAGAGGTCACTCCATTAAGATCTGAGGCCGATGAGTGAGGATTAACACACGGGTATTTCCCCTGGACACACACCATGCCCGCGCACCAGTCACACCCGGTCGAACCATTATTCACTAATTTTACCACCTTTTTATGGTGGTCCCGTAAATCACGTTCCCTCACTCTTCACCAGGAACAGTTACGACACTTCCTATTATGAAGTGAGGCCCATATTAATCCTTAGGCCGCCGTGAACGCCAATTTCCTGGTTCCATGCTTTCCCAGCCTCCTCACTACATTAAAAACACTCCCGCCTCCACCATGGCCCGAGTCAACCTCTCCCCCCGCACATCCGCGCATGCGCAAAGGGAACTCTTGGTTCTATCCTATTGTCAAATATATTTTTGACTCATATCGACACATTAAACACCTATTAGGCGCTATAGTTTCGGAAAATCAAAAAATTTTCCACACTGCGGCCGGGCGGAGGTCGTTGCTAGACTTACATAATGTGGAGTACAATTTTCTCATCTTCACTGGCCACCTGGCTTGGGAACTCCAACATTGGTATTTACATAATCACCCATTAATTCTTTCCACCTGTTAACTCCTCAGGTAGGGCTCCATCCAAAGCACACTCAAGCCTCCATGCTTCTGGTATTAACAATTTCCCTCTTATTGTAAGGTGTGACACTAAGTCTATGCTCTCGGGGTTAATTTGTTGTGCATACTGGAATTATGAGACTTTAACAATAACAAGTCTCTCTCAGTATCCCAAGTCAGCCCCAGCACATTACTGCATATAGGCACTTCAACTCCATGGCCATCCATATTTATTGATCCCTCAAAATGGACTAATTAGTGTTCCATTCTCTCAGGGGCATAAGCCTATGCTCCCTGGATTAATTTATTGGGCATACTGGAATTATGAGACTTTAACAATAACAAGTCTCTCTCAGTATCCCAAGTCAGTCCCAGCACCTTACTGCATTATTTCATTAACCCCTTCACATATCCTCATTAGTTCCTCTTCAGTTGACGTCACACCCGGAAATTGTCCACATAAGATTATTTACCCAATTACTTCTCTCAGTGGACCACCTATGCACTTAAGGTGTGCATTTATCGTCGCCTGAAGTAAGAACAATTTATTATTTAACTATTTATTAATTATATCATTATAAGCAGTCAACAATTTTGGTGTCTTGCTCAGTTCGCAAAGCTGAGCCCTTTAACTGTCCATACGCCATCTTATAGTTAGTAGGTAATTCTGGACGGTCGAGCTTCCACGGAAGTCGCACCCAGTAATGTCCAGATTCACATTTAACATCCTTCAGGTATTGTTCCTGAGTAAAGGAATCATTTGGACTTTCCTCATATATATTAATCCCTATGCTGTCCAGCTCCCACAAATTAGACTGGTTCAACATCATTCTCGATAGAAGAATACTTGTACTGGGTTGACCTTTTATGAGTAAGACACCATGACTGTATTCACTACTTCCTCTAGTCATTATTACTAGGCGGTAGTTTGCCATATATTACATGGCCCGTACCAGTGTTGAGGAGAGTGACGCCGCATGGTTTTGGATTTATGCCCTTTATCCTGAATTATTACATCCAACTCCGGCAAGCCTACCTCAGCTAGGCCATCATTATTGCCATTAGCTGCAACCTTTACATCAGTCACTGTAGTGTCAGGGTTATTAACATTATTATTATTGTCACCATTATTATAAGACTTACATAAAACCCTGCACGTAACTGTATGGTGCTTTCCCTTGTTGCATTGATAGCAACTGTTCAGTTTGGTATGACAATCCTTTACATTATGATTGTCTAGACATCTGATAAATCTGTCAAGTTCTTTCATTCTTTCCACTTTAATATCCCATGAATTATAGGCATTACAATTTTTAGTGAAATGAGTACCCTGGCAGAAGAGGCAGTCTCTCTTTTCCTTGCCTGACCTCTTATTAACTGGGTTACCTTTACTGAGGTACTTATTCCTCTTACCTTGATGTGAGGAACCACTATTACTGATTCCTGTCACTTGATATGTGCCTATTTAACTCTTAACTATGATTATTACCATTGGAAGCATTTTTCCCTTTTGAGACTTGACAGATACTTCAGACCATTATGTGTTATATCCTTAGAACTGTTTGGCTGACTGGTCTGCAATTGAACAATTAATTCCTGCCGACCTAGTCTGATTTCCTCCAGACCGTACTCTGGAGGTTTTGGCAAACACTCCCTTTGCATTAATAGGTTGATCAACTGCCTGGCTTACACCCTTTAATTTATTCAAAGCCTTACTTTTACAAGACAGTTTTTCTTCCAATTCGTAATGTTGATTAATTAAAACATTCATTTCCATTCCATCTGCACAATTCTCCAGCAGATCTCATTCACAGTCTTTAAACCACAATTTGTACCAATCAAATCTACTCTCTAAAGCATCTAAATATAACTTTAATTCATTAGGGTTCACGGTTCTTTGATTCATTAAATCAAATGCCTTCGTCACATGGCTTTTAATAGCCTGTAATGATGCTTTCATTACTCTAAAATCCACGGACTTGTCAGCCACATTAACTCCATCAGATCCAGTTATGGTTAGAGAATTATTAATCACTGATTATACAATTTAAGTAGGCGCCTTATAAGAGTAATTCTTGCCCTTTACTCTTGTATAAATCCTAGCCACACATGTGCTAGCAATTAATTGGGCTAATTATCATCCATCACACGATCGATTAAACTTGTGCACCCTACACCCACTTCCTTCAATCAGTCACTTAATTATTAAGTAATTAATTCAATTAATTTTTTCACTGATTGCATCCAGTTCAGGAAGGACCGGCGGGCAGATATGGAAAATTTTATAGGGTGATTACCTTTATGTACCTCAACATTACATGCTTACAAGTAAACTCATTGGGAGACAACCATATTGTTTACCGTAGTCACCCCGTGTAGACATGTGAGAAAACTTAACCACCCCTGGTCACGGCAAGTGGTTCCTTCGACCTCACAATCTTATCCATATCTATCCGAGACCAGTATGGATTGGATAGCACCCACAAGTACGGTGCTACTAATTAATTGTGGACTGTATAGATTATATTAGTTTAACTGAATGAAGGGGGGTGGGTAGGTTACACATGGATATATCCATCAAGGAAAACACTTGTACATAATCTCACCACTTACCAGATATTCTCTGGTGGTCACTTGATGTAGCTGGATCACCCATAACCTATCCAATTACAACATACCTAACTGGCCAGTATCAGTCTGCTATAACTAGAAGGGTTACTTAACTGTGGGTGATTGATACTCCTTATTCCCTCAATTCACCATCTCATTTCGATGTCCTGCTACACTGACACGGTTCTTATTCCAGCAGGACGAGGTATCCGTCGGTTTGTCCCGGTTTAGAAGTCGTGATTCCATAAAGCTTCACTATCCTCGGTACGAGAATCACGTGTTCACTCGGAGCAGAGCGATGTATTTCACATCCCGCATTCTCTTAACTTAATGTTATTATCACTGATTACATTACCATTCACAAGACGATTTAACGTCTCATAATTATTATACACATTAGAGGTCACTCCATTAAGATCTGAGGCCGATGAGTGAGGATTAACACACGGGTATTTCCCCTGGACACACACCATGCCCGCGCACCAGTCACACCCGGTCGAACCATTATTCACTAATTTTACCACCTTTTTACGGTGGTCCCGTAAATCACGTTCCCTCACTCTTCACCAGGAACAGTTACGACACTTCCTATTATGAAGTGAGGCCCATATTAATCCTTAGGCCGCCGTGAACGCCAATTTCCTGGTTCCATGCTTTCCTAGCCTCCTCACTACATTCAAAACACTCCCGCCTCCTCCATGGCCCGAGTCGACCTCTCCCCCCGCACATCCGCGCATGCGCAAAGGGAACTCTTGGTTCTATCCTATTGTCGAATATATTTTTGACTCATATCGACACATTAAACACCTATTAGGCGCTATAGTTTCGGAAAATCAAAAAATTTTCCACAGTTATTATTAAGATGTAAGCAAGTGGTGGTGTAGTAAAATATTCTTGAGTTATCACAAGTAGTAAAATAGAAATTTTCGGTTCCCTGACCCGTTTTCTATGTCGGTGCTTCCTAAACAATAACTGGAAAATACTGTATATATTTTCCAGAAATACAGTAGTTATATGTAAATAGATGGCCATACTGTATTTAATAAAATTTATGTTATAAAAAATGGAAAAAAAATTCTGCGCCTGAGCAGACGAGTCTCGCCATTGTTGTTTGAATTGGACACAAACGCTAGTAAATAATGGGAAGAATTTTTCGTGCTCTAGAGGCAAAATTGGGTTGACACCTCTCAAATAGGAGGCGAAATTGTTGGATGTGCATTCCTGCATAACTTGAGATATCAGGCGACTGGACAAGACAGTTCCAGGAACCTCAGATAAGTTTGTTTATGTTTGTAACTCTGGCCAGTGTTATTTTCATGGATAGACAGTGAGGTTTTCTGAGTATGATACACCTTAATCTCCAGTCAAATTGGTGAGTGATTTTAAGATATTCACCTTCTGTTGTGTAAATGTGTGTATATATAATCCTTTATTAATTTAATATACAGTCCAAAAATTTATATATTTACCAGAATTCCTGGTGATGCATCTTTCATTTGTAATTAATAGGTCCAGAGCAACTTGTGGATTTGACAGTGGTAGGTATCGAAGGGGGACATTTTTTGTGACCTAGGTGTCCCAAATTAATACTTGTCTATGTAACTCTGATAAATAATAATTATCTTCGTTATTTACTGGTATGTACATTATGAGTTACATACAGATAAATGTAATTTTCCACATTAACATTAATAATAATGTTTGGTAATGTTCACAATGAACTGTTGGTATTTATGTAGGGATGATATTGTGAACTTATTTAATATAAATATCCTATGATTTAGTTAGTGTTTATTACTTGACACAAAGTTTTAAGAAGTTTTCTGTAATAACATTATTCAGCTGTCTTTTATTTTGCCTCAACGATCACAATGGAAATAAGTCACATTGTATGACTTTTTTGGGTTATATGTACTAGGTAATTTACACTATGTACAATAATTGTACTTACGTGTAGCTGTGCCTAAATAAACTGACTCCCACAATACATACTCAGCCAAAATTTGCTAAATTTTTGCAATGAATCACAGTTGCTTTTATACTAATTTTTTTTATCAATTCTGGATTAACAACACATCCTTAGCAAGCTGTTAACACACACACACACACACACACACACACACACACACAAACACAGAGGATCAGGCGCATATAACAGGGAGGGCACTGCAATGGATCAGGGAATACCTGACAGGGAGGCAACAACGAGTCATGGTACGTGAAGAGGTATCACAGTGGGCGCCTGTGACGAGCGGGGTCCCACAGGGGTCACTTCTATGACCAGTGCTATTTTTGATATACGCGAACGACATGATGGAAGGAATAGACTCTGAAGTGTTCCTATTCGCAGATGATGTGAAGCTGATGAGAAGAATTAAATCGGATGAGGATGAGACAGGACTGCAAAGAGACCTGAACAGGCTGGACGCATGGTCCAGAAACTGGCTTCTCGAATTCAACCCTGCCAAATGCAAAGTCATGAAGATTGGGGAGGGGCAAAGAAGACCGCAGACAGAGTATAGGCTAGGTGGACAAAGACTACAGACCTCACTCAGGGAGAAAGACCTTGGAGTGACCATAACACTGAGCACGTCACCGGAGGCTCACAACCAAATAACTGCTGCAGCATACGGGCGCCTGGCAAACCTGAGAATAGCGCTCCGATACCTTAATAAGGAATCGTTCAAGACACTGTATACTGTGTATGTTAGGCCCATACTGGAGTATGCAGCACCAGTCTGAAACCCACACCTGGTCAAGCACATCAAAAAGTAAGAGAAAGTACAAAGGTTTGAACAAGGCTATCTCCAGAGCTCAGGGGAATGTCGTACGAGGAAAGGTTGAGGGAAATCGGACTGACGACACTGGAGGACAGAAGGGTCAGGGGAGACATGATAACGACATACAAGATACTGCGGGGAATAGACAAGGTGGACAGAGACTGGATGTTCCAGAGAGGGGACACAGAAACAAGGAGTCACAATTGGAAGCTGAAGACTCAGACGAGTCACAGGGACGTTAGGAAGTATTTCTTCAGTCATAGAGTCGTCAGCAAGTGGAATAGCCTAGCAAGTGAAGTAGTGGAGGCAGGAACCATAGATAGTTTTAAGAAGAGGTATGACAAAGCTCAGGAAGCAGAGAGGGAGAGGACGTAGTAGCGATCAGTGAAGAGGCGGGGCCAGGAGCTGATTCTCGACCCCTGCAACCACAATTAGGTGAGTACAATTAGGTGAGTACGTGCACACACATATACACACACGTACACATACACACACACACACACACGCACACACATACACACACACACATACACACACACACACACACACATACGCACACATACATACACACACACACACACATACACATACACACACACACATACACACACACACACACACACACACACACACACACACAACACACACACACACATACACACACACACACACACACACACACACACACTCGTGGCGGAGTCACGCGGTTTGAGCTCGTGTTTTGGTGGTAATTTCTGACTGTGCCATAAGGAATAGAGTGTGGGATATAGGCGTGTGCATGCATAAGAGTGCATATAATCACTTAAGCCCCGAAAAAAGGAAATATAAGTGATCACAGAAAAGAAAACAAAGGAAATATTGGCTGAGTGTTTTGTGAGGGCCGTTGGAAGGGTGAACGGTTGTGTCAGGCCTAAATAGTGTTGCCATAATAATGCTGTGGGGTATTTTGAAGAATAAGTGCGACTCAAGACCAGGGAGATAAGAGATATGTATAGATGTGTCAGTAAATACAGTGAGTGAGTGAAAAAAATTAGAAGAGCTAGCGACTATAGTGCATACAGAAGTTAGTGGAAAAATTACCGAGAAGCATCAAACACCTTCAACTTCTGGGACAGGACAGACCGGCAACGTTACTCCACTGCCAGCCGCAAGTAATATTCACCTAGTTTGAGTTGCATGTGGTCAATAGTACCTGTCTCTAGCTGGAATTGGGGGTCACTCTCCTCGAGCTATCAGAATTAGAATAAGCAGCATTTACTGGCATTTAATAGAATTTAGAGGTAGCGGCATATAGGCGAAGCCTAGTGTATTTATTTTTGAACGTAATTTTAAACGCATAAGACAGTACAGTGGGAACCAAGAGATCGGGTACATATACAATACATATGTAGTACATACGTGGGAAATAAGGACTGTTTACATAAACATATGCACACACACTAGGTGAGGGCAGCTCTGTTGTTAGGCACTTGAATAGCTGTAACACACACACACACACACACACACACACACACACACACACATATGCACACACACACACACACACACACACACACACACACACACACACACACACACACACATACACACACACACACACACATACACACACATACACACACATATACATGATTTTACACCTTCCTGTGAAGTGACTCTATAACACTTCCTTTCCCCCCATCTCTCTCCCTCTCCTCTCTCTTCCTCTCTCTCTCTCTCTCTCTCTCTCTCTCTCTCTCTCTCTCTCTCTCTCTCTCTCTCTCTCTCTCTCTCTCTCTCTCTCTCTCTCTCTCTCTTTCTCTCCCCCTTTCTCTCTTCCTCTCACTCTTTCTCTCTTTCTCTCTCTCTCTCTCTCTCCCTCTCTCTCTCCCTCTCTTGCTCTCTCTCTTCCTCTTCTTTTATCTCTCTCTCTCTTCCCTTGTCACTCCCCCCTCTCTCTTACCTTTTCCCTCTCTCTCACTTTCTCCCCCTTTTTCCCTTCTTTTCCCCTCCTTCTAGGCTCCCCTTCTCTCTCTCCCTATCTCTCACTCTCTCTCCCTTTTTCTTTTTCTCTTTCTCTCTCTCTTTCACTAAAAAAAAAAAAATGGTTGGGACTCGCAGGAATCAGGGATCAGATGACAATGGTACTGGTAGGGAGGAATGGATGGAGGGACAGTGGAAAAGGATAGAGCAAGAATGGGAGAGAAAATTAGGAGAGCTTTCTGAAAAAATGGAGAAAGAGCTCTCTGTGAAATGGGAAAAGAGGTTGGAGAAGGAGACGAAGAATTGGGAGGCACAGGTCGAAACTGCAGTAGCCAGGGTAAAGGTCCTAGAATTTGAGGTAAACAGGCTGAAGCAAGTCTCAGGGGCAGTGACCAGAGAAGACACACCATACGAAGATGAGAGGCTGAACAGGAAGGAAGGAGATATGAATTATGCTAAGGTCATATCAGCCTGCAAAGAAGGGCCAGGGAGTGGAAGGGAAGAGCAGATGGGTGCAGATGGAGAGGGAGATAGGTCGAATGCTGAGGCACAACCATGCTACCAAGAGCCACTGGAAAAATCAAGGGAGAAAATGACCACATACAGACAGGAACCAGAGTCACAGAGGGAGAGGCAATGGGAGAATGAAAGGGCAAAATCAGTGATTATCCATGGGCTTCGGGAGAGAGAGGAAAGGACACACACTAAAAGACGGCAGGAAGAAAGAAAGGAGATTGAGAAAATCATCACGGAAATAGGGGGAGAAGACATGGATGAGATTGTAAATTTTCAGAGAATAGGGGGGTACGTGAAGGGGAGAAACCGACCGATCAAGCTGATTCTCAGGACAGAAACAGTGCGGAACAGGATCCTCCAAGAGAAACCACGGTTGAAAAGCTCGGAAGAGTGCAAGAAGGTGTTCCTAGACAGAGACAGAACACAAACAGAGAGACAGCAGCTGAGGGAGAGGACAAAATAGCGAAAGGAGCTAGGAAAGGAGACAAGGATGGAACCAGCAGAGGTCAGTCAGAGCAGAAAAGAGCAGCAAGGGCACACAACTATCCTCAGAACCCCACAACCTATCACACCACCCCAACACACAATACAATCCATACACACAGCTTCCAACCAACCCCCAATCATAGAATCCCACAGTATGCTACCAGGTCTCCCACCCCCACAGGCCCCCCAAACCACAGTGTTGGAAAGGAAACTGAAGGTATGGTACACAAACGCTGATGGAATAACAAACAAGTGGGAGGAGTGGCATGAAAGAGTCAAAAAGGCATCACCAGACATCATAGCGATCACAGAAACCAAGCTTACAGGTATGATAACAGATGCCATCTTTCCAGCGGGATACCAGATCCTGAGAAAAGACAGAAGGAACAGGGGGGGGTGGAGGAGTGGCATTGCTGATCAAACACCAATGGAATTTTGATGAGCTAGAGAGAGGAGACAGCGGAGAAGAAAGTGATTACATATATATATATATATATATATATATATATATATATATATATATATATATATATATATATATATATATATGCAAGGAATTTGCAAGAGCAGGCTGTAAGCCTTCTCCCTGAAAGCTGGCTGCCTTGGATCAAAGTCTAGTGCAAGCTGGATGCCAAGGTATTGTCCAGTGTGGTGAGAATGGTATAGCACTGCGTACCTTATTCCATGGTTCGTAGGTTCGAGTCTCCTTCAGCCAGAGATCAGTGTTCATATATATATATATATGTATATATATATATATATATATATGTATATATATATATATATATATATATGTATATATGCAATGAGATCACAGTAAACAGGTGATTTCAAAATATGCAAAACAACCACTCTGAAAGAATAGAGAAATTCCAAGCGCTTTCGTGACTACTCACATTATCAAGGAACTATGAAAGTGAAGCATCCAAGGAAGCTATATAAGGGGTCGGCCAGCACCTCACTATCAGATCCCACAACGGTTAAACACGTGACGCGCGGCGAGCCAACTTGGATAGGTCCTTTGCAAAACTCACCCCCAAGCTATTTATTTGTCCAGTGTATTATTAAATTCTTCCCAAATTCTATTAATTATAAATGGATCTAATTTATATAAACCAAAGGAAATATTCATATTATTGTCAAAACTGCTTTTTATGAAACAAGATTCAATTATATTCCTGTCGACCATGGACTTGCTTGATACTACTTTCTCAACTTTTTGAAAATCAATTGGATGGTTAAAATCTCTTACATGAATAAATAGAGCATTGGAATCTTGTCCAGTTCTAATGCTATATTTATGTTGTTTTAATCTTAGTTCGAGATTTTTACCAGTTTGACCGTAATAAACTTTATCGCAAATTTTACAAGGAATCTTATAGACACATCCATCAGCATTTTGGGGGGAATTCTTAATCAAAAGTTTTTTTACTGTATCAAGATTTTTGAATACAACTTTAATATTAAAAGTCTTAAGAAGAGAAGGCATATCAACCAAGTTTTCATGGTAAGGGAGAACCAACATATTTTTAGTTGAATAAGGCTGGTTGCCCTTTTTTGGATTATAGAAAGTGTTCCTAGCAACTTTAAAAGATTTATCAATTACATTTCTTGGATATTTTAAATCATTACCTATTTCATAAATTTTGGATATTTCCTCATCTATGAACTCAGGACTACAAATTCGTAAAGCTCTCAAAAACATTGATGAGAAAACAGACAGTTTGACTCTATCTTGATGCGAGGAATAATAGTGGACATAGGAACAGTTATTTGTAGGTTTTCTGTAAATTTTAAATTTGAATTCATTATTACCCTTAATAATTAAAACATCTAGAAAAGGCAATGAGTTATTTTCTTCAAACTCAACAGTAAAGTTTATAGAATGGGCTAAGCTATTTAATTTTCCAAGAAAATGGTGTATATCTACATTTTTGGGCATAAGACACAAAATATCATCAACATATCTGAACCATTTAGCTCTATTAGGGAGGATTGATTTTCAAAAAGTTGAGAAAGTAGTATCAAGCAAGTCCATGGTCGACAGGAATATAATTGAATCTTGTTTCATAAAAAGCAGTTTTGACAATAATATGAATATTTCCTTTGGTTTATATAAATTAGATCCATTTATAATTAATAGAATTTGGGAAGAATTTAATAATACACTGGACAAATAAATAGCTTGGGGGTGAGTTTTGTAAAGGACCTATCCAAGTTGGCTCGCCGCGCGTCACGTGTTTTTTTTTTTTTTGTTTTTTTTTTTTTTTTTTTTTTTTTTTTTTTTTTTTTTTTTTTTTTTTTTTTTTACACATGGTTTGACAAGGTTAAGGATCCCTAGCTTTATTGACAAGCTATTTACAGGTTAAGGATTCCTAACTTTATTGACAAGCTAAGAGCTGTTACCTACATCAGCTCATTTGAAAGCATTTTTATTGTTATGAGACATACAAGTAGGGAACAGGATGAAGTTGGAGCCATCTGTGGGCCAGCATTTTCATTTGATCAACTGACGTTATCTCGTTGACATCATTATGCTGAACGAATGTGTTCCATACTCGAGTCATCCTGGGTATGTATGATCTCAGATGGAGTGATGTTCTGGAGAAGGGTACAGCCAGAGTGAAGTTGCTGCTTTCTGCCCGTCTTGTGGCATAAAAGCTTGTTTCGCGCTGTCCTCGAAGTGGATCCAAGTGTGGTATTTTGACAATATTGGCCTTGTACATAACAGTAAGGCCACCCACATCCCTCCTATGTTGAAGGCTCTGCTGAAATGACAGATCCATCCAGGATGGGTCCAGGCGAGAGATGAGACGTCTTGCTCTGTTCTCTACTCTGTCAAGCAGTCGCAGATGAGAGGGGGGACAGGCAAACCAAGAAAGTGGAGCATACTCAAGGTGTGAGCGTACTTGTGCCTCGTACAGTATCTTGCAACCCCTACTGTCAAGCAGATGCGAGATACGGCGAAGTGCTGTAAGCTTCCTGGCTGCCTTGTTTGCAAGATTTACAACATGGTTCTTCATGGTTAGTTTGGAGTCAAATTTCACCCCAAGGATATCAACTTCTTCTCCAGGTGCCAACATCCTCCCATTCATCCTTACTACTGCACCAGCATTACCATCATGGTGCCTAGAGACGATCATCATTTGCGTTTTCTCAGGTGCAAATGTTACTTGCCATCTATTTCCCCAAGCTGATATAGCTCTCAGCTGGTGATTGATGTAGCTTAGAGCAGCTGGCATTTCTTCTCTTGGATAAGTGAATGTCAGTGTACAGTCGTCTGCATATGCATGTGATTCTGGGATGAGATGAAGAAGGTCGTTGAAGTAGACATTCCATAACAGTGGACCCAGCACACTTCCTTGTGGAACGCTTGCCCCAATAGGATGTCTTGCTGATTCCGTTCCATTGAGGACTACACTTAGAGATCTACCATGAAGGTAATCACTGAGGAGACATAGCGTAGAGCCTGCAATTCCCAGTGCTTGAAGTTTTGCTAAGAGGCCCTGGTGCCACACCCGGTCGAAAGCGCCAGCAATGTCCAGTGCTACCACACAGCTGACTTTGGATTCATCCAGTGACTGGTGCCACTTAGTGGAGAGGTTTAACAACAGATCAGCAGCAGAGTAACCTTTCCTGAAGCCATATTGACGATCACAAAGTAGTGAGTGGTAGTCAAAAAAATCTGGCATTTGTCTTGAGATTATTGTCTCAAGGATCTTACCAGTGATTGACAGGAGTGACACTGGTCTGTAGTTGCTGATTTCTGCTCTGCTCTTCTTTTTGTGAACAGGGACTACGTTTGCCTCTTTCCATGGAGAGGGCCATTTGCACTGTACTAGGCAGTGCTGAAAGATGCGAGTTAGAGGTGCTGCTAGCTGGTCTGCACATCTTCTCAACAATCTTGGGCTCAACTTGTCTGGGCCCACAGCCTTTTCTTGGTCAAGTGATTTAAGAAGGAAATGCACCTCCTCCTGCCTTATTGTCACACCTGACAGTTTTGACACAGTTCTTGCAGCTAGTGAGGATCTGATAGTGAGGTGCTGGCCGACCCCTTATATAGCTTCCTTGGATGCTTCACTTTCATAGTTCCTTGATAATGTGAGTAGTCGCGAAAGCGCTTGGAATTTCTCTATTCTTTCAGAGTGGTTGTTTTGCATATATATATATATATATATATATATATATATATATATATATATATATATATATATATATATATATATATATATATGGTGGAGGACGACTGTGTATGAATAAACAGAAGAAATCTTTGATGGTGGTGACTGTTGCTCAAAGGAACTGGGGATACCCATCCACTCCCCTGGATCAAACCTGGTTACTCTACACATTCCTCAGACATTATATTATTTTCATCAACACTAAAAACAAAAATAAATGGAAACACATCTTTTACAAGTACTAATTGAATGAAGTAATTACTACTACTAATAAAACTAGTTCTACTGACCTCTCTTATTGTTGGTGGTGTTGCTGACGACGCCAGTAACAGCCGTGTTGATCATAAGTCCCAGCCTGGTAAGGCTGGACTGCCGGATCATGCCCCTGGCTACCATACCAGACATCCACACCAGCTCCTCCCTCCTGCCTCTCACCCCTCCACTCTTCCTGCTTCCCTCTTCTTTCTTCAGGCAACACTTCTTACCCTCTGCTGTCTCTTCTTGACTCTTTCTACCTCCTCCTCCTTCCACCTCTCTCCCTCCTCTATCTTCTTCCACCTTGTTCAATTTGAAGACACTGTTCACAACCCAACTCCTGCTAAATATTGAGGTCTTGGGGCTCGTTCCGCTTTTATGTTCCTCCAGATTTATTTTTGTTCCTCAGATTTGCATAGTTTAGCATATTCATAAGACGTATCTCCTCCATCGTTATGATGTCATCACATGTTTGTGAGAGTCACTCACAGTCTGATGTTAATAGTTCAAGTTGTGTACAAGTCTTGGCACCCGTCACACGTTTGTGTTTCTTTATGTGCTGACACCTTACACTACAGCACTTGCTGACACCTTACACTGCAGCACTTGCTGACACCTTACACTGCAGCACTTGCTGACACCTTACACTGCAGCACTTGCTGACACCTTACACTGCAGCACTTGCTGACACCTTACACTACAGCACTTGCTGACACCTTACACTACAGCACTTGCTGACACCTTACACTACAGCACTTGCTGACACCTTACACTACAGCACTTGCTGACACTACCACTTCATTCACTTACTATATATAATTTGCCTCACAGACATTCAAACTCTTGTAAATAAAAATGTTTATATCTTAAAGACAATATTTGTGGTAATAATTCACTTTGAACATTCTAATATTGACTTAAAGTTTATGCAAATTACGAACCGAAACTTTAATGTACCTTATAAATAATATTTTGAATTTATATGTTTATTAATTCAGTATAAGGAAAACCCTTGATCTCAGAAGTGAATTACTTTAGTTACTTATCAAAATAAATGAAAGAAAACGGTTACTCTACCTCAGATTTCTAGGAGTAACTTCTGTATTGTGATCAGAACTTAATACAAAATCATGAAATGTTCATATATCCTTTGCTTTGAGGATGGACATAAAATTTAACTTTTCCTTTAACATAGAATATAGTTTGCTTTAAATTACATGGAAGGATTTCGCATCACAGACATAAATATAAGCTCTTTTATCTTACTGTTGTCTACTCTATATACACTATTAATGCACGGATACACTATCAATAGTCTAACTTCTCATGGAAAATTTTAAGTGATACTCATGCGTATATCACAGCGGTGACCCTGGAAACATGACTTGCTCAACAACGATCACTTCTAACTTGTCTTGCTGTAACCTTGTACCTGTCTCATCATCACAATACTGTTATCACTTAATTTTTGCGTTGTGTCGTATATACATATATAGTATATATATTTCTTGAGTCTGTTCTTAGGTTAATGCTTAATCCTCTTGTCTGTGTTTGTAGCTGATATAATTACCGTCTCGAAGCACAAATCTGTTATACAATAATTAGTGGTCTTATTTTATGTGTATTTGACTCACTGGTGGCTGCTATCTTAAGCTTCTGGTTCATTCATGACTCATGAAAAATGTTATTCATCTCTGACTGCCTAATGAAAACTTCAACTACAGTTATTCAGTAATGGAGTGTGATTAATGGCTGGAATATGCATCTACAAGTGCCCTTCAGTTACAACTTTCATAAGGACTGGACTAATGGATCAGCAGTAACCAAGACAGGAAGATGTGAACGCAAACAATAAAGTTTGCTGAGGTGAAGAACTCAGTCTAGTTGATTTTTCTCTTAAATCAGGTTGTTTACGCTGACTCAACTTTATTTTCTTGTTGGCTCACACATTTATGCCAATGTTCCTGAGTACAGTCCTTGTTGCTGTGGTTACTGCGCTGTGTTGCTGTGGTTACTGCGCTGTGTTGCTGTGGTTACTGCGCTGTGTTGCTGTGGTTACTGCGCTGTGTTGCTGTGGTTACTGCGCTGTGTTGCTGTGGTTACTGCGCTGTGTTGCTGTGGTTACTGCGCTGTGTTGCTGTGGTTACTGCGCTGTGTTGCTGTGGTTACTGCGCTGTGTTGCTGTGGTTACTGCGCTGTGTTTACTCTGTATTATATTATTATTACTATTATATATTTATATATATATATATATATACATATATCTACGAAAATATGGCTAACTATGGGTTAGATATATACTATCAATAAATATGGGTTATATGTGTTATATATCAAATATAAGAACATATATAGCAAACATATATATAAATATATATATGTCCTATGTATTCACGTAACAACGCCGGCTAAAAGTTTTGGTATATAACGTTATACTTCAAAATATGTGAGAGTTAGGTCACAGCCAAGGCCACCAGCGGAACTAGTGATGATTGAGTGTGAATCAGAGGGCAACACCCTACTGTTGGATCTTTCCAGTGTACAAGCAAGATAATTCTTGACATCCATAAACTCTACTGCCAGTATAACTCTCATTCTTAAAATGAACTAAACTTAGGGAAGAGTAGTTTCACCTATCAAATAAATCTGTGGGACTAATCATAAAGATGTTGGATGAGGAGAGAGGCAGTTCATCCGTGGGACATCCATGGTGAGTCTCCCTTGTGTGTGTCGCTCCACAACACCAGCCACAATCTCTAACAACCTTTCTTGTTGTCTCACATGCTGTGCAGTAGTGATATTGGAACACTTCGGCCACCACGACTCTCTAATCTGACAATGGACGATGCTGTGGCGTGAGACAAATCAATATGAATGTAGTGGATGGTTTATGTGGGAGGTGTTAGTGCAGGCAGGACTGGTGTGGCGTAACTGAGGGTGTGGTGGCTGGCTGGCGTGGTCGGTAGTGATGTGGTGTGATTATGGGTGTGGCTGATATTGGCGGTGCTGGTATGGCGTCACTGAGGGTGGCTGGTGAGGGAGGTGTTGGTGTGGTGTCAGTGAGGGATGGCTGGGGAGGGCAGTGCTGGTATGGTGTCACTGGGGGTGGCTGGCGAGGAAGGTGTTGGTGTGGTGTCAGTGAGTGTGGCTGGTACTGGCGGTGCTGGTATGGTGTCACTGAGGGTGGCTGGTGAAGGCGGTGCTGGTGTAACGTCACTGAGAGTGGCTGGTGTTGGCGGTGTGGCTAAGTTCTTGCAATTGGAAGCGAGGCGACACTTGTTCTGTCACCCTGGCCACTATCCATGCTTGTGGCACTGCTTTGTCCTGACACTCTCACAGTGACTGGGGGTCAACTTGATTTCCACCACCACCACCCACTGACCTCTCGTGCCCAACTCCAACACCAACATAATTCATCCTCACTTTGTTTATCAGGTATTATTTACCAATTATGTGCAGATATATATGTATAGATGACACTTTCCTGTAAAGTCTTATAATTTTCGTGAAGCTGACAATAGTTCAAGCACGGGTTCTACAATACCATCATAGGAGACTTATAAGTATTATGTCAGAGAGCATTAGACACTGAGAACACGTCAACACACATGTCTTAGAGTGCCTAATACTGTTGTATCCAGGGTGTTAAGGATCTGGTTGATGCCTGAGAGAGAGAGAGAAGTATGACCAGGATTTCGCCTGAGTGTTGGGAAGGAGCTGTGGTCATTCTTGAGAGAGAGGAAGCTGTGGCAACTGGTGGCACCCAGGCAGGGGGAGGTGGTGCAGATGTGGCAACTGGTGGCACCCAGGCTGGGGGGATAGGTGGTTCAGCTGAGGGGCGGGATGGGTGGGGCGACACAACAGTTAGAGGGTGGTCGGTCCCCAACACTGCTTCTGGAACAAAAAAAATAAAACAGTTAGTGACTGGTAAATGAGGCACTAAATTCCACACAATTTACCTCGTACATCTTTACTTCATACATAGTAGTCTACCTTAACCAGGCCTTCTCCACAGTGTTCCCGTAACATAACAAGCTACAAGAATTTTGAAAGTAATATATGCTTAGAAATCTGTGGCACATTCGCATTGATAAGGAAAGGAAAGAACCGACCTGATACCTGCAGTAATTATTACTTTCTTAGAATGCCTTTTGGATGTTTTCATCCCCTGTATCAGTCAACATATATTTTTCAATGATTCGATCCTCATTCAAATAAGTGACTTTGAAATGGGAAAGAAAAATAAAGGCTCTGAATAAATTAACTCATGCTAAATAAATTATAAGATTTTCAAAATGAGAATTCTCGAAGTCAGATATAATTTTTAGGTAACATAGTTACTCCTGCAGGAATTATAACCATCTAATACTACAAGCTGCTAATACTCTAAAATTCAGAGTTGATGAGTCAGTAGACATCTATCCAAATTCACCTTAAACCAGCAAATAATAGAGCCAACAAGGTTGGAGAATACTCTAGACCTCATCTTCACTACAATGATGATCGGATACGAAATATTACGATATCAAAAGCAATATACTCAGATCACAACATAATAGAGGTTCAGACATATACGTGCGGGGCCCCAGAACAACAACATGTGATCAGTCACGAGGGAACCTTCACCAAATTCAACTTCAGTAACAAAAACATAAGGTGGGACCAAGTAAACCAGGTCCTAAATAATATAATCCGGGAAGATAGCTTAAGCATCATGGATCCAAACCTATGTGTAGAAAAAATTAGCTCTGTGGCACTCGAGGTACGCTCAAGGAAAAATTTTAAGGAAAAGGAGGAGAAAACGTAAACTAGAAAGAGAAAGTCGCTCACTATACAGGCGAAGGCAAAGAATAACAGAGCGGCTAAAAGAGGCCAATATATTTGTAATAAGTAGGTAGACGCTGGTCAGAGAAATAACAAACATCGAACTAAACCTAAACGAATCTTACTAGAATCAAGAAATGTGGAGAGAACTAAAAGCCATAAATGAAATTGAAAGAAACTCAAAGTATTTCTTTTCTTATGTCAAGCTCCTGGATGCTCTAGAAGACAAACAAAAGGCAGATGTAATATACACAGACTTTGCAAAAGTCTTTGACAAGTGTGACCATGGTGTAATAGCGCACTAAATGTGTGATAAAGGAATTACAGGAAAAGTTGGTAAATGGATCTAAAATTTCCTAAAAAATAGAACACAAATTGTAGTAGTAAACAGAGTCAAGTCTGAGGCGGCTACGATGAAAAGCAAAGACCTGGGTGACACAGACCTGGGTGACACAGACCTGGGTGACACAGACCTGGGTGACACAGACCTGGGTGACACAGACCTGGGTGACACAGACCTGGGTGACACAGACCTGGGTGACACAGACCTGGGTGACACAGACCTGGGTGACACAGACCTGGATGACACAGACCTGGGTGACACAGACCTGGATGACACAGACCTGGGTGACACAGACCTGGGTGACACAGACCTGGGTGACACAGACCTGGATGACACAGACCTGGGTGACACAGACCTGGATGACACAGACCTGGGTGACACAGACCTGGGTGACACAGACCTGGGTGACACAGACCTGGATGACACAGACCTGGGTGACACAGACCTGGGTGACACAGACCTGGGTGACACAGACCTGGATGACACAGACCTGGATGACACAGACCTGGGTGACACAGACCTGGGTGACACAGACCTGGGTGACACAGACCTGGGTGACACAGACCTGGGTGACACAGACCTGGGTGACACAGACCTGGATGACACAGACCTGGGTGACACAGACCTGGGTGACACAGACCTGGGTGACACAGACCTGGATGACACAGACCTGGGTGACACAGACCTGGGTGACACAGACCTGGGTGACACAGACCTGGGTGACACAGACCTGGATGACACAGACCTGGGTGACACAGACCTGGATGACACAGACCTGGATGACACAGACCTGGGGTGACACAGACCTGGATGACACAGACCTGGATGACACAGACCTGGGTGACACAGACCTGGATGACACAGACCTGGATGACACAGACCTGGGTGACACAGACCTGGATGACACAGACCTGGATGACACAGACCTGGGTGACACAGACCTGGATGACTCAGACCTGGATGACACAGACCTGGGTGACACAGACCTGGATGACACAGACCTGGGTGACACAGACCTGGGTGACACAGACCTGGGTGTCACAGACCTGGGTGACACAGACCTGGGTGACACAGACATGGATGACACAGACCTGGATGACACAGACCTGGGTGGCACAGACCTGGGTGACACAGACCTGGGTGACACAGACCTGGGTGACACAGACCTGGATGACACAGACCTGGATGACACAGACCTGGGTGACACAGACCAGGGTGACACAGACATGGATGACACAGACCTGGATGACACAGACCTGGGTGACACAGACCTGGGTGACACAGACCTGGGTGACACAGACCTGGATGACACAGACCTGGATGACACAGACCTGGATGACACAGACCTGGATGACACAGACCTGGGTGACACAGACCTGGGTGACACAGACCTGGGTGACACATACCTGGATGACACAGACCTGGGTGACACAGACCTGGGTGACACAGACCTGGATGACACAGACCTGGGTGACATAGACCTGGGTGACACAGACCTGGATGACACAGACCTGGGTGACACAGACCTGGGTGACACAGACCTGGGTGACACAGACCTGGATGACACAGCCCTGGATGACACAGACCTGGGTGACACAGACCTGGATGACTCAGACCTGGATGACACAGACCTGAGTGACACAGACCTGGGTGACACAGACCTGGGTGACACAGACCTGGGTGACACAGACCTGGGTGACACAGACCTGGATGACACAGACCTGGGTGACAGACCTGGGTGACACATACCTGGGTGACGCAGTCCTTGGTGACACAGACTGGGTGACACAGACCTGGGTGACACAGACCTGGGTGGCACAGACCTGGGTGACACAGACCTGGATGACACAGACCTGGGTGACACAGACCTGGGTGACACAGACCTGGGTGACACAGACCTGGATGACACAGACCTGGATGACACAGACCTGGATGACACAGACCTGGGTGGCACAGACCTGGGTGACACAGACCTGGGTGACACAGACCTGGGTGACACAGACCTGGATGACACAGACCTGGATGACACAGACCTGGGTGACACAGACCTGGGTGACACAGACATGGATGACACAGACCTGGATGACACAGACCTGGGTGACACAGACCTGGGTGACACAGACCTGGATGACACAGACCTGGATGACACAGACCTGGATGACACAGACCTGGATGACACAGACCTGGGTGACACAGACCTGGGTGACACAGACCTGGGTGACACATACCTGGATGACAGACCTGGGTGACACAGACCTGGGTGACACAGACCTGGATGACACAGACCTGGGTGACATAGACCTGGGTGACACAGACCTGGATGACACAGACCTGGGTGACACAGACCTGGGTGACACAAACCTGGGTGACACAGACCTGGATGACACAGACCTGGATGACACAGACCTGGGTGACACAGACCTGGGTGACACAGACCTGGATGACACAGACCAGGATGACACAGACCTGGATGACACAGACCTGGATGACACAGACCTGGGTGACACAGACCTGGGTGACACAGACCTGGGTGACACATACCTGGATGACACAGACCTGGGTGACACAGACCTGGGTGACACAGACCTGGGTGACACAGACCTGGATGACACAGACCTGGATGACACAGACCTGGGTGACACAGACCTGGATGACACAGTCCTGGATGACACAGACCTGAGTGACACAGACCTGGGTGACAAAGACCTGGGTGACACAGACCTGGGTGACACAGACCTGGGTGACACAGACCTGGATGACACAGACCTGGGTGACAGACCTGGGTGACACACACCTGGGTGACGCAGTCCTGGGTGACACAGACTGGGTGACACAGACCTGGGTGACACAGACCTGGGTGGCACAGACCTGGGTGACAGACCTGGATGACACAGACCTGGGTGACACAGACCTGGGTGACACAGACCTGGGTGACACAGACCTGGATGACACAGACCTGGATGACACAGACCTGGATGACACAGACCTGGGTGACACATACCTGGGTGACACAGACCTGGGTGACACAGACCTGGGTGACACAGGTCTGGGTGACACAGACCTGGGTGACACAGACCTGGGTGACACAGACCTGGGTGACACAGACCTGGGTGAGACAGACGTGGGTGACACAGACCTGGGTGACACAGATCTTGGTGACACAGACCAGGGTGACACAGACCTGGGTGACACAGACCTGGGTGACACAGACCTGGGTGACACACACCTGGGTGACATAGACCTGGGTGACACAGACCTGGGTGACACAGACCTGGGTGACACAGACCTGGGTGACACAGACCTGGGTGACACAGATCTGGATGACACAGACCTGGGTGACACATACCTGGGTGACACAGACCTGGGTGACACAGACCTGGTTGACACAGACCTGGGTGACACATACCTGGGTGACACAGACCTGGGTGACACAGACCTGGGTGACACAGACCTGGGTGACACAGACCTGGGTGACACAGACCTGGGTGACACAGACCTGGGTGACACAGACTTGGATGACACAGACCTGGGTGACACAGACCTGGGTGACACAGACCTGGGTGACATAGACCTGGGTGACACAGACCTGGGTGACACAGACCTGGGTGACACAGACCTGGGTGACACAGACCTGGGTGACACAGACCTGGGTGACACTGACCTGGGTGACACAGACCTGGGTGACACAGACGTGGGTGACACAGACCTGGGTGACACAGACCTGGGTGACAGACCTGGGTGACACAGACCTGGGTGACACAGACCTGGGTGACACTGACCTGGGTGACACAGACCTGGGTGACACAGACGTGGGTGACACAGACCTGGGTGACACAGACCTGGGTGACATAGACCTGGGTGACACAGACCTGGGTGACACAGACCTGGGTGACACAGACCTGGGTGACACAGACCTGGGTGACACAGACCTGGGTGACACAGACCTGGGTGACACTGACCTGGGTGACACAGACCTGGGTGACACAGACGTGGATGACACAGACCTGGGTGACACTGACCTGGGTGACACAGACCTGGGTGACACAGACCTGGGTGACATAGACCTGGGTGACACAGACCTGGGTGACACAGACCTGGGTGACACAGACCTGGGTGACACAGACCTGGGTGACACAGACCTGGGTGACACAGACCTGGGTGACACTGACCTGGGTGACACAGAGCTGGGTGACACAGACCTGGGTGACACAGACCTGGGTGACACTGACCTGGGTGACACAGACCTGGGTGACACAGACGTGGGTGACACAGACCTGGGTGACACAGACCTGGGTGACACAGACCTGGGTGACACAGACCTGGGTGACACTGACCTGGGTGACACAGACCTGGGTGACACAGACCTGGGTGACACAGACCTGGGTGACAGACCTGGGTGACACAGACCTGGGATGTCAGCCACAGCACCGTGTCTTCCTTTGCAGATGACACCCGAATATGCACGACAGTGTCCTCTACTGAAGACTCTGAAAAACTCCAAGTGGACATCAACCAAATCTTTAAATTGGCCGCAGAAAAGAAGATGAAGTTCAATGATGAGAAATTTCAATTACTCCGATATGAAAAACGTGAGGAAACTAAAACTATATCGGAATATAAAACAAATTCCAACCACACAATAGAGCGAAAACTAACGTCAAAGACCTGGGAGTGATCATGTCGGAGGAACTCACCTTCAAGGACCATAACTTTGTATCAATCGCATCTGCTAGAAAAATGACAGGATGGATAATGAGAACCTTCAAAACTAGGGAGGCCAAGCCCATGATGACACTCTTCAGGTCACTTGTTCTATCTAGGCTGGAATATTGCTGCACACTAACAGCACCTTTCAAGGCAGGTGAAATTGCTGACCTAGAAAATGTACAGAGAACCTTCACGGCGCGCATAACGGAGATAAAACACCTCACTTACTGGGAACGATTGAAGTTCCTGAACCTGTACTCCCTGGAACGCAGGCGGGAGAGATACATGATTATATACACCTGGAAAATCTTAGAGGGATTTAGTACCAAACTTGCACACAAAAATCACTCCCTACGAAAGCAAAAGACTCGGCAGACGATGCAACATCCTCCCAATGAAAACCAGAGATGTTACTAGCACGATAAGAGATAACACAGTAAGTTTCAGGGGCCCAAGATTGTTCAACTGCCTCCCAGCATACATAAGAGGGATTACCAATAGACCCCTGACTGTCTTCAAGAAGGCACTGGACAGGTACCTAAAGTCAGTTCCTGACCAGCCAGGCTGTGGTTTATACCTCAGTTTGTGTCCAGCAGTAACAGCCTGATTGATTACGGGCAGAAGACTGTTCAGCAGTCTTCCATCATACATAATGGGGATTATCAACAGAACCTTGGTTGCCTTCAAGATGGGGCTGGGCAGGTGCCTAAAGTCAGTGACTGACCAGCCAGGCTGTGGTTTGTATGCTGAATTTTGTGTGACCAGCAGTAACAGCCTGGTTGATCAGGTCCTGATCCACCACGAGGCCTGGTCATAGACACAGTCGCGGGGACGTTGACCACAGCAACATCGTCCCAGTAGACAGTCACAGACACAGTCGCGGGGACGTTGACCACAGCAACATCGTCCCAGTAGACAGTCACAGTTACACAGTCGCGGGGGCGTTGACCACAGCAACATCGTCTCAGTAGACAGTCACAGACACAGTCGCGGGGACGTTGACCACAGCAACATCGTCCCAGTAGACAGTCACAGACACAGTCGCGGGGACGTTGACCACAGCAACATCGTCCCAGTAGACAGTCACAGACACAGTCGCGGGGACGTTGACCACAGCAACATCGTCCCAGTAGACAGTCACAGACACAGTCGCGGGGACGTTGACCACAGCAACATCGTCCCAGTAGACAGTCACAGTTACACAGTCGCGGGGACGTTGACCACAGCAACATCGTCCCAGTAGACAGTCACAGACACAGTCGCGGGGGCGTTGACCACAGCAACATCGTCCCAGTAGACAGTCACAGTTACACAGTCGCGGGGGCGTTGACCACAGCAACATCGTCCCAGTAGACAGTCACAGTTACACAGTCGCGGGGACGTTGACCACAGCAACATCGTCCCAGTAGACAGTCACAGACACAGTCGCGGGGGCGTTGACCACAGCAACATCGTCCCAGTAGACAGTCACAGACACAGTCGCGGGGACGTTGACCACAGCAACATCGTCCCAGTAGACAGTCACAGACACAGTCGCGGGGACGTTGACCACAGCAACATCGTCCCAGTAGACAGTCACAGACACAGTCGCGGGGACGTTGACCACAGCAACATCGTCCCAGTAGACAGTCACAGACACAGTCGCGGGGACGTTGACCACAGCAACATCGTCCCAGTAGACAGTCACAGACACAGTCGCGGGGACGTTGACCACAGCAACATCGTCCCAGTAGACAGTCACAGTTACACAGTCGCGGGGACGTTGACCACAGCAACATCGTCCCAGTAGACAGTCACAGACACAGTCGCGGGGACGTTGACCACAGCAACATCGTCCCAGTAGACAGTCACAGTTACACAGTCGCGGGGACGTTGACCACAGCAACATCGTCCCAGTAGACAGTCACAGACACAGTCGCGGGGGCGTTGACCACAGCAACATCGTCCCAGTAGACAGTCAGAGACACAGTCGCGGGGACGTTGACCACAGCAACATCGTCCCAGTAGACAGTCACAGACACAGTCGCGGGGACGTTGACCACAGCAACATCGTCCCAGTAGACAGTCACAGACACAGTCGCGGGGACGTTGACCACAGCAACATCGTCCCAGTAGACAGTCACAGTTACACAGTCGCGGGGACGTTGACCACAGCAACATCGTCCCAGTAGACAGTCACAGTTACACAGTCGCGGGGACGTTGACCACAGCAACATCGTCCCAGTAGACAGTCACAGTTACAGTCGCGGGGACGTTGACCACAGCAACATCGTCCCAGTAGACAGTCACAGTTACACAGTCGCGGGGACGTTGACCACAGCAACATCGTCCCAGTAGACAGTCACAGTTACACAGTCGCGGGGACGTTGACCACAGCAACATCGTCCCAGTAGACAGTCACAGACACAGTCGCGGGGACGTTGACCACAGCAACATCGTCCCAGTAGACAGTCACAGACACAGTCGCGGGGACGTTGACCACAGCAACATCGTCCCAATAGACAGTCACAGTTACACAGTCGCGGGGACGTTGACCACAGCAACATCGTCCCAGTAGACAGTCACAGACACAGTCGCGGGGACGTTGACCACAGCAACATCGTCCCAGTAGACAGTCACAGTTACACAGTCGAGGGGACGTTGACCACAGCAACATCGTCCCAGTAGACAGTCACAGTTACACAGTCGCGGGGACGTTGACCACAGCAACATCGTCCCAGTAGACAGTCACAGTTACACAGTCGCGGGGACGTTGACCACAGCAACATCGTCCCAGTAGACAGTCACAGACACAGTCGCGGGGACGTTGACCACAGCAACATCGTCCCAGTAGACAGTCACAGACACAGTCGCGGGGACGTTGACCACAGCAACATCGTCCCAGTAGACAGTCACAGACACAGTCGCGGGGACGTTGACCACAGCAACATCGTCCCAGTAGACAGTCACAGACACAGTCGCGGGGACGTTGACCACAGCAACATCGTCCCAATAGACAGTCACAGTTACACAGTCGCGGGGACGTTGACCACAGCAACATCGTCCCAGTAGACAGTCACAGACACAGTCGCGGGGACGTTGACCACAGCAACATCGTCCCAGTAGACAGTCACAGTTACACAGTCGCGGGGACGTTGACCACAGCAACATCGTCCCAGTAGACAGTCACAGTTACACAGTCGCGGGGACGTTGACCACAGCAACATCGTCCCAGTAGACAGTCACAGTTACACAGACGCGGGGACGTTGACCACAGCAACATCGTCCCAGTAGACAGTCACAGACACAGTCGCGGGGACGTTGACCACAGCAACATCGTCCCAGTAGACAGTCACAGACACAGTCGCGGGAACGTTGACCACAGCAACATCGTCCCAGTAGACAGTCACAGACACAGTCGCGGGGACGTTGACCACAGCAACATCGTCCCAGTAGACAGTCACAGACACAGTCGCGGGGACGTTGACCACAGCAACATCGTCCCAGTAGACAGTCACAGTTACACAGTCGCGGGGACGTTGACCACAGCAACATAGTCCCAGTAGACAGTCACAGTTACACAGTCGCGGGGACGTTGACCACAGCAACATCGTCCCAGTAGACAGTCACAGTTACACAGTCGCGGGGACGTTGACCACAGCAACATCGTCCCAGTAGACAGTCACAGTTACACAGTCGCGGGGACGTTGACCACAGCAACATCGTCCCAGTAGACAGTCACAGTTACACAGTCGCGGGGACGTTGACCACAGCAACATCGTCCCAGTAGACAGTCACAGTTACAGTCGCGGGGACGTTGACCACAGCAACATCGTCCCAGTAGACAGTCACAGACACAGTCGCGGGGACGTTGACCACAGCAACATCGTCCCAGTAGACAGTCACAGTTAAACAGTCGCGGGGACGTTGACCACAGCAACATCGTCCCAGTAGACAGTCACAGTTACACAGTCGCGGGGACGTTGACCACAGTAACATCGTCCCAGTAGACAGTCACAGACACAGTCGCGGGGACGTTGACCACAGCAACATCGTCCCAGTAGACAGTCACAGTTACACAGTCGCGGGGACGTTGACCACAGCAACATCGTCCCAGTAGACAGTCACAGTTACACAGTCGCGGGGACGTTGATCACAGCAACATCGTCCCAGTAGACAGTCACAGTTACACAGTCGCGGGGCCGTTGACCACAGCAACATCGTCCCAGTAGACAGTCACAGTTACACAGTCGCGGGGACGTTGACCACAGCAACATCGTCCCAGTAGACAGTCACAGTTACAGTCGCGGGGACGTTGACCACAGCAACATCGTCCCAGTAGACAGTCACAGACACAGTCGCGGGGACGTTGACCACAGCAACATCGTCCCAGTAGACAGTGACAGTTACACAGTCGCGGGGACGTTGACCACAGCAACATCGTCCCAGTAGACAGTCACAGTTACACAGTCGCGGGGACGTTGACCACAGCAACATCGTCCCAGTAGACACAGTTACACAGTCGCGGGGACGTTGACCACAGCAACATCGTCCCAGTAGACAGTCACAGTTACACAGTCGCGGGGACGTTGACCACAGCAACATCGTCCCAGTAGACAGTTACAGTTACACAGTCGCGGGGACGTTGACCACAGAAACATCGTCCCAGTAGACAGTCACAGTTACAGTCGCGGGGACGTTGACCACAGCAACATCGTCCCAGTAGACAGTCACAGACACAGTCGCGGGGACGTTGACCACAGCAACATCGTCCCAGTAGACAGTCACAGTTACACAGTCGCGGGGACGTTGACCACAGCAACATCGTCCCAGTAGACAGTCACAGTTACACAGTCGCGGGGACGTTGACCACAGCAACATCGTCCCAGTAGACAGTCACAGTTACACAGTCGCGGGGACGTTGACCACAGAAACATCGTCCCAGTAGACAGTCACAGTTACAGTCGCGGGGACGTTGACCACAGCAACATCGTCCCAGTAGACAGTCACAGACACAGTCGCGGGGACGTTGACCACAGCAACATCGTCCCAGTAGACAGTCACAGTTACACAGTCGCGGGGACGTTGACCACAGCAACATCGTCCCAGTAGACAGTCACAGTTACACAGTCGCGGGGACGTTGACCACAGCAACATCGTCCCAGTAGACAGTCACAGACACAGTCGCGGGGACGTTGACCACAGCAACATCGTCCCAGTAGACAGTCACAGACACAGTCGCGGGGACGTTGACCACAGCAACATCGTCCCAGTAGACAGTCACAGACACAGTCGCGGGGACGTTGACCACAGCAACATCGTCCCAGTAGACAGTCACAGACACAGTCGCGGGGACGTTGGCCACAGCAACATCGTCCCAGTAGACAGTCACAGTTACACAGTCGCGGGGACGTTGACCACAGCAACATCGTCCCAGTAGACAGTCACAGTTACACAGTCGCGGGGACGTTGACCACAGCAACATCGTCCCAGTAGACAGTCACAGTTACACAGTCGCGGGGACGTTGACCACAGCAACATCGTCCCAGTAGACAGTCACAGTTACACAGTCGCGGGGACGTTGACCACAGCAACATCGTCCCAGTAGACAGTCACAGTTACACAGTCGCGGGGACGTTGACCACAGCAACATCGTCACAGTAGACAGTCACAGTTACACAGTCGCGGGGACGTTGACCACAGCAACATCGTCCCAGTAGACAGTCACAGTTACACAGTCGCGGGGACGTTGACCACAGCAACATCGTCCCAGTAGACAGTCACAGTTACACAGTCGCGGGGACGTTGACCACAGCAACATCGTCCCAGTAGACAGTCACAGTTACACAGTCGCGGGGACGTTGACCACAGCAACATCGTCCCAGTAGACAGTCACAGTTACACAGTCGCGGGGACGTTGACCACAGCAACATCGTCCCAGTAGACAGTCACAGTTACACAGTCGCGGGGACGTTGACCACAGCAACATCGTCCCAGTAGACAGTCACAGTTACACAGTCGCGGGGACGTTGACCACAGCAACATCGTCCCAGTAGACAGTCACAGTTACACAGTCGCGGGGACGTTGACCACAGCAACATCGTCACAGTAGACAGTCACAGTTACATAGTCGCGGTGACGTTGACCACAGCAACATCGTCCCAGTAGACAGTCACAGTTACACAGTCGCGGGGACGTTGACCACAGCAACATCGTCACAGTAGACAGTAACAGTTACACAGTCGCGGGGACGTTGACCACAGCAACATCGTCACAGTAGACAGTCACAGTTACACAGTCGCGGGGACGTTGACCACAGCAACATCGTCCCAGTAGACAGTCACAGTTACACAGTCGCGGGGACGTTGACCACAGCAACATCGTCCCAGTAGACAGTCACAGACACAGTCGCGGGGACGTTGACCACAGCAACATCGTCCCAGTAGACAGTCACAGTTACACAGTCGCGGGGACGTTGACCACAGCAACATCGTCACAGTAGACAGTCACAGTTACACAGTCGCGGGGACGTTGACCACAGCAACATCGTCACAGTAGACAGTCACAGTTACACAGTCGCGGGGACGTTGACCACAGCAACATCGTCCCAGTAGACAGTCACAGTTACACAGTCGCGGGGACGTTGACCACAGCAACATCGTCCCAGTAGACAGTCACAGTTACACAGTCGCGGGGACGTTGACCACAGCAACATCGTCCCAGTAGACAGTCACAGTTACACAGTCGCGGGGACGTTGACCACAGCAACATCGTCCCAGTAGACAGTCACAGTTACACAGTCGCGGGGACGTTGACCACAGCAACATCGTCACAGTAGACAGTCACAGTTACACAGTCGCGGGGACGTTGACCACAGCAACATCGTCCCAGTAGACAGTCACAGACACAGTCGCGGGGACGTTGACCACAGCAACATCGTCCCAGTAGACAGTCACAGACACAGTCGCGGGGACGTTGACCACAGCAACATCGTCCCAGTAGACAGTCACAGACACAGTCGCGGGGACGTTGGCCACAGCAACATCGTCCCAGTAGACAGTCACAGTTACACAGTCGCGGGGACGTTGACCACAGCAACATCGTCCCAGTAGACAGTCACAGTTACACAGTCGCGGGGACGTTGACCACAGCAACATCGTCCCAGTAGACAGTCACAGTTACACAGTCGCGGGGACGTTGACCACAGCAACATCGTCCCAGTAGACAGTCACAGTTACACAGTCGCGGGGACGTTGACCACAGCAACATCGTCCCAGTAGACAGTCACAGTTACACAGTCGCGGGGACGTTGACCACAGCAACATCGTCACAGTAGACAGTCACAGTTACACAGTCGCGGGGACGTTGACCACAGCAACATCGTCCCAGTAGACAGTCACAGTTACACAGTCGCGGGGACGTTGACCACAGCAACATCGTCCCAGTAGACAGTCACAGTTACACAGTCGCGGGGACGTTGACCACAGCAACATCGTCCCAGTAGACAGTCACAGTTACACAGTCGCGTGGACGTTGACCACAGCAACATCGTCCCAGTAGACAGTCACAGTTACACAGTCGCGGGGACGTTGACCACAGCAACATCGTCCCAGTAGACAGTCACAGTTACACAGTCGCGGGGACGTTGACCACAGCAACATCGTCACAGTAGACAGTCTCAGTTACACAGTCGCGGGGACGTTGACCACAGCAACATCGTCCCAGTAGACAGTCACAGTTACACAGTCGCGGGGACGTTGACCACAGCAACATCGTCACAGTAGACAGTCACAGTTACACAGTCGCGGGGACGTTGACCACAGCAACATCGTCCCAGTAGACAGTCACAGGCACAGTCGCGGGGACGTTGACCACAGCAACATCGTCCCAGTAGACAGTCACAGTTACACAGTCGCGGGGACGTTGACCACAGCAACATCGTCCCAGTAGACAGTCACAGTTACACAGTCGCGGGGACGTTGACCACAGCAACATCGTCCCAGTAGACAGTCACAGTTACACAGTCGCGGGGACGTTGACCACAGCAACATCGTCCCAGTAGACAGTCACAGTTACACAGTCGCGGGGACGTTGACCACAGCAACATCGTCCCAGTAGACAGTCACAGACACAGTCGCGGGGACGTTGACCACAGCAACATCGTCCCAGTAGACAGTCACAGTTACACAGTCGCGGGGACGTTGACCACAGCAACATCGTCCCAGTAGACAGTCACAGTTACACAGTCGCGGGGACGTTGACCACAGCAACATCGTCCCAGTAGACAGTCACAGTTACACAGTCGCGGGGACGTTGACCACAGCAACATCGTCCCAGTAGACAGTCACAGTTACACAGTCGCGGGGACGTTGACCACAGCAACATCGTCCCAGTAGACAGTCACAGTTACACAGTCGCGGGGACGTTGACCACAGCAACATCGTCCCAGTAGACAGTCACAGTTACACAGTCGCGGGGACGTTGACCACAGCAACATCGTCACAGTAGACAGTCACAGTTACACAGTCGCGGGGACGTTGACCACAGCAACATCGTCCCAGTAGACAGTCACAGTTACACAGTCGCGGGGACGTTGACCACAGCAACATCGTCACAGTAGACAGTCACAGTTACACAGTCGCGGGGACGTTGACCACAGCAACATCGTCACAGTAGACAGTCACAGTTACACAGTCGCGGGGACGTTGACCACAGCAACATCGTCCCAGTAGACAGTCACAGTTACACAGTCGCGGGGACGTTGACCACAGCAACATCGTCCCAGTAGACAGTCACAGTTACACAGTCGCGGGGACGTTGACCACAGCAACATCGTCACAGTAGACAGTCACAGTTACACAGTCGCGGGGACGTTGACCACAGCAACATCGTCACAGTAGACAGTCACAGTTACACAGTCGCGGGGACGTTGACCACAGCAACATCGTCCCAGTAGACAGTCACAGTTACACAGTCGCGGGGACGTTGACCACAGCAACATCGTCCCAGTAGACAGTCACAGTTACACAGTCGCGGGGACGTTGACCACAGCAACATCGTCCCAGTAGACAGTCACAGTTACACAGTCGCGTGGACGTTGACCACAGCAACATCGTCCCAGTAGACAGTCACAGTTACACAGTCGCGGGGACGTTGACCACAACAACATCGTCCCAGTAGACAGTCACAGTTACACAGTCGCGGGGACGTTGACCACAGCAACATCGTCCCAGTAGACAGTCACAGTTACACAGTCGCGGGGACGTTGACCACAGCAACATCGTCCCAGTAGACAGTCACAGTTACACAGTCGCGGGGACGTTGACCACAGCAACATCGTCCCAGTAGACAGTCACAGTTACACAGTCGCGGGGACGTTGACCACAGCAACATCGTCCCAGTAGACAGTCACAGTTACACAGTCGCGGGGACGTTGACCACAGCATCATCGTCACAGTAGACAGTCACAGTTACACAGTCGCGGGGACGTTGACCACAGCAACATCGTCACAGTAGACAGTCACAGTTACACAGTCGCGGGGACGGTGACCACAGCAACATCGTCCCAGTTGACAGTCACAGTTACACAGTCGCGGGGACGTTGACCACAGCAACATCGTCCCAGTAGACAGTCACAGTTACACAGTCGCGGGGACGTTGACCACAGCAACATCGTCACAGTAGACAGTCACAGTTACACAGTCGCGGGGACGTTGACCACAGCAACATCGTCACAGCAGACAGTCACAGTTACACAGTCGCGGGGACGTTGACCACAGCAACATCGTCACAGTAGACAGTCACAGTTACACAGTCGCGGGGACGTTGACCACAGCAACATCGTCACAGTAGACAGTCACAGTTACACAGTCGCGGGGACGTTGACCACAGCAACATCGTCACAGTAGACAGTCACAGTTACACAGTCGCGGGGACGTTGACCACAGCAACATCGTCACAGTAGACAGTCACAGTTACACAGTCGCGGGGACGTTGACCACAGCAACATCGTCACAGTAGACAGTCACAGTTACACAGTCGCGGGGACGTTGACCACAGCAACATCGTCACAGTAGACAGTCACAGTTACACAGTCGCGGGGACGTTGACCACAGCAACATCGTCACAGTAGACAGTCACAGTTACACAGTCGCGGGGACGTTGACCACAGCAACATCGTCACAGTAGACAGTCACAGTTACACAGTCGCGGGGACGTTGACCACAGCAACATCGTCACAGTAGACAGTCACAGACACAGTCGCGGGGACGTTGACCACAGCAACATCGTCACAGTAGACAGTCACAGTTACACAGTCGCGGGGACGTTGACCACAGCAACATCGTCACAGTAGACAGTCACAGTTACACAGTCGCGGGGACGTTGACCACAGCAACATCGTCACAGTAGACAGTCACAGTTACACAGTCGCGGGGACGTTGACCACAGCAACATCGTCACAGTAGACAGTCACAGTTACACAGTCGCGGGGACGTTGACCACAGCAACATCGTCCCAGTAGACAGTCACAGACACAGTCGCGGGGACGTTGACCACAGCAACATCGTCACAGTAGACAGTCACAGTTACACAGTCGCGGGGACGTTGACCACAGCAACATCGTCACAGTAGACAGTCACAGTTACACAGTCGCGGGGACGTTGACCACAGCAACATCGTCCCAGTAGACAGTCACAGTTACACAGTCGCGGGGACGTTGACCACAGCAACATCGTCACAGTAGACAGTCACAGTTACACAGTCGCGGGGACGTTGACCACAGCAACATCGTCGAAGTAGACAGTCACAGGCACAGTCGCGGGGACGTTGACCACAGCAACATCGTCCCAGTAGACAGTCACAGTTACACAGTCGCGGGGACGTTGACCACAGTAACATCGTCCCAGTAGACAGTCACAGACACAGTCGCGGGGACGTTGACCACAGCAACATCGTCCCAGTAGACAGTCACAGTTACACAGTCGCGGGGACGTTGACCACAGCAACATCGTCCCAGTAGACAGTCACAGTTACACAGTCGCGGGGACGTTGACCACAGCAACATCACAGCAACATCGTCCCAGTAGACAGTCACAGTTACACAGTCGCGGGGACGTTGACCACAGCAACATCGTCCCAGTAGACAGTCACAGTTACACAGTCGCGGGGACGTTGACCACAGCAACATCGTCCCAGTAGACAGTCACAGTTACACAGTCGCGGGGACGTTGACCACAGCAACATCGTCCCAGTAGACAGTCACAGTTACACAGTCGCGGGGACGTTGACCACAGCAACATCGTCACAGTAGACAGTCACAGTTACACAGTCGCGGGGACGTTGACCACAGCAACATCGTCACAGTAGACAGTCACAGTTACACAGTCGCGGGGACGTTGACCACAGCAACATCGTCCCAGTAGACAGTCACAGTTACACAGTCGCGGGGACATTGACCACAGCAACATCGTCCCAGTAGACAGTCACAGTTACACAGTCGCGGGGACGTTGACCACAGCAACATCGTCACAGTAGACAGTCACAGTTACACAGTCGCGGGGACGTTGACCACAGCAACATCGTCACAGTAGACAGTCACAGTTACACAGTCGCGGGGACGTTGACCACAGCAACATCGTCCCAGTAGACAGTCACAGTTACACAGTCGCGGGGACGTTGACCACAGCAACATCGTCCCAGTAGACAGTCACAGTTACACAGTCGCGGGGACGTTGACCACAGCAACATCGTCCCAGTAGACAGTCACAGTTACACAGTCGCGGGAACGTTGATCACAGCAACATCGTCCCAGTAGACAGTCACAGTTACACAGTCGCGGGGACGTTGACCACAGCAACATCGTCCCAGTAGACAGTCACAGTTACACAGTCGCGGGGACGTTGACCACAGCAACATCGTCCCAGTAGACAGTCACAGTTACACAGTCGCGGGGACGTTGACCACAGCAACATCGTCCCAGTAGACAGTCACAGTTACACAGTCGCGGGGACGTTGACCACAGCAACATCGTCACAGTAGACAGTCACAGTTACACAGTCGCGGGGACGTTGACCACAGCAACATCGTCACAGTAGACAGTCACAGTTACACAGTCGCGGGGACGTTGACCACAGCAACATCGTCCCAGTAGACAGTCACAGTTACACAGTCGCGGGGACGTTGACCACAGCAACATCGTCCCAGTAGACAGTCACAGTTACACAGTCGCGGGGACGTTGACCACAGCAACATCGTCACAGTAGACAGTCACAGTTACACAGTCGCGGGGACGTTGACCACAGCAACATCGTCACAGTAGACAGTCACAGTTACACAGTCGCGGGGACGTTGACCACAGCAACATCGTCCCAGTAGACAGTCACAGTTACACAGTCGCGGGGACGTTGACCACAGCAACATCGTCCCAGTAGACAGTCACAGTTACACAGTCGCGGGGACGTTGACCACAGCAACATCGTCCCAGTAGACAGTCACAGTTACACAGTCGCGTGGACGTTGACCACAGCAACATCGTCCCAGTAGACAGTCACAGTTACACAGTCGCGGGGACGTTGACCACAACAACATCGTCCCAGTAGACAGTCACAGTTACACAGTCGCGGGGACGTTGACCACAGCAACATCGTCCCAGTAGACAGTCACAGTTACACAGTCGCGGGGACGTTGACCACAGCAACATCGTCCCAGTAGACAGTCACAGTTACACAGTCGCGGGGACGTTGACCACAGCAACATCGTCCCAGTAGACAGTCACAGTTACACAGTCGCGGGGACGTTGACCACAGCAACATCGTCCCAGTAGACAGTCACAGTTACACAGTCGCGGGGACGTTGACCACAGCATCATCGTCACAGTAGACAGTCACAGTTACACAGTCGCGGGGACGTTGACCACAGCAACATCGTCACAGTAGACAGTCACAGTTACACAGTCGCGGGGACGGTGACCACAGCAACATCGTCCCAGTTGACAGTCACAGTTACACAGTCGCAGGGACGTTGACCACAGCAACATCGTCCCAGTAGACAGTCACAGTTACACAGTCGCGGGGACGTTGACCACAGCAACATCGTCACAGTAGACAGTCACAGTTACACAGTCGCGGGGACGTTGACCACAGCAACATCGTCACAGCAGACAGTCACAGTTACACAGTCGCGGGGACGTTGACCACAGCAACATCGTCACAGTAGACAGTCACAGTTACACAGTCGCGGGGACGTTGACCACAGCAACATCGTTACAGTAGACAGTCACAGTTACACAGTCGCGGGGACGTTGACCACAGCAACATCGTCACAGTAGACAGTCACAGTTACACAGTCGCGGGGACGTTGACCACAGCAACATCGTCACAGTAGACAGTCACAGTTACACAGTCGCGGGGACGTTGACCACAGCAACATCGTCACAGTAGACAGTCACAGTTACACAGTCGCGGGGACGTTGACCACAGCAACATCGTCACAGTAGACAGTCACAGTTACACAGTCGCGGGGACGTTGACCACAGCAACATCGTCACAGTAGACAGTCACAGTTACACAGTCGCGGGGACGTTGACCACAGCAACATCGTCACAGTAGACAGTCACAGACACAGTCGCGGGGACGTTGACCACAGCAACATCGTCACAGTAGACAGTCACAGTTACACAGTCGCGGGGACGTTGACCACAGCAACATCGTCACAGTAGACAGTCACAGTTACACAGTCGCGGGGACGTTGACCACAGCAACATCGTCACAGTAGACAGTCACAGTTACACAGTCGCGGGGACGTTGACCACAGCAACATCGTCACAGTAGACAGTCACAGTTACACAGTCGCGGGGACGTTGACCACAGCAACATCGTCCCAGTAGACAGTCACAGACACAGTCGCGGGGACGTTGACCACAGCAACATCGTCACAGTAGACAGTCACAGTTACACAGTCGCGGGGACGTTGACCACAGCAACATCGTCACAGTAGACAGTCACAGTTACACAGTCGCGGGGACGTTGACCACAGCAACATCGTCCCAGTAGACAGTCACAGTTACACAGTCGCGGGGACGTTGACCACAGCAACATCGTCACAGTAGACAGTCACAGTTACACAGTCGCGGGGACGTTGACCACAGCAACATCGTCGAAGTAGACAGTCACAGGCACAGTCGCGGGGACGTTGACCACAGCAACATCGTCCCAGTAGACAGTCACAGACACAGTCGCGGGGACGTTGACCACAGCAACATCGTCACAGTAGACAGTCACAGTTACACAGTCGCGGGGACGTTGACCACAGCAACATCGTCCCAGTAGACAGTAACAGTTACACAGTCGCGGGGACGTTGACCACAGCAACATCGTCACAGTAGACAGTCACAGTTACACAGTCGCGGGGACGTTGACCACAGCAACATCGTCCCAGTAGACAGTCACAGTTACACAGTCGCGGGGACGTTGACCACAGCAACATCGTCCCAGTAGACAGTCACAGGCATAGTCGCGGGGACGTTGACCACAGCAACATCGTCCCAGTAGACAGTCACAGACACAGTCGCGGGGACGTTGACCACAGCAACATCGTCCCAGTAGACAGTCACAGGCACAGTCGCGGGGACGTTGACCACAGCAACATCGTCCCAGTAGACAGTCACAGACACAGTCGCGGGGACGTTGACCACAGCAACATCGTCCCAGTAGACAGTCACAGTTACACAGTCGCGGGGACGTTGACCACAGCAACATCGTCCCAGTAGACAGTCACAGGCACAGTCGCGGGGACGTTGACCACAGCAACATCGTCCCAGTAGACAGTCACAGGCACAGTCGCGGGGACGTTGACCACAGCAACATCGTCCCAGTAGACAGTCACAGACACAGTCGCGGGGACGTTGACCACAGCAACATCGTCACAGTAGACAGTCACAGTTACACAGTCGCGGGGACGTTGACCACAGCAACATCGTCACAGTAGACAGTCACAGTTACACAGTCGCGGGGACGTTGACCACAGCAACATCGTCCCAGTAGACAGTCACAGTTACACAGTCGCGGGGACGTTGACCACAGCAACATCGTCACAGTAGACAGTCACAGTTACACAGTCGCGGGGACGTTGACCACAGCAACATCGTCACAGTAGACAGTCACAGTTACACAGTCGCGGGGACGTTGACCACAGCAACATCGTCACAGTAGACAGTCACCGTTACACAGTTATTTAGCCAAACATTAAAATCCATTAACTTATATAGAACATAACAGTGTTGTACCTCGTTATAACGGATCCTCTGATGGAATGTTGTAATTATTTATAGTAAGTGAAAGAGAGACAGAGAGAAGAGGTAGGGGTGAAATCATAGCTCCTGGCCCCGTCTCTTCACTGGTCGCTACTAGGTCCACTCTCTCCCTGCTTCGTGACCTTTATCATACCTCTTCTTAAAGGTATGTATGGATCCCGCCTCCACTACATCACTCTCCAGATTGTTTCATCTCCTGACAACTGTGTAACTGAAGAAGTACTTCCTAACATCCCTGTGACTCATCTGAACTTTCACCTTCCAGTTGTGACCTCTTGATATTGTGTCCCATCTCTGGAACATTCACTTCCTCTCAGTCAGGTTAGGTGCGCCAGGAAACAGGACAAGTGTTTCCTGGTGCAAGTCTTAGTCAGATGATGACCCGACGTTGGAACTTTTGGTCATGTGACCGAGGTCTTCCGCTGGCTTACCGGTCCACCCCTTTAAAAATTAAGGTCAGTTAAAGCCATTTAGTATTGTAGTATGTATCCTCTCAGTATTTTTTATGCTGTTATCCTCCCCCCTCATCGTCTCTCCTGTCCTCTAGTGTCGTCACGTCCAGTTATTTAATCTTTCCTATTAGGACAAACGTGTCAGCTACGGCACTAATTTTATTGCGAACCATTGAACTTTCTCTAATTTCTTGACGTGTTTGACCAGTTGTGGGTTCCATACTGGTGCTGCTTACTCCAGTATGGGCCTGACGTACACGGTGTACAGTGTCGTGAATGACTCCTTACTAGGGTGTCGAAACGTTATGTGCAGGTTAGCCAGGCACCAGTATGCTGCAGCAGTTACTGGTTGATGTGGTCCTCAGGAGAGGTGCTCGGTATGATGCTTACCTCAACATCTTTTTCCTTGAGTGTGTGTATGGTGTTGGTGAGAGTGTGAAGGTCACCATGGTGTTGGTGTGAGTGTGAAGGTCACCCTGGTATTGGTGTGAGTGTGAAGGTCACCCTGGTGTTGGTGAGAGTGTGAAGGTCACCCTGGTGTTGGTGTGAGTGTGAAGGTCACCCTGGTATTGGTGTGAGTGTGAAGGTCACCCTGGTGTTGGTGAGAGTGTGAAGGTCACCCTGGTGTTGGTGTGAGTGTGAAGGTCACCCTGGTGTTGGTGAGAGTATGAAGGTCACCCTGGTGTTGGTGAGAGTGTGAAGGTCACCCTGGTGTTGGTGAGAGTATGAAGGTCACCCTTGTGTTGGTGTGAGTGTGAAGGTCACCCTGGTGTTGGTGAGAGTGTGAAGGTCACCCTGGTGTTCGTGAGAGTGTGAAGGTCACCCTGGTGTTGGTGAGAGTATGAAGGTCACCCTGGTGTTGGTGAGAGTGTGAAGGTCACCCTGGTGTTGGTGAGAGTATGAAGGTCACCCTTGTGTTGGTGAGAGTATGAAGGTCACCCTGGTGTTGGTGTGAGTGTGAAGGTCACCCTGGTGTTGGTGTGAGTGTGAAGGTCACCCTGGTGTTGGAGAGAATATGAAGGTCACCCTGGTGTTGGTGTGAGTGTGAAGGTCACCCTGGTGTTGGTGAGAGTATGAAGGTCACCCTGGTGTTGGTGCGAGTTTGAAGGTCACCGTGTTGTTGGTGAGAGTATGAAGGTCACCCTGGTGTTGGTGAGAGTATGAAGGTCACCCTGGTGTTGGTGAGAGTGTGAAGGTCACCCTGGTGTTGGTGTGAGTCTGAAGGTCACCGTGTTGTTGGTGAGAGTATGAAGGTCACCCTGGTGTTGGTGTGAGTGTGAAGGTCACATTGGTGTTGGTGTGAGTGTGAAAGTCACCCTGGTGTTGGTGAGAGTGTGAAGGTCACCGTGTTGTTGGTGAGAGTGTGAAGGTCACCGTGTTGTTGGTGAGAGTGTGAAGGTCACCCTGGTGTTACTGAGAGTGTGAAGGTCACCCTGGTGTTGGTGTGAGTGTGAAGGTAACCGTGTTGTTGGTGAGAGTGTGAAGGTCACCCTGGTGTTGGTGTGAGTGTGAAGGTCACCCTGGTGTTGGTGAGAGTGTGAAGGTCACCCTGGTGTTACTGAGAGTGTGAAGGTCACCCTGGTGTTGGTGTGAGTGTGAAGGTCACCGTGTTGTTGGTGAGAGTGTGAAGGTCACCCTGGTGTTGGTGAGAGTATGAAGGTCACCCTGGTGTTGGTGTGAGTGTGAAGGTCACCCTGGTGTTGGTGTGAGTGTGAAGGTCACCCTGGTGCTTGTGTGAGAGTGAAGGTCACCCTGGTGTTGGTGAGAGTGTGAAGGTCACCCTGGTGTTGGTGTGAGTGTGAAGGTCACCCTGGTGTTGGTGAGAGTGTGAAGGTCACCCTGGTGTTGGTGAGAGTGTGAAGGTCACCCTGGTGGTGTGAGTGTGAAGGTCACCCTGGTGTTGGTGTGAGTGTGAAGGTCACCCTGGTGTTGGTGTGAGTGTGAAGGTCACCCTGGTGTTTGTGTGAGTGTGAAGGTCACCCTGGTGTTGGTGTGAGTGTGAAGGTCACCCTGGTGTTGGTGTGAGTGTGAAGGTCACCCTGGTGTTTGTGTGAGTCTGAAGGTCACCCTGGTGTTTGTGTGAGTGTGAAGGTCACCCTGGTGTTGGTGTGAGTGTGAAGGTCACCCTGGTGTTGGTGTGAGTGTGAAGGTCACCCTGGTGTTGGTGAGAGTGTGAAGGTCACCCTGGTGTGGGTGTGAGTGTGAAGGTCACCTTGGTGTTGGTGAGAGTGTGAAGGTCACCCTGGTGTTGGTGAGAGTGTGAAGGTCACCCTGGTGTTGGTGTGAGTGTGAAGGTCACCCTGGTGTTGGCGTGAGTGTGAAGGTCACCCTGGTGTTGGTGAGAATATGAAGGTCACCCTGGTGTTGGTGTGAGTGTGAAGGTCACCCTGGTGTTGGTGAGAGTATGAAGGTCACCCTGGAGTTGGTGAGAGTATGAAGGTCACCGTGTTGTTGGTGAGAGTATGAAGGTCACCCTGGTGTTGGTGAGAGTATGAAGGTCACCCTGGTGTTGGTGAGAGTGTGAAGGTCACCCTGGTGTTGGTGTGAGTGTGAAGGTCACCCTGGTGTTGGTGTGAGTGTGAAGGTCACCGTGTTGTTGGTGAGAGTATGAAGGTCACCCTGGTTTTGGTGTGAGTGTGAAGGTCACCCTTGTGTTGGTGTGAGTGTGAAGGTCACCCTGGTGTTGGTGAGAGTGTGAAGGTCCCCCTGGTGTTGGTGTGAGTGTGAAGGTCACCGTGTTGTTGGTGAGAGTGTGAAGGTCACCCTGGTGTTTGTGTGAGTGTGAAGGTCACCCTGGTGTTACTGAGAGTGTGAAGGTCACCCTGGTGTTGGTGTGAGTGTGAAGGTCACCGTGTTGTTGGTGAGAGTGTGAAGGTCACCCTGGTGTTGGTGAGAGTATGAAGGTCACCCTGGTGTTGGTGTGAGTGTGAAGGTCACCCTGGTGCTTGTGTGAGTGTGAAGGTCACCCTGGTGTTGGTGAGAGTGTGAAGGTCACCCTGGTGTTGGTGTGAGTGTGAAGGTCACCGTGTTGTTGGTGAGAGTGTGAAGGTCACCCTGGTGTTGGTGAGAGTATGAAGGTCACCCTGGTGTTGGTGTGAGTGTGAAGGTCACCCTGGTACTTGTGTGAGTGTGAAGGTCACCCTGGTGTTGGTGAGAGTGTGAAGGTCACCCTGGTGTTGGTGTGAGTGTGAAGGTCACCCTGGTGTTGGGGAGAGTGTGAAGGTCACCCTGGTGTTGGTGTGAGTGTGAAGGTCACCGTGTTGTTGGTGAGAGTGTGAAGGTCACCCTGGTGTTGGTGTGAGTGTGAAGGTCACCCTGGTGTTGGTGAGAGTGTGAAGGTCACCCTGGTGTTGGTGTGAGTGTGAAGGTCACCCTGGTGTTGGTGTGAGTGTGAAGGTCACCCTGGTGTTGGTGTGAGTGTGAAGGTCACCCTGGTGTTGGTGAGAGTGTGAAGGTCACCCTGGTGTTGGTGTGAGTGTGAAGGTCACCGTGTTGTTGGTGAAAGTATGAAGGTCACCCTGGTGTTGGTGTGAGTGTGAAGGTCACCCTGGTGCTTGTGTGAGTGTGAAGGTCACCCTGATGTTGGTGAGAGTGTGAAGGTCACCCTGATGTTGGTGAGAGTATGAAGGTCACCCTGGTGTTGGTGTGAGTGTGAAGGTCACCCTGGTGCTTGTGTGAGTGTGAAGGTCACCCTGGTGTTGGTGAGAGTGTGAAGGTCACCCTGGTGTTGGTGAGAGTGTGAAGGTCACCCTGGTGTTGGTGTGAGTGTGAAGGTCACCCTGGTGTTGGTGAGAGTGTGAAGGTCACCCAGGTGTTGGTGAGAGTGTGAAGGTCAAACTGGTGTTGGTGTGAGTGTGAAGGTCACCCTGGTGTTTGTGAGAGGGTGAAGGTCACCCTGGTGTTGGTGTGAGTGTGAAGGTCACCCTGGTGTTGGTGAGAGTGTGAAGGTCACCCTGGTGTTGGTGAGAGTGTGAAGGTCACCCTGGAGTTGGTGTGAGTGTGAAGGTCACCCTGGTGTTGGTGTGAGTGTGAAGGTCACCCTGGTGTTGGTGAGAATATGAAGGTCACCATGGTGTTGATGTGAGTGTAAAGGTCACCCTGGTGTTGGTGAGAGTATGAAGGTCACCCTGGTGTTGGTGAGAGTATGAAGGTCACCGTGTTGTTGGTGAGAGTATGAAGGTCACCCTGGTGTTGGTGAGAGTATGAAGGTCACCCTGGTGTTGGTGAGAGTGTGAAGGTCACCCTGGTGTTGGTGTTAGTGTGAAGGTCACCGTGTTGTTGGTGACAGTAAGAAGGTCACCCTGGTGTTGGTGTGAGTGTGAAGGTCACCCTGGTGTTGGTGTGAGTGTGAAAGTCACCCTGGTGTTGGTGAGAGTGAGAAGGTCCCCCTGGTGTTGGTGTGAGTGTGAAGGTCACCGTGTTGTTGGTGAGAGTGTGAAGGTCACCCTGGTGTTGGTGTGAGTGTGAAGGTCACCCTGGTGTTACTGAGAGTGTGAAGGTCACCCTGGTGTTGGTGTGAGTGTGAAGGTCACCGTGTTGTTGGTGAGAGTGTGAAGGTCACCGTGTTGTTGGTGAGAGTGTGAAGGTCACCCTGGTGTTGGTATGAGTGTGAAGGTCACCCTGGTGTTACTGAGAGTGTGAAGGTTACCCTGGTGTTGTTGTGAGTGTGAAGGTCACCGTGTTGTTGGTGAGAGTGTGAAGGTCACCCTGGTGTTGGTGTGAGTGTGACGGTCACCCTGGTGTTGGTGAGAGTATGAAGGTCACCCTGGTGTTGGTGGGAGTATGAAGGTCACCCTGGTGTTGGTGTGAGTGTGAAGGTCACCCTGATGTTGGTGTGAGTGTGAAATTCACCCTGGTGTTGGTGAGAGTAAAAGGTCACCCTGGTGTTGGTGAGAGTGTGAAGGTCACCCTTGTGTTGGTGAGAGTATGAAGGTCACCCTGGTGTTGGTGTGAGTGTGAAGGTCACCCTGGTGTTGGTGTGAGTATGAAGGTCACCCTGGTGTTGGTGAGAGTATGAAGGTCACCCTGGTGTTGGTGTGAGTGTGAAGGTCACCCTGGTGTTGGTGAGAGTATGAAGGTCACCGTGTTGTTGGTGAGAGTATGAAGGTAACCCTGGTGTTGGTGAGAGTGTGAAGGTCACCCTGGTGTTGGGGAGAGTGTGAAGGTCACCATGGTGTTGGTGTTAGTGTGAAGGTCACCCTGGTGTTGGTGTGAGTGTGAAGGTCACCCTGGTGTTGGTGAGAGTATGAAGGTCACCCTGGTGTTGGTGTGAGTGTGAAGGTCACCCTGGTGTTGGTGAGAGTATGAAGGTCACCCTGGTGTTGGTGTGAGTGGGAAGGTCACCCTGGTGTTGGTGAGAGTATGAAGGTCACCCTGGTGTTGGTGTGAGTGTGAAGGTCACCCTGGTGTTGGTGTGAGTGTGAAGGTCACCCTGGTGTTGGTGAGAGTATGAAGGTCACCCTGGTGTTGGTGTGAATGTGAAGGTCACCCTGGTGTTGGTGAGAGAGTGAAGGTCACCCTGGTGTTGGTGTGAGTGTGAAGGTCACCCTGGTGTTGGTGTGAGTGTAAAGGTCACCCTGGTGTTGGTGAGAGTATGAAGGTCACCCTGTTGTTGGTGAGAGTATGAAGGTCACCCTGGTGTTGGTGAGAGTATGAAGGTCACCCTTTTGTTGGTGTGAGTGTGAAGGTCACCCTGGTGTTGGTGTGAGTGTGAATGGCACCCTGGTGTTGGTGAGAGTATGAAGGTCACCCTGGTGTTGGTGAGAGTATGAAGGTCACCCTGGTGTTGGTGAGAGTATGAAGGTCACCCTGGTGTTGGTGAGAGTATGAAGGTCACCCTGGTGTTGGTGAGAGTACGAAGGTCACCCTGGTGTTGGTGAGAGTATGAAGGTCACCCTGGTGTTGGTGAGAGTATGAAGGTCACCCTGGTGTTGGTGTGAGTGTGAAGGTCACCCTTGTGTTGGTGAGAGTGAAGGTCACCCTGGTGTTGGTGAGAGTGAAGGTCACCCTGGTGTTGCTGAGAGTGAAGGTCACGCTGGTGTTGGTGAGAGTGAAGGTCACCCTGGTGTTGGTGTGAGTGTGAAGGTCACCCTGGTGTTGGTGAGAGTGAATGTCACCCTGGTGTTGGTGAAAGTGAAGGTCACCCTGGTGTTGGTGTGAGTGTGAAGGTCACCCTGATGTTGGTGAGAGTATGAAGGTCACCCTGATGTTGGTGTGAGTGTGAAGGTCACCTTAGTGTTGGTGAGAGTGAAGGTCACCCTGGTGTTGGTGAGAGTGAAGGTCACACTGGTGTTGGTGAGAGTGAAGATCACCCTGGTGTTGGTGAGAGTGAAGGTCACCCTGGTGTTGGTGAGAGTGAAAGTCGCCCTGGTGTAGGTGTGAGTGTGAAGGTCACCTTGGTGTTGGTGAGAGTATGAAGGTCACCCTGGTGTTGGTGTGTGTGTGAAGGTCACCCTGGTGTTGGTGTGAGTGTGAAGGTCACCCTGGTGTTGGTGTGAATGTGAAGGTCACCCTGGTGTTGGTGTGAGTGTGAAGGTCACCCTGGTGTTGGTGTGAGTGTGAAGGTCACCCTGGTGTTGGTGTGAGTGTGAAGGTCACCCTGGTGTTGGTGTGAGTGTGAAGGTCACCCTGGTGTTGGTGTGAGTGTGAAGGTCACCGTGGTGTTGGTGTGAGTGTGAAGGTCACCCTGGTGTTGGTGTAAGTGTGAAGGTCACCCTGGTGTTGGTGTGAGTGTGAAGGTCACCCTGGTGTTGGTGTGAGTGTGAAGGTCACCGTGGTGTTGGTGTGAGTGTGAAGGTCACCCTGGTGTTGGTGAGAGTGTGAAGGTCACCCTGGTATTGGTGTGAGTGTGAAGGTCACCCTGGTGTTGGTGTGAGTGTGAAGGTCACCATGGTGTTGGTTTGAGTGTGAAGGTCACCCTGGTGTTGGTGAGAGTGTGAAGGTCACCCTGGTGTTGGTGTGAGTGTGAAGGTCACCCTGGTGTTGGTGAGAGTGTGAAGGTCACCCTGGTGTTGGTGTGAGTGTGAAGGTGACCCTGGTGTTGGTGAGAGTGTGAAGGTCACCCTGGTGTTGGTGTGAGTGTGAAGGTCACCCTGGTGTTGGTGTGAGTGTGAAGGTAACCCTGGTGTTGGTGTGAGTGTGAAGGTCACCCTGGTGTTGGTGTGAGTGTGAAGGTCAACCTGGTGTTGGTGTGAGTGTGAAGGTCACCCTGGTGTTGGTGTGAGTGTGAAGGTCACCCTGGTGTTGGTGTGAGTGTGAAGGTCACCGTGGTGTTGGTGTGAGTGTGAAGGTCACCCTGGTGTTGGTGTGAGTGTGAAGGTCACCCTGGTGTTGGTGTGAGTGTGAAGGTCACCCTGGTGTTGGTGTGAGTGTGAAGGTCACCCTGGTGTTGGTGTGAGTGTGAAGGTCACCCTGGTGTTGGTGAAAGTGTGAAGGTCACCGTGGTGTTGGTGTGAGTGTGATGGTCACGCTGGTGTTGGTGTGAGTGTGAATGGCACCCTGGTGTTGGTGTGAGTGTGAAGGTCACCCTGGTGTTGGTGAAAGTGTGAAGGTCACCGTGGTGTTGGTGTGAGTGTGAAGGTCACCCTGGTGTTGGTGTGAGTGTGAAGGTCACCCTGGTGTTGGTGTGAGTGTGAAGGTCACCGTGGTGTTGGTGAGAGTATGAAGGTCACCCTGGTGTTGGTGAGAGTATGAAGGTCACCCTGGTGTTGGTGAGAGTATGAAGGTCACCCTGGTGTTGGTGTGAGTGTGAAGGTCATCCTGGTGTTGGTGAGAGTATGAAGGTCACCCTGGTGTTGGTGAGAGTATGAAGGTCACATTGGTGTTGGTGAGAGTATGAAGGTCACCCTGATGTTGGTGAGAGTATGAAGGTCACCCTGGTGTTGGTGAGAGTATGAAGGTCACCCTGGTGTTGGTGAAAGTACGAAGGTCACCCTGGTGTTGGTGAGAGTATGAAAGTCACCCTGGTGTTGGTGAGAGTATGAAGGTCACCCTGGTGTTGGTGTTAGTGTGAAGGTCACCCTGGTGTTGGTGATAGTGAAGGTCACCCTGGTGTTGGTGAGAGTGAAGGTCACACTGGTGTTGGTGAGAGTGAAGATCACCCTGGTGTTGGTGAGAGTGAAGGTCAGCCTGGTGTTGGTGTGAGTGTGAAGGTCACCCTGGTGTTGGTGAGAGTGAAGGTCACCCTGGTGTTGGTGAGAGTAAAGGTCACCCTGGTGTTGGTGTGAGTGTGAAGGTCACCTTGGTGTTGGTGAGAGTATGAAGGTCACCCTGGTGTTGGTGTGTGTGTGAAGGTCACCCTGGTGTTGGTGTGAGTGTGAAGGTCACCCTGGTGTTGGTGTGACTGTGAAGGTCACCCTGGTGTTGGTGTGAGTGTGAAGGTCACCCTGGTGTTGGTGTGAGTGTGAAGGTCACCCTGGTGTTGGTGTGAGTTTGAAGGTCACCCTGGTGTTGGTGTGAGTGTGAAGGTCACCCTGGTGTTGGTGTGAGTGTGAAGGTCACCGTGGTGTTGGTGTGAGTGTGAAGGTAACCCTGGTGTTGGTGTGAGTGTGAAGGTCACCCTGGTGTTGGTGTGAGTGTGAAGGTCACCCTGGTGTTGGTGTGAGTGTGAAGGTCACCGTGGGGTTGGTGTGAGTGTGAAGGTCACCCTGGTGTTGGTGTGAGTGTGAAGGTCACCCTGGTGTTGGTGTGAGTGTGAAGGTCACCCTGGTGTTGGTGTGAGTGTGAAGGTCACCGTGGTGTTGGTGTGATTGTGAAGGTCACCCTGGTGTTGGTGAGAGTGTGAAGGTCACCCTGGTGTTGGTGTGAGTGTGAAGGTCACCCTGGTGTTGGTGAGAGTGTGAAGGTCACCCTGGTGTTGGTGTGAGTGTGAAGGTCACCCTGGTGTTGGTGTGAGTGTGAAGGTCACCCTGGTGTTGGTGTGAGTGTGAAGGTCACCCTGGTGTTGGTGAGAGTGTGAAGGTCACCCTGGTGTTGGTGTGAGTGTGAAGGTCACCCTGGTGTTGGTGTGAGTGTGAAGGTCACCCTGGTGTTGGTGTGAGTGTGAAGGTCACCCTGGTGTTGGTGAGAGTGTGAAGGTCACCCTGGTGTTGGTGTGAGTGTGAAGGTCACCCTGGTGTTGGTGTGAGTGTGAAGGTCACCCTGGTGTTGGTGTGAGTGTGAAGGTCACCCTGGTGTTGGTGTGAGTGTGAAGGTCACCCTGGTGTTGGTGAGAGTGTGAAGGTCACCCTGGTGTTGGTGTGAGTGTGAAGGTCACCCTGGTGTTGGTGTGAGTGTGAAGGTCACCCTGGTGTTGGTGTGAGTGTGAAGGTCACCCTGGTGTTGGTGTGAGTGTGAAGGTCACCCTGGTGTTGGTGTGAGTGTGAAGGTCACCGTGGTGTTGGTGTGAGTGTGAAGGTCACCCTGGTGTTGGTGAGAGTGTGAAGGTCACCATGGTGTTGGTGTGAGTGTGAAGGTCACCCTGGTGTTGGTGTGAGTGTGAAGGTCACCCTGGTGTTGGTGTGAGTGTGAAGGTCACCCTGGTGTTGGTGTGAGTGTGAAGGTCACCCTGGTGTTGGTGTGAGTGTGAAGGTCACCGTGGTGTTGGTGTGAGTGTGAAGGTCACCCTGGTGTTGGTGTGAGTGTGAAGGTCACCATGGTGTTGGTGTGAGTGTGAAGGTTACACTGGTGTTGGTGTGAGTGTGAAGGTCACCCTGGTGTTGGTGTGAGTGTGAAGGTCACCGTGGTGTTGGTGTGAGTGTGAAGGTCACCCTGGTGTTGGTGAGAGTGTGAAGGTCACCATGGTGTTGGTGTGAGTGTGAAGGTCTCCCTGGTGTTGGTGAGAGTGTGAAGGTCACCCTGGTGTTGGTGTGAGTGTGAAGGTCACCATGGTGTTGGTGTGAGTGTGAAGGTCACCCTGGTGTTGGTGTGAGTGTGAAGGTCACCCTGGTGTTGGTGAGAGTGTGAAGGTCACCCTGGTGTTGGTGTGAGTGTGAAGGTCACCCTGGTGTTGGTGTGAGTGTGAAGGTCACCCTGGTGTTGGTGAGAGTGTGAAGGTCACCCTGGTGTTGGTGTGAGTGTGAAGGTCACCCTGGTGTTGGTGTGAGTGTGAAGGTCACCCTGGTGTTGGTGTGAGTGTGAAGGTCACCCTGGTGTTGGTGCGAGTTTGAAGGTCACCGTGTTGTTGGTGAGAGTATGAAGGTCACCCTGGTGTTGGTGAGAGTATGAAGGTCACCCTGGTGTTGGTGAGAGTGTGAAGGTCACCCTGGTGTTGGTGTGAGTGTGAAGGTCACCGTGGTGTTGGTGTGAGTGTGAAGGTAACCCTGGTGTTGGTGTGAGTGTGAAGGTCACCCTGGTGTTGGTGTGAGTGTGAAGGTCACCCTGGTGTTGGTGTGAGTGTGAAGGTCACCGTGGGGTTGGTGTGAGTGTGAAGGTCACCCTGGTGTTGGTGTGAGTGTGAAGGTCACCCTGGTGTTGGTGTGAGTGTGAAGGTCACCCTGGTGTTGGTGTGAGTGTGAAGGTCACCGTGGTGTTGGTGTGATTGTGAAGGTCACCCTGGTGTTGGTGAGAGTGTGAAGGTCACCCTGGTGTTGGTGTGAGTGTGAAGGTCACCCTGGTGTTGGTGTGTGAAGGTCACCCTGGTGTTGGTGAGAGTGTGAAGGTCACCCTGGTGTTGGTGTGAGTGTGAAGGTCACCCTGGTGTTGGTGTGAGTGTGAAGGTCACCCTGGTGTTGGTGTGAGTGTGAAGGTCACCCTGGTGTTGGTGAGAGTGTGAAGGTCACCCTGGTGTTGGTGTGAGTGTGAAGGTCACCCTGGTGTTGGTGTGAGTGTGAAGGTCACCCTGGTGTTGGTGTGAGTGTGAAGGTCACCCTGGTGTTGGTGAGAGTGTGAAGGTCACCCTGGTGTTGGTGTGAGTGTGAAGGTCACCCTGGTTTTGGTGTGAGTGTGAAGGTCACCCTGGTGTTGGTGTGAGTGTGAAGGTCACCCTGGTGTTGGTGAGAGTGTGAAGGTCACCCTGGTGTTGGTGTGAGTGTGAAGGTCACCCTGGTGTTGGTGTGAGTGTGAAGGTCACCCTGGTGTTGGTGTGAGTGTGAAGGTCACCCTGGTGTTGGTGTGAGTGTGAAGGTCACCCTGGTGTTGGTGAGAGTGTGAAGGTCACCCTGGTGTTGGTGTGAGTGTGAAGGTCACCCTGGTGTTGGTGTGAGTGTGAAGGTCACCCTGGTGTTGGTGTGAGTGTGAAGGTCACCCTGGTGTTGGTGTGAGTGTGAAGGTCACCCTGGTGTTGGTGTGAGTGTGAAGGTCACCGTGGTGTTGGTGTGAGTGTGAAGGTCACCCTGGTGTTGGTGAGAGTGTGAAGGTCACCATGGTGTTGGTGTGAGTGTGAAGGTCACCCTGGTGTTGGTGTGAGTGTGAAGGTCACCCTGGTGTTGGTGTGAGTGTGAAGGTCACCCTGGTGTTGGTGTGAGTGTGAAGGTCACCCTGGTGTTGGTGTGAGTGTGAAGGTCACCGTGGTGTTGGTGTGAGTGTGAAGGTCACCCTGGTGTTGGTGTGAGTGTGAAGGTCACCATGGTGTTGGTGTGAGTGTGAAGGTCACACTGGTGTTGGTGTGAGTGTGAAGGTCACCCTGGTGTTGGTGTGAGTGTGAAGGTCACCGTGGTGTTGGTGTGAGTGTGAAGGTCACCCTGGTGTTGGTGAGAGTGTGAAGGTCACCATGGTGTTGGTGTGAGTGTGAAGGTCTCCCTGGTGTTGGTGAGAGTGTGAAGGTCACCCTGGTGTTGGTGTGAGTGTGAAGGTCACCATGGTGTTGGTGTGAGTGTGAAGGTCACCCTGGTGTTGGTGTGAGTGTGAAGGTCACCCTGGTGTTGGTGAGAGTGTGAAGGTCACCCTGGTGTTGGTGTGAGTGTGAAGGTCACCCTGGTGTTGGTGTGAGTGTGAAGGTCACCCTGGTGTTGGTGAGAGTGTGAAGGTCACCCTGGTGTTGGTGTGAGTGTGAAGGTCACCCTGGTGTTGGTGAGAGTGTGAAGGTCACCCTGGTGTTGGTGTGAGTGTGAAGGTCAGCCTGGTGTTGGTGTGAGTGTGAAGGTCACCCTGGTGTTGGTGTGAGTGTGAAGGTCACCATGGTGTTGTTGTGAGTGTGAAGGTCACCCTGGTGTTGGTGTGAGTTTGAAGGTCACCCTGGTGTGGGTGTGAGTGTGAAGGTCAGCCTGGTGTTGGTGTGAGTGTGAAGGTCACCCTGGTGTTGGTGTGAGTGTGAAGGTCACCCTGGTGTTGGTGAGAGTGTGAAGGTCACCCTGGTGTTGGTGTGAGTGTGAAGGTCAGCCTGGTGTTGGTGTGAGTGTGAAGGTCACCCTGGTGTTGGTGAGAGTGTGAAGGTCACCCTGGTGTTGGTGTGAGTGTGAAGGTCACCCTGGTGTTGGTGAGAGTGTGAAGGTCACCCTGGTGTTGGTGTGAGTGTGAAGGTCACCCTGGTGTTGGTGTGAGTGTGAAGGTCACCCTGGTGTTGGTGAGAGTGTGAAGGTCACCCTGGTGTTGGTGTGAGTGTGAAGGTCACCCTGGTGTTGGTGTGAGTGTGAAGGTCACCCTGGTGTTGGTGTGAGTGTGAAGGTCACCCTGGTGTTGGTGAGAGTGTGAAGGTCACCCTGGTGTTGGTGAGAGTGTGAAGGTCACCCTGGTGTTGGTGTGAGTGTGAAGGTCACCCTGGTGTTGGTGTGAGTGTGAAGGTCACCCTGGTGTTGGTGTGAGTGTGAAGGTCACCCTGGTGTTGGTGAGAGTGTGAAGGTCACCCTGGTGTTGGTGTGAGTGTGAAGGTCACCCTGGTGTTGGTGTGAGTGTGAAGGTCACCCTGGTGTTGGTGTGAGTGTGAAGGTCACCCTGGTGTTGGTGTGAGTGTGAAGGTCACCCTGGTGTTGGTGAGAGTGTGAAGGTCACCCTGGTGTTGGTGAGAGTGTGAAGGTCACCCTGGTGTTGGTGTGAGTGTGAAGGTCACCCTGGTGTTGGTGTGAGTGTGAAGGTCACCCTGGTGTTGGTGTGAGTGTGAAGGTCACCCTGGTGTTGGTGAGAGTGTGAAGGTCACCCTGGTGTTGGTGTGAGTGTGAAGGTCACCCTGGTGTTGGTGTGAGTGTGAAGGTCACCCTGGTGTTGGTGTGAGTGTGAAGGTCACCCTGGTGTTGGTGTGAGTGTGAAGGTCACCCTGGTGTTGGTGAGAGTGTGAAGGTCATCCTGGTGTTGGTGAGAGTGTGAAGGTCACCCTGGTGTTGGTGTGAGTGTGAAGGTCACCCTGGTGTTGGTGTGAGTGTGAAGGTCACCCTGGTGTTGGTGTGAGTGTGAAGGTCACCCTGGTGTTGGTGTGAGTGTGAAGGTCACCCTGGTGTTGGTGTGAGTGTGAAGGTCACCCTGGTGGTGACCTCACTAAATAACTCAACCTAACACAAGCTGGATAAAGTGACTGATCTCTCTCTCTTGATGTGTATACACCGACGACAGCGATGTATATACACCGAGGACAGCGATGTATATACACAAGAAGGTGTGTATATATTGGTATATAAACGTGAAGGTGTGTTTATCTTGGTATATACACGTGAAGGTGTGTATATCTTGGTATATACACGTGAAGGTGTGTATACACGTGAAGGCTTGTATATCATGGTATACACACGTGAAGGTGTGTTTATCTTGGTATATACACGTGAAGGTGTGTATATCATGGTATATACACGTGAAGGTGTGTTTATCTTGGTATACACACGTGAAGGTGTGTTTATCTTGGTATATACACGTGAAGGTGTGTTTATCTTGGTATCTACACGTGAAGGTGTGTATATCATGGTATACACACGTGAAGGTGTGTTTATCTTGGTATACACACGTGAAGGTGTGTTTATCTTGGTATATACACGTGAAGGCTTGTATATCATGGTATACACACGTGAAGGTGTGTATATCATGGTATATATACGTGAAGGCTTGTATATCATGGTATACACACGTGAAGGTGTGTTTATCTTGGTATACACACGTGAAGGTGTGTTTATCTTGGTATATACACGTGAAGGTGTGTATATCATGGTATACACACGTGAAGGTGTGTATATCTTAGCAGACGTCGTTTAGCGGGTGTGGTACAGCCTCCCCCGGGGTGCCGAAGTTGTCCTGGAATATCGTAGGATCGTTTGGTACAGCCTCCCCCGGGGTGCCGAAGTTGTCCTGGAATATCGTAGGATCGTTTGGTACAGCCTCCCCCGGGGTGCCGAAGTTGTCCTGGAATATCGTAGGATCGTTTGGTACAGCCTCCCCCGGGGTGCCGAAGTTGTCCTGGAATATCGTAGGATCGTTTGGTACAGCCTCCCCCGGGGTGCCGAAGTTGTCCTGGAATATCGTAGGATCGTTTGGTACAGCCTCCCCCGGGGTGCCGAAGTTGTCCTGGAATATCGTAGGATCGTTTGGTACAGCCTCCCCCGGGGTGCCGAAGTTGTCCTGGAATATCGTAGGATCGTTTGGTACAGCCTCCCTCGGGGTGCCGAAGTTGTCCTGGAATATCGTAGGATCGTTTGGTACAGCCTCCCCCGGGGTGCCGAAGTTGTCCTGGAATATCGTAGGATCGTTTGGTACAGCCTCCCCCGGGGTGCCGAAGTTGTCCTGGAATATCGTAGGATCGTTTGGTACAGCCTCCCCCGGGGTGCCGAAGTTGTCCTGGAATATCGTAGGATCGTTTGGTACAGCCTCCCCCGGGGTGCCGAAGTTGTCCTGGAATATCGTAGGATCGTTTGGTACAGCCTCCCTCGGGGTGCCGAAGTTGTCCTGGAATATCGTAGGATCGTTTGGTACAGCCTCCCCCGGGGTGCCGAAGTTGTCCTGGAATATCGTAGGATCGTTTGGTACAGCCTCCCCCGGGGTGCCGAAGTTGTCCTGGAATATCGTAGGATCGTTTGGTACAGCCTCCCCCGGGGTGCCGAAGTTGTCCTGGAATATCGTAGGATCGTTTGGTACAGCCTCCCCCGGGGTGCCGAAGTTGTCCTGGAATATCGTAGGATCGTGTGGTACAGCCTCCCCCGGGGTGCCGAAGTTGTCCTGGAATATCGTAGGATCGTGTGGTACAGCCTCCCCCGGGGTGCCGAAGTTGTCCTGGAATATCGTAGGATCGTGTGGTACAGCCTCCCCCGGGGTGCCGAAGTTGTCCTGGAATATCGTAGGATCGTGTGGTACAGCCTCCCCCGGGGTGCCGAAGTTGTCCTGGAATATCGTAGGATCGTGTGGTACAGTCTCCCCCGGGGTGCCGAAGTTGTCCTGGAATATCGTAGGATCGTGTGGTACAGCCTCCCCCGGGGTGCCGAAGTTGTCCTGGAATATCGTAGGATCGTGTTGTACAGCCTCCCCCGGGGTGCCGAAGTTGTCCTGGAATATCGTAGGATCGTGTGGTACAGCCACCCCTGCGGTGCCGAAGTTGTCCTGGAATATCGTAGGATCGTGTGGTACAGCCTCCCCTGGGGTGGCGAAGTTGTCCTGGAATATCGTAGGATCGTGTGGTACAGCCTCCCCTGGGGTGGCGAAGTTGTCCTGGAATATCGTAGGATCGTGTGGTACAGCCTCCCCTGGGGTGCCAAAGTTGTCCTGGAATATCGTAGGATCGTGTGGTACAGCCTCCCCCGGGGTGCCGAAGTTGTCCTGGAATATCGTAGGATCGTGTGGTACAGCCTCTCCCGGGGTGCCGAAGTTGTCCTGGAATATCGTAGGATCGTGTGGTACAGCCTCCCCCGGGGTGCCGTAGTTGTCCTGGAATATCGTAGGATCGTGTGGTACAGCCTCCCCCGGGGTGCCGACGTTGTCCTGGAATATCGTAGGATCCTGTGGTACAGCCTCCCCTGGGGTGCCGAAGTTGTCCTGGAATATCGTAGGATCGTGTGGTACTGCCTCCCCCGGGGTGCCGAAGTTGTCCTGGAATATCGTAGGATCGTGTGGTACAGCCTCCCCTGGGGTGCCGAAGTTGTCCTGAAATATCGTAGAATCGTGTGGTACAGCCTCCCCTGGGGTGCAGAAGTTGTCCTGGAATATAGTAGGATCGTGTGGTACAGCCTCCCCCGGGGTGCCAAAGTTGTCCTGGAATATCGTAGGATCGTGTGGTACAGCCTCCCCTGGGGTGCCGAAGTTTTCCTGGAATATCGTAGGATCGTGTGGTACAGCCTCCCCTGGGGTGCCGAAGTTGTCCTGGAATATCGTAGGATCGTGTGGTACAGCCTCCCCCGGGGTGCCGAAGTTGTCCTGGAATATCGTAGGATCGTGTGGTACAGCCTTCCCCAGGGTGCCGTTGTTGTCCTGGAATATAGTAGGATCGTGTGGTACAGCCTCCCCCAGGGTGCCGTTGTTGTCCTGGAATATCGTAGGATCGTGTGGTACAGCATCCTCCGGGGTGCCGTTGTTGTCCTGGAATATCGTTGGATCGTGTGGTACAGCCTCCCTTGGGGAGCCGTAGTTATCCTGGAATATCGTAGGGTCGTGTGGCACAGCCTCCCCCTGGGCGCCGTAGTTGTCCTGGAATATCGTGGGATCGTGTGGTACAGCCTCCCCCGGGGTGCTGTAGTTGCCCTGGAATATCGTATGATAGTGTGGTACAGCCTCTCCCGGGTAGCCGTAGTTGTCCTGGAATATCGTAGGATCGTGTGGTACAGCCTCCCCCGGGGCGCCGTTGTTGTCCTGGTACATCGTAGGATCGTGTGGTACAGCCTCCCCCGGAGTGCAATTGTTGTACTGGAATATCGTAGGATCGTGTGGTACAGCCTCCCTCGGGGCGCCGTTGTTGTCCTGGAATATCGTAGGATCGTGTGGTACAGTCTACCCCGGGGTGCAATTGTTGTACTGGAATATCGTAGGATCGTGTGGTACAGCCTCCCCCGGGGCGCCGTTGTTGTCCTGGAATATCGTAGGATCGTGTATTACAGCCTCCCCCGGGGTGCCGTTTTTGTCCTGGAATATCGTAGGATTGTGTCGTAAAGCCTCCCCCGCGGTACGGTTATTGTCCTGGAATATCGTGGGATCGTGTATTACAGCCTCCCCCTAGGCGCCGTAGTTGTCCTGGAATATCGTAGTATCGTGTGGTACAGCCTCCCCCGGGTAGCCGTAGTTGTCCTGGAATATCGTAGGATCGTGTGGTACAGCCTCCCCGGGGCGCCGTAGTTGTCCTGGAATATCGTAGGATCGTGTGGTACAGCCCTCCCTGGGACGCCGTTGTTGTCCTGGAATATCGTAGGATCGTGTGGTACAGCCTCCCCCGGGGTGCAATTGTTGTACTGGAATATCGTAGGATCGTGTGGTACAGCCCTCCCCGGGGCGCCGTTGTTGTACTAGAATATTGTAGGATCGTGTATTACAGCCTCCTCCGGGGCGCCGTTGTTGTCCTGGAATATCGTAGGATCGTGTGGTACAGCCTCCCCCGGGGCGCCGTTGTTGTCCTGGAATATCGTAGGATCGTGTATTACAGCCACCCCAAGGGTGCTGTTTTTGTCCTGGAATATCGTAGGATTGTGTGGTAGAGCCTCCCCCGCGGTACGGTTATTGTCCTGGAATATCGTGGGATCATGTGGTACAGCCTCCCCCGGGGCGCCGTTGTTGTCCTGGAATATTGTAGCATCGTTTGGAACAGCCTCCCCCGGGGCACCGTTGCTGTCCGGGAATATCGTAGGGTCGTGTGGTACAGCCTCCCCCGGGGCGCCGTTGTTGTCCTGGAATACTGTAGGATCGAGTGGTACAGCCTCCCCCGGGGCGCAGTTGTTGTCATGAAATATCGTAGGGTCGTGTGGTACAGCCTCCCCCGGGGCGCCGTTGTTGTCCTGAAATATCGTAGGATCGAGTATTACAGCCTCCCCGGGGTGCCGTTTTTGTCCTGGAATATCGAAGGATTGTGTCTTAGAGCCTCCCCCGCGGTACGGTTATTGTCCTGGAATATCGTGGGATCGTGTGGTACAGCCTCCCCCGGGGCGCCGTTGTTGTACTGGAATATCGTGGGATCGTGTATTACAGCCTCCTGCGAGCCGCCGTTGTTGTCCTGGAATATCGTAGGATCGTGTGGTACAGCCTCCCCGGGGCGCCGTTGTTGTCCTGGAATATCGTAGGGTCGTGTGGTACAGCCTCCCCTGGGGTTCAGTTGTTGCCCTGGAAGATTGTAGGATCGTGTGGTACAGCCTCCCCCGGGGCGCCGTTGTTGTCCTGGAAGATTGTAGGATCGTGTGGTACAGCCTCCCCCGGGGCGCCGTAGTTGTCCTGGAATATTGTATGATAGTGAGGAACAGCCTCCCCCGGGGCGCCGTAGTTATCCTGGAATATCGTAGGATCGTGTGGTACAGCCTCCCCCGGGTAGCCGTAGCTGTCCTGGAATATCGTAGGATCGTGTGGTACAGCCTCTCCCGGGGCGCCGTAGTTGTCCTGGAATATCGTAGGATCGTGTGGTACAGCCTCCCCCGGGGCGCCGTAGTTGTCCTGGAATATCGTAGGATCGTGTGGTACAGCCTCCTCCGGGGCGCCGCTGTTGTCCTGGAATATCGTATGATCGTGTGGTACAGCCTCCCCCGTGGTGCCGTTGTTGTACTGGAATATCGTATGATCGTGTGGTACAGCCTCCCCCGTGGTGCCGTTGTTGTATTGGAATATCCTAGGATCGTGTGGTACAGCCTCCCCCGGGGTGCCGTTGCTGTACTGGAATTTCGTAGGATCGTGTGGTACAGCCTCCTCTGGGGCGCCGTTGTTGTCCTAGAATATCGTAGGATCGTGTGGTACAGCCTACTCCGGGGTACGGTTATTGTCGTAGAGCCTCCCCCGCGGTACGGTTATTGTCCTGGTATATCGTGGGATCGTGTGGTACAGCCTCCTTCGGGGTGCCGTTGTTGCCCTGGAATATCGTAGGGTCGTGTGGTACAGCCTCCCCCGGTGTGCCGTTGTTGTCCTGGAATATCGTAGGCTCGTGTGGTACAGCCTCCCCCGGTGTGCCGTTGTTGCCCTGGAATATCGTAGGGTCGGGTGGCACAGCGTCCCCCGGTGTGCCGTTGTTGTCCTGGAATATCGTAGGGTCGTGTGGTACAGCCTCCCCCGGTGTGCCGTTGTTGTCCTGGAATATCGTAGGCTCGTGTGGTACAGCCTCCCCCGGTGTGCCGTTGTTGTCCTGGAATATCGTAGGGTCGTGTGGCACAGCGTCCCCCGGTGTGCCGTTGTTGTCCTGGAATATCGTAGGGTCGTGTGGTACAGCCTCCCCCGGTGTGCCGTTGTTGCCCTGGAATATCGTAGGGTCGTGTGGTATAGCCTCCCCCGGTGTGCCGTTGTTGTCCTGGAATATCGTAGGGTCGTGTGGTACAGCCTCCCCAGGTGTGTCGTTGTTGTCCTGGAATATCGTAGGGTCGTGCGGTACAGCCTTCCCCGGGGTGCCGTTGTTGTCCTGGAATATCGTAGGGTCGTGTGGTACAGCCTCCCCCGGTGTGCCGTTGTTATCCTGGAATATCGTAGGGTCGTGTGGTACAGCCTCCCCCGGTGTGCCGTTGTTGCCCTGGAATATCGTAGGGTCGTGTGGTACAGCCTCCCCCGGTGTGCCGTTGTTGTCCTGGAATATCGAAGGGTCGTGTGGTACAGCCTCCCCCGGTGTGCCGTTGTTGTCCTGGAATATCGTAGGGTCGTGTGGTACAGCCTCCCCCGGTGTGCCGTTGTTGTCCTGGAATATCGTAGGGTCGTGTGGTACAGCCTCCCCCGGTGTTCCGTTGTTGCCCTGGAATGTCGTAGGGCCGTGTGGTACAGCCTCCCCCGGTGTGCCGTTGTTGTCCTGGAATATCGTAGGGTCGTGTGGTACAGCCTCCCCCGGTGTGTCGTTGTTGCCCTGGAATATCGTAGGGTCGTGTGGTACAGCCTCCCCCGGTGTGCCGTTGTTGTCCTGGAATATCGTAGGGTCGTGTGGTACAGCCTCCCCCGGTGTGCCGTTGTTGTCCTGGAATATCGTAGGATCGTGTGGTACAGCCTCCCGCGGTGTGCCGTTGTTGTCCTGGAATATCGTAGGATCGTGTGGTACAGCCTTCCCCGGTGTGCCGTTGTTGTCCTGGAATATCGTAGGATCGTGTGGTACAGCCTCCCCCGGTGTGCCGTTGTTGTCCTGGAATATCGTAGGGTCGTGTGGTACAGCCTCCCCCAGTGTGCCGTTGTTGTCCTGGTATATCGTGGGATCGTGTGGTACAGCCTCCTTCGGGGTGCCGTTGTTGCCCTGGAATATCGTAGGATCGTGTGGTACAGCCTCCCCCGGGGTGCCGTTGTTGCCCTGGAATATCGTATGATCGTGTGGTACAGCCTTCCCCGGTGTGCCGTTGTTGTCCTGGAATATCGTAGGATCGTGTGGTACAGCCTCTCCCCGTGTGCCGTTGTTGTCCTGGAATATCGTAGGATCGTGTGGTACAGCCTCCCCCGGGGTGCCGTTGTTGCCCTGGAATATCGTATGATCGTGTGGTACAGCCTTCCCCGGTGTGCCGTTGTTGTCCTGGAATATCGTAGGATCGTGTGGTACAGCCTCTCCCCGTGTGCCGTTGTTGTCCTGGAATATCGTAGGGTCGTGTGGTACAGCCTCCCCCGGGGTGCCGTTGTTGTCCTGGAATATCGTAGGATCGTGTGGTAGCAGAACTGTGACACTCAACTTTTAAAGTGGGTTCCTCCGGCGTGTAGAACTAAACTAGCAACAAATAGTAGATAGATAACATAGTTGAGTGATGTATACACAGAGGGAACTCACAGACCTGCAGCGTCGCCTGAAATTATCTAACATGGTATTAACCTCTGTGAGAGGACAACCAATCTCTGTGATAATAGCGTAATACATAGTGGTATAGTGTATATCACAGTGATACCATAGTGTATATCACAGTGATACCATATTGTATATCACAGTGGTACCATAGTGTATATCACAGTGATACCATAGTGTATATCACAGTGATACCATAGTGTATATCACAGTGATACCATATTGTATATCACAGTGGTACCATAGTGTATATCACAGTGATACCATAGTGTATATCACAGTGGTACCATAGTGTATATCACAGTGATACCATAGTGTATATCACAGTGATACCATAGTGTATATCACAGTGGTACCATAGTGTATATCACAGTGGTACCATAGTGTATATCACAGTGGTACCATAGTGTATATCACAGTGATACCATAGTGTATATCACAGTGATACCATAGTGTATATCACAGTGGTACCATAGTGTATATCACAGTGGTACCATAGTGTATATCACAGTGGTACCATAGTGTATATCACAGTGGTACCATAGTGTATATCACAGTGGTACCATAGTGTATATCACAGTGGTACCATAGTGTACATCACAGTGATACCATAGTGTATATCACAGTGATACCATAGTGTATATCACAGTGATACCATAGTGTATATCACAGTGGTACCATAGTGTATATCACAGTGGTACCATAGTGTATATCACAGTGGTACCATAGTGTACATCACAGTGATACCATAGTGTATATCACAGTGGTACCATAGTGTATATCACAGTGATACCATAGTGTATATCAAAGTGATACCATAGTGTATATCACAGTGATACCATAGTGTATATCACAGTGATACCATTGTGTATATCACAGTGGTACCATAGTGTATATCACAGTGATACCATAGTGTACATCACAGTGATACCATAGTGTATATCACAGTGATACCATAGTGTATATCATAGTGATACCATAGTGTATATCACAGTGGTACCATAGTGTATATCACAGTGGTACCATAGTGTACATCACAGTGGTACCATAGTGTATATCTCAGTGATACCATAGATACCATAGTATATATAACAGTGATACCATAGTGTATATCACAGTGGTACCATAGTGTATATCACAGTGATACCATAGTGTATATCACAGTGGTACCATAGTGTATATCACAGTGGTACCATAGTGTACATTACAGTGATACCACAGTGTATATCACAGTGATACCATAGTGTATATCACAGTGGTACCATAGTGTATGTCACAGTGGTACCATAGTGTACATCACAGTGATACCACAGTGTATATCACAGTGATACCATAGTGTTTATCACATTGATACCATAGTGTATAACACAGTGGTACCATAGTGTATATCACAGTGGTACCATAGTGTATATCACAGTGGTACCATAGTGTATATCACAGTGGTACCATAGTGTATATCACAGTGATACCATAGATACCATAGTGTATATCACAGTGATACCATAGTGTATATCACAGTGGTACCATAGTGTATATCACAGTGGTACCATAGTGTACATCACAGTGATACCATAGTGTATATCACAGTGATACCATAGTGTATATGACAGTGATACCATAGTGTATATCACAGTGATACCATAGTGTATATGATAGTGATACCATAGTGTATATCACAGTGATACCATAGTGTATATCACAGTGATACCATAGTGTATATGACAGTGATACCATAGTGTATATCACAGTGATACCATAGTGTATATGATAGTGATACCATAGTGTATATCACAGTGATACCATAGTGTATATGACAATGATACCATAGTGTATATCACAGTGATACCATAGTGTATATCACAGTGATACCATAGTGTATATCACAGTGGTACCATAGTGTATATCACAGTGGTACCATAGTGTATATCACAGTGATACCATAGTGTATATGACAGTGATACCATAGTGTATATGACAGTGATACCATAGTGTATATCACAGTGATACCATAGTGTATATCACAGTGATACCATAGTGTACATGACAGTGATACCATAGTGTATATCACAGTGATACCATAGTGTATATCACAGTGATACCATATTGTATATCACAGTGATACCATAGTGTATATCACAGTGATACCATAGTGTATATCACAGTGGTACCATAGTGTATATCACAGTGATGCCATAGTGTATATCACAGTGATACCATAGTGTATATCACAGTGATACCATAGTGTATATCACAGTGGCACCATAGTGTATGTCACATTGGTACCATAGTGTATATCACAGTGGCACCATAGTGTATATCACAGTGGTACCATAGTGTATATCACAGTGGTACCATAGTGTATATCACAGTGGTACCGTAGTGTATATCACAGTGGTACCATAGTGTATATCACAGTCGTACCATAGTGTATATCACAGTGGTACCATAGTGTATATCACAGTGATACCATATTGTATATCACAGTGATACCATAGTGTACATCACAGTGATACCATAGTGTATATGACAGTGATACCATAGTGTATATCACAGTGATACCATAGTGTATATGACAGTGATACCATAGTGTATATCACAGTGATACCATAGTGTATATGATAGTGATACCATAGTGTATATCACAGTGATACCATATTGTATATCACAGTGATACCATAGTGTATATCACAGTGATACCATAGTGTATATGATAGTGATACCATAGTGTATATCACAGTGATACCATAGTGTATATCACAGTGATACCATAGTGTATATCACAGTGGCACCATAGTGTATGTCACATTGGTACCATAGTGTATATCACAGTGGCACCATAGTGTATATCACAGTGGTACCATAGTGTATATCACAGTGGTACCATAGTGTATATCACAGTGGTACCATAGTGTATATCACAGTGGTACCATAGTGTATATCACAGTGGTACCATAGTGTATATCACAGTGGTACCATAGTGTATATCACAGTGGTACCATAGTGTATATCACAGTGGTACCATAGTGTATATCACAGTGGTACCATATTGTATATCACAGTGGTACCATAGTGTATATCACAGTGGTACCATAGTGTATATCACAGTGGTACCATAGTGTATATCACAGTGGTACCATAGTGTATATCACAGTGGTACCATAGTGTATATCACAGTGGTACCATAGTGTATATCACAGTGGTACCATAGTGTATATCACAGTGGTACCATAGTGTATATCACAGTGGTACCATAGTGTATATCACAGTGGTACCATAGTGTATATCACAGTGGTACCATAGTGTATATCACAGTGGTACCATAGTGTATATCACAGTGGTACCATAGTGTATATCACAGTGGTACAATAGTGTATATCACAGTGGTACCATAGTGTATATCACAGTGGTACCATAGTGTATATCACAGTGGTACCATAGTGTATATCACAGTGGTACCATAGTGTATATCACAGTGGTACCATAGTGTATATCACAGTGGTACCATAGTGTATATCACAGTGGTACCATAGTGTATATCACAGTGGTACCATAGTGTATATCACAGTGGTACCATAGTGTATATCACAGTGGTACCATAGTGTATATCACAGTGGTACCATAGTGTATATCACAGTGGTACCATAGTGTATATCACAGTGGTACCATAGTGTATATCACAGTGGTACCATAGTGTATATCACAGTGGTACCATAGTGTATATCACAGTCGTACCATAGTGTATATCACAGTGGTACCATAGTGTATATCACAGTGATACCATATTGTATATCACAGTGATACCATAGTGTACATCACAGTGATACCATAGTGTATATCACAGTGATACCATAGTGTATATCACAGTGATACCATAGTGTATATGACAGTGATACCATAGTGTATATCACAGTGATACCATAGTGTATATGATAGTGATACCATAGTGTATATCACAGTGATACCATATTGTATATCACAGTGATACCATAGTGTATATCACAGTGATACCATAGTGTATATGATAGTGATACCATAGTGTATATCACAGTGATACCATAGTGTATATCACAGTGATACCATAGTGTATATCACAGTGGCACCATAGTGTATGTCACATTGGTACCATAGTGTATATCACAGTGGCACCATAGTGTATATCACAGTGGTACCATAGTGTATATCACAGTGGTACCATAGTGTATATCACAGTGGTACCATAGTGTATATCACAGTGGTACCATAGTGTATATCACAGTGGTACCATAGTGTATATCACAGTGGTACCATAGTGTATATCACAGTGGTACCATAGTGTATATCACAGTGGTACCATAGTGTATATCACAGTGGTACCATAGTGTATATCACAGTGGTACCATAGTGTATATCACAGTGGTACCATAGTGTATATCACAGTGGTACCATAGTGTATATCACAGTGGTACCATAGTGTATATCACAGTGGTACCATAGTGTATATCACAGTGGTACCATAGTGTATATCACAGTGGTACCATAGTGTATATCACAGTGGTACCATAGTGTATATCACAGTGGTACCATAGTGTATATCACAGTGGTACCATAGTGTATATCACAGTGGTACCATAGTGTATATCACAGTGGTACCATAGTGTATATCACAGTGGTACCATAGTGTATATCACAGTGGTACAATAGTGTATATCACAGTGGTACCATAGTGTATATCACAGTGGTACCATAGTGTATATCACAGTGGTACCATAGTGTATATCACAGTGGTACCATAGTGTATATCACAGTGGTACCATAGTGTATATCACAGTGGTACCATAGTGTATATCACAGTGGTACCATAGTGTATATCACAGTGGTACCATAGTGTATATCACAGTGGTACCATAGTGTATATCACAGTGGTACCATAGTGTATATCACAGTGGTACCATAGTGTATATCACAGTGGTACAATAGTGTATATCACAGTGGTACCATAGTGTATATCACAGTGGTACCATAGTGTATATCACAGTGGTACCATAGTGTATATCACAGTGGTACCATAGTGTATATCACAGTGGTACCATAGTGTATATCACAGTGGTACCATAGTGTATATCACAGTGGTACCATAGTGTATATCACAGTGGTACCATAGTGTATATCACAGTGGTACCATAGTGTATATCACAGTGGTACCATAGTGTATATCACAGTGGTACCATAGTGTATATCACAGTGGTACCATAGTGTATATCACAGTGGTACCATAGTGTATATCACAGTGGTACCATAGTGTATATCACAGTGGTACCATAGTGTATATCACAGTGGTACCATAGTGTATATCACAGTGGTACCATAGTGTATAGATAAGATACCAGAATAAATGTTGTGGTGTTAAATACGAGTAAGTGATGGTTCTGGTGGCCTGGTGGTTAAAGCTCTCGCTTCACACGGCGAGTGTCTGGGTTCGATTCCCACTCAGGGTATAAACATTGGGCGTGTTTCTTTACACCTGTTGTCTATGTTCACCCATCAGTGAAATAAGCACCTGGGTGTTAGTCGACTGGTGTGGGTCGCATCCTGGGAAAAAACTGACCTAATTTGCCCGAAATGCTCAGTGTAACAAGGGGCTTCCTCTGTAGTAGTGTCACTGATGTCAGCTAGGACTGTATACCTTGTATATGCACTTGTAGTAAATAAAGATATTATTATTATTATTATTATTATTATTATTATTATTATTATTATTATTATTATTATATTTTTAGTATAGAAGATTACTCTTGTCAATAGTTGTCCTCAGAATTCCAACAATGTAACGACATTTGTCTTTGCAAACATACAGGGTCTAAAGCCGTCAAAAAACAACAAAATTCCTTACATCAAGGGACTGCTCACGGAATCAAACGCAATGTTTGCAGCAACGAAATATGGATCCCAGGTTATAACCTATTCTGATGCGACAGACTGAACAGGCAACAAGGGGGGGGGAGTGGCCTGTACATCACAGAGTCGCTCATTTACATAGAACTACTAAACACCACAAATGATGTAGTTGAAGTTTTGGCAGTAAAGATTGAAAACCAAAACCTTGTCATTGTGGGAGTATACAAGCCTCCAGATGCAACTTCCCAGCAATTCCAGGAGCAGCTTGAGAAAATTTACCATTGTCTGGAAAATCTCCCAACTCCTGCCCCAAACATCTTACTACTGGGAGATTTCAACTTGAGACACCTTTAATGTTTTAGCAATGTTTTAGCGGAGATCACCCCAGGTGGCAGCTCACATGAAAATTCACACACACACATGAACTATTAAATTTCTGCACCAATTTCACCTTAAACCAGCAAATAGTAGAGCCTACAAAACTAGAAAATACGCTGGACCTCATCTTCACTAACAATGACGATCTGATACGTAATATAACCGTATCAAAGACAAAACACTCAGATCACAACATAATAGAGGTACAGACACGTATACACAGGGCTCTGGACCAGCAAAATGTGAGCAGTCATGAAGGTCTCTTCACGAAATTCAGTTTCAATAACTAAAACATACAATGGGATCAAGTAAACCATTTCTTAAATGAAACAACACGGATCCAAACTTTTGCCTTGAAAAAAATTAATTCTGTGGTTCTTGAGATCTGCTCAAGACACAGTCCATTAAGAACAAGAAAGAGACGATGTAAACTAGAAAGAGAGAGACGTTCCCTATACAGATGAAGGCGAAGAGTCACAGAGCTGCTGAGTGGGGCTAATATATCTGAAATACGAAGGGAGGCACCAGTCAATGAAATTGCAAATATCGAACTTAAGCTGAAGAAATCTTACAGGAGACAAGAATCACAGGAAGAACTAAAAGCCATAAAGGAAATTGAAAAAAAAAAGTTCATCTCTTATGCCAAATCTAAGGAAAAAACAACATTCAGTACTGGGCCCCTGCTTAGGAGGGATGGGACATACACAGATGATAGCCAAGAAATGAGTGAGATACTAAAGTCCCAATATGACTCAGTGTTCAGCGAGCCACTGCCCAGACTAAGGGTCAACAATCAAAATTAATTCTTTATGAACAAAACCCAAAATTTGGTTATCCCAAAAATCTCGGATATTATTCTAACTCCACAAGACTCTGATGAGGCAATTAATGACATGCCCATGCACTCTGCCCCAGGCCCAGACTCACGGATCTCCATAGTAAGTAAGTAAGTAAGTAAGTAAGTTTATTCAGGTATACACAAATACAGTTACATAGAATTATCATACATAGCAGCATATGTGTAGAGAACCTAGGATAACCCCGAAAAGTCAGACAGTGACTTATTTCCATTGGGGTCCTTTTACCTTATTATTTTAATATAAAGGTTATAATATTTTCTTATTATTATACAATGAAGATAACATCTTATTATCATACTAAAATGACTATCTACTACACGAGGGTCATTATGACTATCTACAATACGAGGGTCATTACTAGGAATATGGTAAAATTTACACGTATGTTAGCTAAAAAATAGAAAATCATTCCCCTCCCTTTCTGTAGCTACATTCATCAGACACCTTTTGGCACTCTTCTTGAACTGGTTCATGCTATGACTGGCTTTGACATGTGCAGGCAGTCTGTTCCATTCCTTTATTGCTGTACAATAAAAGGTGTTTGAAGCCTGGCCACTGACTGTGGGTACTACAAAGTTGTGCTCTCTCCCCCTAGTACTATGATTGCTTTGGTTCCCAACCTTGACAAAATTGACAGCAAGATATTCTGGACACTGTTCGTGAGCAATTTTATAAACATGATTTAGCTTCAGTTGTTTTACTCTGTCTTCAACATTCAGCATATCCAACTGCTGTAATTCATCCTGGCCTACATGTTCTCTTGGTCCCAGCCCCAGGATGAATCTTACGATTTTGTTCTGGGTGATTTGCAGCAAGCGTAATCCATATGGCATTGTATAAGGGCTAGACATAGGGTCCTTCAAGCCTCAGTAGGTAGACACTGTGCTTGTCTATACAGGAACTTCAGTCTGGCATTCGCTTTCTTTACTACACTGTTCCCTATCAATTCTCCTGACATGCATGGGTCAAAGGGGATTCCCAAATATTTTACTGATGAAACCAAAGTGATGGGCTCCCCATTACATTGAACATTAAAATTATTTGCCCTTCTCAGTTTATGTTTCGTGCCAAAGAGAATGGCTTCAGTTTTCCCTAGGTGTAATGATAGTTTGTTGTCTACTAACCATTTGCTGCAGGACTCCAGTTCCAGTGTTAAAACATTAACAATATCTTGTGGGTCTTTACCTGACACTAACAGAGCACTGTCATCTGCATACAGTAGGAGTTTGCACTTGACACTGATAGGCATATCATTGACATAACATAAGAATAATAAGGGACCCAGAATACTACCTTGGGGAACTCCACATGTTATCGGCAGGGGTTCTGATTCTGTTTTGTTGATTTTGACTATTTGTCTCCTGTTGCTAAGGTAGGACTTAAACCAGTCTACAGAACCTATACCGATAGCTTGAAGTTTATTACATAATATATTGTGGTTGACAGTATCGAAGGCCTTATGCAGGTCTAAGGTTACCATACCTATGAGGTTCCCCTTTGACATTTCAGTTCTCAGGTAATCCATCAGATTAATAAGGGAGGTATCGGTTGAGTAGGATCTTCTAAAGCCCGATTGATAGCTATGGAGAATGTTGTTGTCATTAAGGTACTTTACTTGAGAATACACCGCCCTCTCTAGAATTTTAGATATTATACTGAGTATACTAACAGGCCTATAGTTGCTTACATCAGACCTACTATTTTTCTTGAAGATAGGAGTAACTCTGGCCTCCTTGAACCCCTCCGGTACGGTATTAGTGGTGATTGATAGATTTATTATGTGAGCAATAGGGATTGACAGTTCAGAAGCACCATCTTTTAGGAACTTAGACGGGATGTTATCAGGGCCCGTGCTCTTAGTTGGGTTTAACCTGCTTAGTTCTTTTTGAATAAAGTCATGAGATACACTTACTAGTTGACAACTGTTTGGGGTTACCCCTTTATTGGTATAGTATGTTTGAAACTTATCAGAGTCTGTGTTAAAGGTATTTGATGCAGCTGGTAGTTTACTTACTAGTGTTGATGCAACAGATGTGTAGTAGGAATTAAAGCAATTTGCCACCTTAGATGTTTCGTGGCATACCTCATTATCGATAGTGAGTACTATGTTAGACCTATCTACTGGCTTATGGCTATACCCCAACTGTTTTAGTTGTTGCCAGAGCTTTCTGGGGTTATGCTTATACTTCAATTTTTGAGCAGTAGTGCTTTGCCTTTGCTCCTTTTATAAGTCTCTGTACTCTGTTCCTCACCCTTTGGAATTCATTTAGTGCTGCAATATCCTGTCTGTTTGCTTTAAATCTTTTTAGCAACTGGTCTCTGAATTTCATATTATCTAATATCTCAGTAGTCATCCAGGGTTCAGTTCTTCGTTTAATCCTAACCTCTTTAACTGGTGCAATATTATCAAGGATGGTAGTGAACATTGTTTTGAATTTTTCCCAGGCATCGTTTACGTCCGTGCAACTTGTTATCTCTGTCCAGTCACAATTGTGTAGCCTATTTACCAGTGTTTCTTTACTGTAGTTTCTAGTTGACCTCATTTTTATTGTCCTGTGTAGGCCTATCCTATCCCTAGTTATTTTCCTGGTGCAGTAAATGATGAAATGATCACTAAGACCTGTGGTAATGACGCCTGACTGACTAATGTTCTCAGAGCGGTTACAAAGTATGTGGTCAGTTAGGGTGGCTGAGAACTGTGTGATCCGGGTTGGAGTATTAATTAGTTGAGTGTAACTATTTAATCCTAGAATTTGCTTATACCTTTTGCATAGCCCGTTATTTTGCTGCTGAAAACAGATATTGAAGTCGCCCAGTATTATTGTCTCGCAATTGTTTTCAACTCCGGACAAGACTCTGGAAAAGTCTTCTAGTCTTCTAAGAACTGGTCCTGGGTAGGAGGGCGGTAACTAGTTCCTACTAAGATGGGTTTGGTCTTAGGAAGCAGCACTTCAAACCATAGAATCTCCAGTTTATTGTTATTTAAATCAGGTCTTGGGTTGTAAGCTAAGTCATTTCTAATGTAGGCACATACTCCACCACCCTTTCTGTTCCTATCTAAGCGTTTTATATTGTAACCATCTATTTTGACCTCGTCGTCAGTCACCGTATCATCCAACCAAGATTCAGAGATGGTTATAACTGCCGCCCTAATTTTGTTAGCTAGAATCCTAATCTCTGCCAATTTAGGAAGAAGTGATCTTGCATTGACATGAATAAAGTGAAGGCCTGTTTTCATAAAACAATCATAATCATCAATATATGGCAATGGGTCATTTGTATTAAAATTAGGTAAATCAATGTCATCACTGCTAAAGGGTAACTGTGCCAAAGTGCATTTGTTACACACAAAATGAATTCTGGCACCGTTGCTATAATTGTACATACATCCATCATGCACCCACCCCTTACACATTTTACATAAGGTGCCTTTTCTGTTTTTCATGCGTACTTTAGTACAGTGTATGAACTTGTTTGGTAGTGTTTGAGATAATAATGGCTGTATTGTCTCACATTGACCTATGTATGCATTACATATGGAGTTAAGGTTATCATTCCTAGCTACTAGACCGTCATTATCGCCGTCATTTATCTGTCTGTTTTGCCTCTGCACAATAGTTCATCAAGATATGCAAGAAGCCCCTATCGCGTGCCTTCAGCATTTTATGGAGAGGGAGCATGGACACAGGGGTCATCCCACACACACTAAAAACAACAGACATAGCCTCACTCCACAAAGGTGGCAGTAAAGCAATTGCAAAGAACTACAGACCGATAGCACTAACATCCCATATCATAAAAATCTTTGAGAGGTTCTAAGAAGCAAGATCCCCAATTATCTAGATACCCATCAGTTACACAACCCAGGGCAACACGGGTTTAGAGCAGGTCGCTCCTGACTGTCCCAGCTACTGGACCACTATGACAAGGTCCTGGATGCTGTAGAGGATAAACAAAATACAGATGTATTATAGTAGAGGTAGATAAATGTAGAAATAGTTAAATACAGAGATATATAACTGCTCAGAATCTCAGACTGTAAAAAACCTGCCAGAGGTCACCAGTACCCTCAACAAGTACAAGCTGCCAGAGGTCACCAGTACCCTCAACAAGTACAAGCTGCCAGAGGTCATCAGTACCCTCAACAAGTACAAGCTGCCAGAGGTCACCAGTACCCTCAACAAGTACAAGCTGCCAGAGGTCACCAGTACCCTCAACAAGTACAAGCTGCCAGAGGTCACCAGTACCCTCAACAAGTACAAGCTGCCAGAGGTCACCAGTACCCTCAACAAGTACAAGCTGCCAGAGGTCACCAGTACCCTCAACAAGTACAAGCTGCCAGAGGTCACCAGTACCCTCAACAAGTACAAGCTGCCAGATGTCGCCAGTACCCTCAACAAGTACAAGCTGCCAGATGTCGCCAGTACCCTCAACAAGTACAAGCTGCCAGAGGTCACCAGTACCCTCAACAAGTACAAGCTGCCAGAGGTCACCAGTACCCTCAACAAGTACAAGCTGCCAGAGGTCACCAGTACCCTCAACAAGTAGAAACTGCCAGAGGTCACCAGTACCCTCAACAAGTAGAAACTGCCAGAGGTCACCAGTACCCTCAACAAGTAGAAACTGCCAGAGGTCACCAGTACCCTCAACAAGTAGAAACTGCCAGAGGTCACCAGTACCCTCAACAAGTACAAGTTGCCAGAGGTCACCAGTACCCTCAACAAGTAGAAACTGCCAGAGGTCACCAGTACACTCAACAAGTAGAAACTGCCAGAGGTCACCAGTACCCTCAACAACTAGAAACTGCCAGAGGTCACCAGTACCCTCAACAACTAGGAACTGCCAGAGGTCACCAGTACCCTCAACAACTAGAAACTGCCAGTGGTCACCAGTACCCTCAACAAGTACAAGTTGCCAGAGGTCACCAGTACCCTCAACAAGTAGAAACTGCCAGAGGTCACCAGTACACTCAACAAGTAGAAACTGCCAGAGGTCACCAATACTCTCAGCAAGTAGAATCTGCCAGAGGTCACCAGTACCCTCAACAACTAGAAACTGCCAGAGGTCACCAATACTCTCAGCAAGTAGAATCTGCCAGAGGTCACCAGTACCCTCAACAAGTACAAGTTGCCAGAGGTCACCAGTACCCTGAACAAGTACAAGTTGCCAGAAGTCACCAGTACCCTCAACAAGTACAAGTTGCCAGAGGTCACCAGTACCCTCAACAAGTAGAAACTGCCAGAGGTCACCAGTACCCTCAACAACTAGAAACTGCCAGAGGTCACCAATACTCTCAGCAAGTAGAATCTGCCAGAGGTCACCAGTACCCTCAACAAGTAAAAGCTGCCAGAGGTCACCAGTACCCTGAACAAGTACAAGTTGCCAGAAGTCACCAGTACCCTCAACAAGTACAAGTTGCCAGAAGTCACCAGTACCCTCAACAAGTACAAGCTGCCAGAGGTCACCAGTACCCTCAACAAGTACAAGTTGCCAGAAGTCACCAGTACCCTCAACAAGTACAAGTTGCCAGAGGTCACCAGTACCCTGAACAAGTACAAGTTGCCAGAAGTCACCAGTACCCTCAACAAGTACAAGTTGCCAGAGGTCACCAGTACCCTCAACAAGTAGAAACTGCCAGAGGTCACCAGTACCCTCAACAACTAGAAACTGCCAGAGGTCACCAATACTCTCAGCAAGTAGAATCTGCCAGAGGTCACCAGTACCCTCAACAAGTAAAAGCTGCCAGAGGTCACCAGTACCCTGAACAAGTACAAGTTGCCAGAAGTCACCAGTACCCTCAACAAGTACAAGTTGCCAGAAGTCACCAGTACCCTCAACAAGTACAAGCTGCCAGAGGTCACCAGTACCCTCAACAAGTACAAGTTGCCAGAAGTCACCAGTACCCTCAACAAGTACAAGTTGCCAGAGGTCACCAGTAGCCTCAACAAGTAGAAACTGCCAGAGGTCACCAGTACCCTCAACAATTTATAGTTGCCTGAGGTCACCAGTACCCTCAACAAGTACAAGTTGCCAGAGGTCACCAGTACCCTCAAGAAGTACAAGTTGCCAGAGGTCATCAGTACCTTCAACACGTACAAGTTGCCAGAGGTCACCAGTACCCTCAACAAGTACAAGTTGCCAGAGGTCACCAGTACCTTCAATAAGTACAAGTTGCCAGAGGTCACCAGTACCCTCAACAAGTACAAGTTGCCAGAGGTCACCAGTACCCTCAACAAGTACAAGTTGCCAGAGGTCACCAGTACCCTCAACAAGTACAAGCTGCCATAGGTCACCAGTACCCTCAACAAGTACAAGTTGCCAGAGGTCACCAGTACCTTCAACAAGTACAAGTTGCCAGAAGTCACCAGTACCCTCAACAAGTACAAGCTGCCAGAGGTCACCAGTACCCTCAACAAGTACAAGTTGCCAGAAGTCACCAGTACCCTCAACAAGTACAAGTTGCCAGAGGTCACCAGTAGCCTCAACAAGTAGAAACTGCCAGAGGTCACCAGTACCCTCAACAATTTATAGTTGCCTGAGGTCACCAGTACCCTCAACAAGTACAAGTTGCCAGAGGTCACCAGTACCCTCAACAAGTACAAGTTGCCAGAGGTCATCAGTACCTTCAACAAGTACAAGTTGCCAGAGGTCACCAGTACCCTCAGCAAGTACAAGTTGCCAGAGGTCATCAGTACCTTCAATAAGTACAAGTTGCCAGAGGTCACCAGTACCCTCAACAAGTACAAGTTGCCAGAGGTCACCAGTACCCTCAACAAGTACACGCTGCCAGAGGTCACCAGTACCCTCAACAAGTACAAGTTGCCAGAGGTCACCAGTACCTTCAACAAGTACAAGTTGCCAGAGGTCACCAGTACCCTCAACAAGTACAAGTTGCCAGAGGTCACCAGTACCTTCAACAAGTTGAAGTTGCCAGAGGTCACCAGTACCCTCAACAAGTACAAGCTGCCAGAGGTCACCAGTACCCTCAACAAGTACAAGTTGCCAGAGGTCACCAGTACCCTCAACAAGAAGAAACTGCCAGAGGTCACCAGTACCCTCAACAAGTACAAGCTGCCAGAGGTCACCAGTACCCTCAACAAGTACAAGCTGCCAGAGGTCACAAGTACCCTCAACAAGTACAAGCTGCCAGAGGTCACCAATAACCTCAACAACTAGAAACTGCCAGAGGTCACCAATACTCTCAGCAAGTAGAATCTGCCAGAGGTCACCAGTACCCTCAACAAGTACAAGTTGCCAGAGGTCACCAGTACCCTCAACAAGTACAAGCTGCCAGAGGTCACCAATATCAAACTTACCAGTGCTATCCAAAATCTTTGAGAAACTCGTGCACAGGAGACTGTATTCATTTATAACGCCACAAAACATACTCAACCCCTGCCAATTTGGATTCAGGAAAAATAAAAGCACTAACGATGCAATCATAAAAATGCTAGATCTGCTTTACACAGCATTGGAAAATAAGGAATATCCACTAGGAATTTTTATTGACCTAAGAAAAGCTTTTGACACAGTAGACCACGACATCCTACTCCACAAACTTGACCATTACGGTATAAGAGGCCATGCGCTTGCTTATTTCAAATCTTACCTTACTAATAGGTATCAGTACGTCACCATTAAAGACACAGCATCAACAACACGGCCACTTGATACTGGAGTTCCGCAGGGAAGTGTCCTTGGTCCCCTGCTCTTGCTCATATACATCAATGATCTTCCAAACGTATCCAAACACCTGAAACCCATTCTCTTTGCTGACGACACGACTTATGTCATCTCTCACCCTAATCTTGCCACCCTCAACACCATTGTTAACGAGGAGCTGATCAAAATATCGACTTGGATGACAGCCAATAAACTTACGCTTAACACTGACAAAATCTACTATATTATGTTTGGTAGCAGAGCAGGAGATGCACAAATTAACATTAAGATCGACAACACTCTAATTACCAGACATAATGAGGGCAAATTCCTAGGCCTATACCTTGACAACAACCTGAATTTCAGCACCCATATCCAACACATAACCAAAAAAGTATCCAAAACAGTTGGGATCCTCTCCAAGATACGGTACTACGTGCCGCAAAATGCCCTTCTTACACTATACCACTCACTTATTTATCCATACCTCACCTATGCTATTTGTGCTTGGGGATCAACTGCAGCAACACAACTAAAGCCAATAATAACCCAACAAAAAGCTGCAGTAAGAATAATCACTAAATCCCATCCCTGGCAAACCCCCCCCCCACTCTTCATAGATCTAAACTTACTCCCTGTTCAGTACATCCACACTTACTACTGTGCAATCTACATCTACAGGGCCTTAAACTCCAATATCAACCTTGACCTAAAACGCTTTCTTGATAGTTGTGACAGAACCCACAGGCATAACACCAGACACAAACATCTCTACGACATTCCCCGTGTCCGACTAAACCTTTACAAAAATTCAATGTATGTCAAAGGCCCTAAAATCTGGAACACCCTACCTGAGAACTCTAGAACTGCAGACACATTCATCACCTTCAAAACTACCATTAGAAAACATCTTATCTCCCTGATACACCCCGTCAACTAACTACACGAATACCACCTGGTGGTTCACACTTACACTCACTCACCCATTTGACCATAAACAGAAATATTAATCTCAATCTTAAAATAATGAATCCTATGATACTCCAATACTGAAACTATGTACTGTGCCAAAACAAAAACATTCACATTGCTAAACTCACAAACTAGTATTTAGTCACTTAGCCATAATACCAACTTACCTCATAATTTGTAATATTTTAAAATAAAGAATTAAACTAAGTCTGCCCGAAATGCCTAGCCATGCTTGGTGTTCTAGTGGTACACTCTGTAATCATTATTTAACTACATGTAAACCACACAACAACCAAATTCTGTAAATTCAACATTGTAATCTTTATAGAGAATAAACTTTGAATTTGAATAACCTCAACAACTAGAAACTGCCAGAGGTCACCAGTACCCTCAAAAAGTACAAGTTGCCAGAGGTCACCAGTACCCTCAACAAGAACAAGTTGCCAGAGGTCACCAGTACCTTCAACAAGTACAAGTTGCCAGAGGTCACCAGTACCCTGAACAAGTACAAGTTGCCAGAGGTCACCAGTACCCTCAACATGTACAAGCTACCAGAGGTCACCAGTACCCTCAACAAGTACAAGTTGCCAGAGGTCACCAGTACCTTCAACAAGTACAAGTTGCCAGAGGTCACCAGTACCCTCAACAAGTACAAGTTGCCAGAGGTCACCAGTACCCTCAACAAGTACAAGCTGCCAGAGGTCACCAGTACCCTCAACAAGTACAAGCTGCCAGAGGTCACCAATAACCTTAACAACTAGAAACTGCCAGAGGTCACCAGTACTCTCAGCAAGTAGAATCTGCCAGAGGTCACCAGTACCCTCAACAAGTACAAGCTGCCAGAGGTCACCAGTACCCTCAACAAGTACAAGCTGCCAGAGGTCACCAGTAACCTCAACAAGTACAAGCTGCCAGAGGTCACCAATAACCTCAACAAGTACAAGCTGCCAGAGGTCACCAGTACCCTCAATAAGTACAAGCTGCCAGAGGTCACCAGTACCCTCAACAAGTACAAGCTGCCAGAGGTCACCAGTACCCTCAACAAGTACAAGCTGCCAGAGGTCACCAGTACCCTCAACAAGTACAAGCTGCCAGAGGTCACCAGTACCCTCAACAAGTACAAGCTGCCAGAGGTCACCAATAACCTCAACAACTAGAAACTGCCAGAGGTCACCAGTACCCTCAACAAGTACAAGTTGCCAGAGGTCACCAATAACCTCAACAACTAGAAACTGCCAGAGGTCACCAGTACCCTCAACAAGTACAAGTTGCCAGAGGTCACCAGTACCTTCAACAAGTACAAGTTGCCAGAGATCACCAGTACCCTGAACAAGTGCAAGTTGCCAGAGGTCACCAGTACCCTCAACAAGTACAAGTTGCCAGAGGTCACCAGTACCTTCAACAAGTACAAGTTGCCAGAGGTCACCAGTACGCTCAACAAGTACAAGTTGCCAGAGGTCACCAGTACCCTCAACAAGTACAAGCTGCCAGAGGTCACCAGTACCCTCAACAAGTACAAGTTGCCAGAGGTCACCAGTACCTTCAACAAGTACAAGTTGCCAGAGGTCACCAGTACCCTCAACAAGTACAAGCTGCCAGAGGTCACCAATAACCTCAACAACTAGAAACTGCCAGAGGTCACCAGTACCCTCAACAAGTACAAGTTGCCAGAGGTCACCAGTACCTTCAACAAGTACAAGTTGCCAGAGATCACCAGTACCCTGAACAAGTGCAAGTTGCCAGAGGTCACTAGTACCCTCAACAAGTACAAGTTGCCAGAGGTCACCAGTACCTTCAACAAGTACAAGTTGCCAGAGGTCACCAGTACCCTCAACAAGTACAAGTTGCCAGAGGTCACCAGTACCCTCAACAAGTACAAGCTGCCAGAGGTCACCAGTACCCTCAACAAGTACAAGTTGCCAGAGGTCACCAGTACCTTCAACAAGTACAAGCTGCCAGAGTTCACCAGTACCCTCAACAAGTACAAGCTGCCAGAGGTCACCAGTTCCCTCAACAAGTACAAGCTGCCAGAGGTCACCAGTTCCCTCAACAAGTACAAGCTGCCACAGGTCACCAGTACCCTCAACAAGTACAAGTTGTCAGGTTGTTCTTCAACTCTATATATCCTTGGCTAGGCCTCATTTAGGTTATGGTGTACAGTTGTGGTCACCATATTACAGGATGGATATACATGCTCTGGAAAACGTACAGAGGAGGATGACAAAGTTGATCCCATGTATCACCGGCCAAGAGTAAACGCTAAATACTCACTACACACTCACCTATGTACTCCCACGTCATAACTTCAACAATCACTTTCAACCTTTTATCCATTGTTGTCAGGAATATAATTGAATCATTGTTTTCACAAAAAGCATTTTTGAGTGTATGAATATATCTTTTTTCTTATACAAATTAGATTCACTTGTAATTAGTAATCTACTGTCCAACTATGATATAATCCAATAATGTATGGACTGATGACAATAATGGCAATCAAGTCTCCGTCCCTGACTTTCGCTTGGCTGATTTCATAGGACTGAAAAATTACTTAGGTGGGCTGAACTGGAATGACCTGACTAAGGGTCAGGTAGGTGGTGATGGTTGCCGATATGATGCTTTCCAGGGCATAGTTCTAGCTGCTCAGTCAAATTATGTTCCAAATAGGGAAATCAGATCAAACAAAAATGATCCTAAATGGATGAACAATAGATTAAAATATCTGATTGGTCAAAAGAGAGGCATATATAGGCAAATCAAAAGAGGAGAGGGGCAATTAAGAAATCGATATATTCAGTTAAAGAGAGAAATAAAAAAGGGAATTAGAAAAGCAAAAAGAGATTATGAGGTTAAAGTTGCAAAAGAATCGAAGACTAACCCAAAAGGATTCTTTCAGGTATACAGAAGTAAGATCAGGGACAAGATAGGCCCACTCAAAAGTTCCTCGGGTCAGCTCACTGACAGTGATAAGGAAATGTGTAGAATTTTTAACACATACTTCCTCTCAGTTTTTACACAGGAGGATACCAGCGATATTCCAGTAATGATAAATTATGTAGAACAGGACGATAATAAACTGTGCACTATTAGGGTCACAAGTGACATGGTCCTTAGGCAAATAGATAAATTAAAACCTAACAAATCCCCAGGCCCTGATGAACTGTATGCAAGGGTTCTAAAGGAATGTAAAGAGGAGCTTAGCACACCTTTGGCTAATCTTTTCAACATATCACTACAAACTGGCATGGTGCCAGATAAGTGGAAAATGGCAAATGTGATACCTATTTTCAAAACAGGTGACAGGTCCTTAGCTTCGAACTATAGACCAATAAGCCTAACCTCCATAGTGGGAAAATTTATGGAATCAATAATTGCCGAGGCAGTTCGTAGCCATCTTGAAAAGCATAAATTAATCAACGAATCTCAGCATGGTTTTACAAAGGGGCGTTCCTGCCTTACGAATTTATTAACTTTTTTCACTAAGGTATTTGAGGAGGTAGATCATGGTAATGAATATGATATTGTGTATATGGACTTCAGTAAGGCTTTTGACAGGGTCCCACATCAGAGACTATTGAGGAAAATTAAAGCACATGGAATAGGAGGAGAAATTTTTTCCTGGATAGAGGCATGGTTGACAAATAGGCAGCAGAGAGTTTGCATAAATGGGGAGAAATCAGAGTGGGGAAGCGTCACGAGCGGTGTTCCACAGGGGTCAGTGTTGGGCCCCCTGCTGTTCACAATCTACATAAACGACATAGATGAGGGCATAAAGAGCGACATCGGCAAGTTTGCCGATGACACCAAAATAGGCCGTCGAATTCATTCTGACGAGGACATTCGAGCACTCCAGGAAGATTTGAATAGACTGATGCAGTGGTCGGAGAAGTGGCAGATGCAGTTTAATATAGACAAATGCAAAGTTCTAAATGTTGGACAGGACAATAACCATGCCACATATAAACTAAATAATGTAGATCTTAATATTACGGATTGCGAAAAAGATTTAGGAGTTCTGGTTAGCAGTAATCTGAAACCAAGACAACAGTGCATAAGTGTTCGCAATAAAGCTAATAGAATCCTTGGCTTCATATCAAGAAGCATAAATAATAGGAGTCCTCAGGTTGTTCTTCAACTCTATACATCCTTGGTTAGGCCTCATTTAGATTATGCTGCACAGTTTTGGTCACCGTATTACAGAATGGATATAAATTCTCTGGAAAATGTACAAAGGAGGATGACAAAGATGATCCCATGTATCAGAAACCTTCCCTATGAGGATAGACTAAGGGCCCTGAAACTGCACTCTCTGGAAAGACGTAGAATTAGGGGGGATATGATTGAGGTGTATAAATGGAAGACAGGAATAAATAAAGGGGATGTAAATAGTGTGCTGAAAATATCTAGCCTAGACAGGACTCGCAGCAATGGTTTTAAGTTGGAAAAATTCAGATTCAGGAAGGATATAGGAAAGTACTGGTTTGGTAATAGAGTTGTGGATGAGTGGAACAAACTCCCAAGTACCGTTATAGAGGCCAGAACGTTGTGTAGCTTTAAAAATAGGTTGGATAAATACATGAGTAGATGTGGGTGGGTGTGAGTTAGACCTGATAGCTTGTGCTAACAGGTCGGTTGCCGTGTTCCTCCCTTAAGTCAATGTGACCTGACCTGACTAGGTTGGGTGCATTGGCTTAAGCCGGTAGGAGACTTGGACCTGCCTCGCATGGGCCAGTAGGCCTTCTGCAGTGTTCCTTCGTTCTTATATTCTTATGTTCTTATGAAGCCACTGTGTGGCGAAACGTTTCCTCAATAAAGATACCCAAGAGTTGCACATGTGTCTAATTTATCAACATGTCGGTTCTCTGAACCATTCATCTACAAACCCAACTAGGTAGACTGTTCCACTCATCAACTACCCTATTTCCAAACCAATACTTTCCTATGTCCTTTCTAAATCTAAATTAATTAAATAAATAAATAAATAAATAAATGAATCTGCAGTCTCTCGAAAGACGTAGAATTAGGGGGGATATGATCAAGGTGCATAAATGGAAGACAGGAATAAATAAAGGACATGTAAATAGCGTGGTGAAAATTTCCAGCCAAGACAGGACTCGCAGCAATGGTTTCAAGTTGGAAAAATTCAGATTCAGGAAGGACATAGGAGAGCACTGGTTTGGTAATAGAGTTGTGGATGAAAATAAATGGTATAAAATACCGACACACTGGAAACATAAACACATATGCAGTTTAATGTGATCCTTTATTGACAACGTTTCGCCCACACAGTGGGCTTTTTCAAGTCAAGGTACTCACGTACCTACCACCCCAGGTAGATCTGTTTGTGACTTGAAAAAACCACTGTGTGTGCGAAACGTTGTCAATAAAGGATCGCATTAAACTGCATATGTGTTTATGTTTCGAGAGTCGTGGATGTGTGGAACAAACTCCCGAGTACAGTTATTCAGTCTAAAACGTTGTGAGGTTTTAAAAGTAGGTTAGATAAATACATAAGTGGGAGTGGATGGGTGCGAGTTGGACCTGACTAGCTTGTGCTACTAGGTCTGATACCGTGCTCCTTCCTTAAAAGGAAGTGGCCTGACTAGGTGGGTCATTGGGCTAATCCGGGTGGAGGGGGGGGGACATGGACATGCTTCGCGTGGGTCAGTGGGCTTGCTGCGGTATTTTTTCTTATGTTCTTATGAGTGGGTGTGGATGGGTGTGAAATGGACCTGACTAGCTACTAGGTCGAAAGTAGTGCTCCTCCCTTTAGTGACGTGTCTGACCTCACTAGGTCAGCCGGTGGGGAGAATTGGAGCTGCCTCGCATAGGCCAGTAGGCCTGTCGCAGTGTTACTTATTTCTCATGATCTTATGTTCTTATGAGGGCAAATATTCTATTAGTGGGATGGATCTTTGAAGGACCTGCCTAGTATGGGCCAACAGGCCTGCTGCAGTGTTCCTCCTTTATTGCGTTCTTATCTTTTTATGTCAGAGGTCACCAGTACCCTCAACAAGTAGACGCTGGCAGTGGTCACCAGTAGTGATAAAAGCGGCTGGAGCATCCCTTCCGGAAAAAGGCATGCGGCTGGAGCATCCCTTCCGGTTTAGCCGTGCGGCAGAGACATCCCTTCCGGTCTAGGACCAGCAGCTGGAGGGTCACCTTTTCACACCTAGGTGTTACTTCCGGTTTTGACCATGACCTCGCCCTCGAGACTACCTCACCCTTGACCCCCCAACCAATACCCCCGCCCACGACCCCCCCCCCCCTTCGCGACCCCGCCGTCGCGCCGCGCGCCGCCCGCGCGCCCGCCCGCGCGCCCCGCCCCGCCCGCGCGCCCGCCCGCGCCCTTTGCGACCCCCGCCCGCGCCTTCTGCTGCGCCTTCTGCAGCGTCATCCGGATCGCCCCCGCGCCTCGAATTTTTTTTCCGATTTTTTTCGATTTTTTTTTGAATTTAATTTTCTTGTGCTCTCCATCTCCTCAGATCAAATTTTTGAGGTTCCCCCTCCCACTTTCACCCCCCATCCCAAAATTTATCGAAATCAAAGTCTCCACTTCCTCGGATCTCAAGTTTTTTGGATTCCCCCCTATGGGGTTTTCGAAATTCTCCATCTCCTTGGATCAAGGTTTTTTTGGGTACCCCTCCTTCCACCCCACCCCCAATCCCAAAAATTTCTCAATATTACCAAGTTTTTTGCATTCCCCCCTCTTGGGTTTTTTTCGAAATTCTCCATCTCCTTGGATCAAGGTTTTTTGGATTGCCCCTCCTTCCACCCCCCATCCCCAAAAAATTTCTCAATATTACCAAGTTTTTTGCATTCCCCCCTCTGGGTTTTTTTTCGAAATTCTCCATCTCCTCGGATCAAATTTTTGAGGTTCCCCCTCTCACTTTCACCCCCATCCCAAAATTTCTCAATATTACCAAGTTTTTGGATTCCCCCCTATGGGGGTTTCGAAATTCTCCATCTCCTCGGATCAAGTTTTTTGGATTCCCCCCTATGGGGGTTTTCGAAATTCTTATGATCTCCTCGGATCCCCCCATCCCACTTTCACCCCCACCCCAAAATTTCTCGATATTACCAAGTTTTTGGATTCCCCCCTATGGGGGTTTCGAAAGTCTCCATCTCCTCGGATCAAGTTTTTTGGATTCCCCCCTATGGGGTTTTCGAAATTCCTCGGATCAAGTTTTTGGAATCCTCCCCCCCCTCTGGGTATAAGCATTCAAATGAACTCCTCCTATGGGGGCATGCTTACTACAGGTCTAATGAAGGGTGTTTACTCGGCGGTCAGTGACGTCACGTGTTGACCCAGCACACAGGTTGAATCTTGTATACCCTTTTAATTAATAAGGGGACATAGCAGTGACGTCACGCGCACACAGGCTGAATCTTGTCGATCCTTTTAGTTCATTCAAGTTAATAAGGGGACACATTTTTTCGTTAATACCCACAATTTCTTTACAACACAAGTCTAGACATTTTTTATAACTATTTCATCTCAGGTCACTCCCCACGAAGTAACCTCCCCCCCACCCTCCCAAACCCTCACACTCCAACCAACACCTCACAATTTTCACTCATAACCCCAATTTTTCTCGTTTTAACCCTTTTTGTTCATTAAAGTTAATAAGGGGACACAGTACATCAGAAAGTCACAACAACAACATCCACAACCCACAATTTTTTCTCGTTTTAGCTAATTTCATCAGAAAAAGTCCCAACAACAACCCACTTATAACATCTTTTTTCGGTATCTCTAGTTCGACAACAACACCCACAACACCCACATCCCACAACACCCACAACCCACTTCACCCACACCCCACAACACCCACAACCCACAATTTTTTTCTCGTTTTAACCCTTTTAGTTCATTAAAGTTAATAAGGGGACACAGTACATCAGAAAGTCACCACATCGCTTACATCCACTTTCGTTAAATTCACTACTCACAATTTTACATATTACGAAGTTAATACGCACTTTTACTTTGAACATCTTCAAAACACTCATAAATCATTTGAATACTCACAAAAAAAATACCTTTATACATTTCCAAACAACACTGAAATACTCCAAAAACATCATTCGAACACCCCGAAATCACCTCTGAATACTCCCAGAACACCTTCATAAGTACTCTTGCACATCATTTGAACACCTTCAAAAGTACTCTTGCACATCATTTGTACACCTTCAAAACACCCTTGAACACCTTCAAAACACCTTTGAACACCTTCAAAGCACTCTTGAACACCCTCAAAAACACCTTTTGAATAACCTCAAAACACCTTTGAACACCTTCAAAACACCCTTGAACACCTTCAAAACACCCTTGATCACCTTCAAAAAACATTTGAACACACTCAAAACACCTTTGAACACCTTTGAACATTTCCAATCAACACATCATTTGAACACCTTCAAAACACCTTTGAACACCTTCAAAACACTCTCATAATCATTTGAACACACTCAAAACACCTTTGAATACTCACATAAACACCCTTGAACACCTTCAAAACACCTTTGAATAACCTCAAAACACCTTTGAACACCTTCAAAACACCCTTGAACACCTTCAAAACACCCTTGAACACCTTCAAAAAACATTTGAACACACTCAAAAGTACTCTTGCACATCATTTGTACACCTTCAAAACACCCTTGAACACCTTCAAAACACCTTTGAACACCTTCAAAGCACTCTTGAACACCCTCAAAAACACCTTTTGAATAACCTCAAAACACCTTTGATCACCTTCAAAACACCCTTGAACACCTTCAAAACACCCTTGAACACCTTCAAAAACAACATTTGAACACACTCAAAACACCTTTGAACACCTTTGAACATTTCCAAAACACTATTTGAGTACTCCCAAATAAGATTTGACATCTCTAATTTATCTGCACTTACACATTTCATTAAATTACAACTCATCCCTCAGTCTCCAGACTTCACAACATTATCACAAAAACTAACTCAAACACTTTACTTTGAACACCCCCAAAAACACTCTCATAATCATTTGAATACTCACATAAACACCCTTGAACACCTTCAAAACACCTTTGAATATCGTTTTTAAACTAATTTCATCACAACCCACTTATATCATCTTTTTTCGGTAACTCTAATTCGACTACACTACCCTCATCAATTACCAACAAATTTTACTCGTTTTAACTAATGTCATCACTGTAACCAAGATTTTCACAAAAAAAAAAAACTCTATGTCACCTAACACACACGCACACACACCCCACAACACCCACAATTTTTCTCGTTTTAACCCTTTTAGTTCATTAAAGTTAATAAGGGGACACAGTACATCAGAAAGTCACAACAACAACATCCACAACCCACAATTTTTTCTCGTTTTAGCTAATTTCATCAGAAAAAGTCCCAACAACAACCCACTTATAACATCTTTTTTCGGTATCTCTAGTTCGACAACAACACCCACAACACCCACATCCCACAACACCCATGAACATTTCCAAAACACTATTTGAGTACTCCCAATTACACCACTGATTACTACTAAAACACCGCTGAATTCAATCAAAACACCTTTCAACACCTTCAAACACCCTTGAACACCTTCAAAACACTCTTGAACACTTTCAAAAACACCTTTGAACATTTCCAATCAACACTGAAACACTTCCAAAAAACACAATTTGAGTACTCCCAATTACTCCACTGATTACTACTAAAACACCGCTGAATTCAATCAAAACACCCTTCAACACCTTCAAACACCCTTGAACACACTCAAAACAGCCTTCAACACCTTCAAAACACCTTTGAACACCTTCAAAACACCTTTGAACACATTCAAAACACTCTCATAATCATTTGAACACACTCAAAACACCTTTGAATAACCTCAAAACACCTTTGAACACCTTCAAAACACCCTTGAACACCCTTGATCACCTTCAAAAAAACAACATTTGAACACACTCAAAACACCTTTGAACACCTTTGAACATTTCCAAACAACACTGAAACACTTCCAAAAACACCATTTGAGTACTCCCAAATACACCACTGAATACTAAAACACCACTGAATACACTCAAAACACCACCAAAATCACCATAAACTAAGATCAACACCCACATCCCACAACACCCACAACCCACAACACCCACAATTTTTTCTCGTTTTATCTAATTTCATCAGAAAGTCACAACACCCACACCTCCCATTTTTTTCTCGTTTTAACCCTTTTAGTTCATTAAAGTTAATAAGGGGCCACACTACATCAGAAAAAGTCACAAAAACAACCCACTTATAACGTCTTTTCGGTATCTCTAGTTCGTCAACAACACCCACATCCCACATCACCCACATCCCACATCCCACACACACACACAGACACACACACACACACATCCCTAACCTAGCCTAACTAACCTAACTTATCTAACCCTAACCTAACCTAACCTATAACCTAACCTAACTTATCCTAACCTAGCCTAACCTAACCTAACCTAACCTTACCTAACTTATCCTAACCTAACCTAACCTAGCCTAACCTAACCTAACTTAACCTAACCTAACCTAACCTAACCGAACCTACCCTAACCTAACCTTACCTAACATAACCTAACCTAGCCTAACCTAACCTAACCTAACTTAACCTAACCCAACCTAACCTAACCTAACCTAGCCTAACCTAACTTAACCTAACCTAACCTAACCTACCCTAACCTAACTTATCCTAACCTAACCTATCTTAACCTTACCTAACCTAACCTAGCCGAACCTATCCTAACCTAACCTAAAATATATTAGAACACTTCCAAAATACATTAGAGTACTCCAGAATTACTTTGAACGACTCCATTTTTTTTTGGATATTTCCAAATTAGTTTCGAAAACTTTATCGTAAAATCGAACATTATTTTCTTGTTGGTAAACACACTCAATGGTAGAAATATTTACTCGATTTCCGAATAGAAACACTTTCCTCGCTCTGAGAGACTCATTGTGGGTCACCCCTTCCCCCCCCCCCCCAACACCACTGGGGTAATGCGGTTCACACCCAAGGTAGATTTAAGATAATCATGAACACCTGCGCCAACTCAGGACAGACAGACGCCATGAAATGCGGGTAACATCCAAGGTAGAAAATCATCTCTTTCCAGACCAACTGTCTATCCTAACCTAACCTAACCTAACCTAACCTAATTCCTAACCTAACCTAACCTCACCTAACCGAACCTAACCTAACTCCATCAATCACCTCTATCCTAACCTAACCTAACCTAACCTAACCTAACCCAACCTAACTCCATCAAACACCTCTATCCTAACCTAACCTAACCTATCCTAACCTAACCTAACTCCATCAAACACCTCGAATACTACCTAACTTAACCTAACCTAACCTTACCTAACCTACCGAACCTAACCTAACCTAACCTAACCTATCCTAACCTGTCCCAACCTAACCTAACCTATCCTAACCTAACCTAACCTAACCTAACCTAACCTAACCTAACTTATCCTAAGCTAACCTAACCTAACTTATCCTAACCTAACCTATCCTAACCTAACCTAAACACTGACTAACTTTGAACCAACTCTGAACACCACTGATCTTCTTCAAAAAATGCTCTGCACATCATTTGAACACCTTCAAAAAAACACCATCAAACACCTCCGAATACTCCCAAAAAAAACACTACTGATTACTACCAAATCACCACTGAATACTACCAATCACCGTCAAAATCACCAGAAACTAAGTTTAACATCACCATCTAACATCCTTTTTATAGAAATCCCCTCAAATCACTATAACCAAGAACTCCCTCCCCATTTGGCGCATAAAAAAAAAGCATGAACACAAACCTAATACGCAAACACTTAGTACATGATCACCATCAACTGAAAACATATCTTATACACACACATAATATAAGACAATCACCAACTACAATCACCCATGTTCACTTACCTCAAAATCACTAATATCACAGAAAACAATCATTTTTATAAACATTTCACACACACACACACACAAAAAAAAAAAAAATAATATTTGACAATATCTAAGCGCACTCACCTCACTACCACCAACACACGATGTCTCACCTCACAGGACCGACGAGCTCACCTCCAGTGACGTCACACTCCCATTGTGTTACTTGGTGGTTGGTAACATCACACCTAACCCCCCTTGTTTCAACCTGTTGTACCCTACATTATCTAAGAACACTATATCCAAGACGATTACCAGATTTTATGATCCCCAACACCAAGATCACAGAAAACACACATTTTTATAATTATTCACACAAAAATCACGATCACCAATTCCATATCATGTTTACCGTCATCTATCAACACTAATCACCAAGATCACCAAAAAAAATCTAAGATCATGCATCTCAAAACTACTATGATCACTGAAAACACTTATTTTTTAAACATTCGCACAAAAATAAGACATACACAAAAATACCACAACACTTCCACCAACATCTATAACATAACATGAGCACTATAACATATCACTATCACAAAAAAAAAATAATACACAGACACCCACATATTATACATTTCAATTGCAAATTTAAGACATGAGACATACACACCAAATCTAAGACATTCACCTCCAACTAAGACATACACATCACCCCTAAAACTTCCTTCCTTATTCATTCCGTATATCTCCTAGAGCTGTTTTAACCCCGACGGATCCATCACGACGTAGGAGCCAGAGTGTAGTAGGTGGTGTTGGAGTGGTGATGGTTCCTCTGGCTCCTACGTCGTGATGGATCCGTCGGGGTTAAAACAGCTCTAGGAGATATACGGAATGAATAAGGAAGGAAGTTTTAGGGGTGATGTGTATGTCTTAGTTGGAGGTGAATGTCTTAGATTTGGTGTGTATGTCTCATGTCTTAAATTTGCAATTGAAATGTATAATATGTGGGTGTCTGTGTATTATTTTTTTTTGTGATAGTGATATGTTATAGTGCTCATGTTATGTTATAGATGTTGGTGGAAGTGTTGTGGTATTTTTGTGTATGTCTTATTTTTGTGCGAATGTTTAAAAAATAAGTGTTTTCAGTGATCATAGTAGTTTTGAGATGCATGATCTTAGATTTTTTTTGGTGATCTTGGTGATTAGTGTTGATAGATGACGGTAAACATGATATGGAATTGGTGATCGTGATTTTTGTGTGAATAATTATAAAAAATGTGTGTTTTCTGTGATCTTGGTGTTGGGGATCATAAAATCTGGTAATCGTCTTGGATATAGTGTTCTTAGATAATGTAGGGTACAACAGGTTGAAACAAGGGGGGTTAGGTGTGATGTTACCAACCACCAAGTAACACAATGGGAGTGTGACGTCACTGGAGGTGAGCTCGTCGGTCCTGTGAGGTGAGACATCGTGTGTTGGTGGTAGTGAGGTGAGTGCGCTTAGATATTGTCAAATATTATTTTTTTTTTTTGTGTGTGTGTGTGTGTGTGAAATGTTTATAAAAATGATTGTTTTCTGTGATATTAGTGATTTTGAGGTAAGTGAACATGGGTGATTGTAGTTGGTGATTGTCTTATATTATGTGTGTGTATAAGATATGTTTTCAGTTGATGGTGATCATGTACTAAGTGTTTGCGTATTAGGTTTGTGTTCATGCTTTTTTTTTATGCGCCAAATGGGGAGGGAGTTCTTGGTTATAGTGATTTGAGGGGATTTCTATAAAAAGGATGTTAGATGGTGATGTTAAACTTAGTTTCTGGTGATTTTGACGGTGATTGGTAGTATTCAGTGGTGATTTGGTAGTAATCAGTAGTGTTTTTTTTGGGAGTATTCGGAGGTGTTTGATGGTGTTTTTTTGAAGGTGTTCAAATGATGTGCAGAGCATTTTTTGAAGAAGATCAGTGGTGTTCAGAGTTGGTTCAAAGTTAGTCAGTGTTTAGGTTAGGTTAGGATAGGTTAGGTTAGGATAAGTTAGGTTAGGTTAGCTTAGGATAAGTTAGGTTAGGTTAGGTTAGGTTAGGTTAGGATAGGTTAGGTTAGGTTGGGACAGGTTAGGATAGGTTAGGTTAGGTTAGGTTAGGTTCGGTAGGTTAGGTAAGGTTAGGTTAGGTTAAGTTAGGTAGTATTCGAGGTGTTTGATGGAGTTAGGTTAGGTTAGGATAGGTTAGGTTAGGTTAGGATAGAGGTGTTTGATGGAGTTAGGTTGGGTTAGGTTAGGTTAGGTTAGGTTAGGTTAGGTTAGGATAGAGGTGATTGATGGAGTTAGGTTAGGTTCGGTTAGGTGAGGTTAGGTTAGGTTAGGAATTAGGTTAGGTTAGGTTAGGTTAGGTTAGGATAGACAGTTGGTCTGGAAAGAGATGATTTTCTACCTTGGATGTTACCCGCATTTCATGGCGTCTGTCTGTCCTGAGTTGGCGCAGGTGTTCATGATTATCTTAAATCTACCTTGGGTGTGAACCGCATTACCCCAGTGGTGTTGGGGGGGGGGAAGGGGTGACCCACAATGAGTCTCTCAGAGCGAGGAAAGTGTTTCTATTCGGAAATCGAGTAAATATTTCTACCATTGAGTGTGTTTACCAACAAGAAAATAATGTTCGATTTTACGATAAAGTTTTCAAAACTAATTTGGAAATATCCAAAAAAAAATGGAGTCGTTCAAAGTAATTCTGGAGTACTCTAATGTATTTTGGAAGTGTTCTAATATATTTTAGGTTAGGTTAGGATAGGTTCGGCTAGGTTAGGTTAGGTAAGGTTAAGATAGGTTAGGTTAGGATAAGTTAGGTTAGGGTAGGTTAGGTTAGGTTAGGTTAAGTTAGGTTAGGCTAGGTTAGGTTAGGTTAGGTTGGGTTAGGTTAAGTTAGGTTAGGTTAGGTTAGGCTAGGTTAGGTTATGTTAGGTAAGGTTAGGTTAGGGTAGGTTCGGTTAGGTTAGGTTAGGTTAGGTTAAGTTAGGTTAGGTTAGGCTAGGTTAGGTTAGGTTAGGATAAGTTAGGTAAGGTTAGGTTAGGTTAGGTTAGGCTAGGTTAGGATAAGTTAGGTTAGGTTAGGTTAGGTTAGGTTAGGTTAGGTTAGGTTAGGTTATGTTAGGATAAGTTAGGTTAGGTTAGGCTAGGTTAGGGATGTGTGTGTGTGTGTGTGTCTGTGTGTGTGTGTGGGATGTGGGATGTGGGTGATGTGGGATGTGGGTGTTGTTGACGAACTAGAGATACCGAAAAGACGTTATAAGTGGGTTGTTTTTGTGACTTTTTCTGATGTAGTGTGGCCCCTTATTAACTTTAATGAACTAAAAGGGTTAAAACGAGAAAAAAATGGGAGGTGTGGGTGTTGTGACTTTCTGATGAAATTAGATAAAACGAGAAAAAATTGTGGGTGTTGTGGGTTGTGGGTGTTGTGGGATGTGGGTGTTGATCTTAGTTTATGGTGATTTTGGTGGTGTTTTGAGTGTATTCAGTGGTGTTTTAGTATTCAGTGGTGTATTTGGGAGTACTCAAATGGTGTTTTTGGAAGTGTTTCAGTGTTGTTTGGAAATGTTCAAAGGTGTTCAAAGGTGTTTTGAGTGTGTTCAAATGTTGTTTTTTTGAAGGTGATCAAGGGTGTTCAAGGGTGTTTTGAAGGTGTTCAAAGGTGTTTTGAGGTTATTCAAAGGTGTTTTGAGTGTGTTCAAATGATTATGAGAGTGTTTTGAATGTGTTCAAAGGTGTTTTGAAGGTGTTCAAAGGTGTTTTGAAGGTGTTGAAGGCTGTTTTGAGTGTGTTCAAGGGTGTTTGAAGGTGTTGAAGGGTGTTTTGATTGAATTCAGCGGTGTTTTAGTAGTAATCAGTGGTGTAATTGGGAGTACTCAAATTGTGTTTTTTGGAAGTGTTTCAGTGTTGATTGGAAATGTTCAAAGGTGTTTTTGAAAGTGTTCAAGAGTGTTTTGAAGGTGTTCAAGGGTGTTTGAAGGTGTTGAAAGGTGTTTTGATTGAATTCAGCGGTGTTTTAGTAGTAATCAGTGGTGTAATTGGGAGTACTCAAATAGTGTTTTGGAAATGTTCATGGGTGTTGTGGGATGTGGGTGTTGTGGGTGTTGTTGTCGAACTAGAGATACCGAAAAAAGATGTTATAAGTGGGTTGTTGTTGGGACTTTTTCTGATGAAATTAGCTAAAACGAGAAAAAATTGTGGGTTGTGGATGTTGTTGTTGTGACTTTCTGATGTACTGTGTCCCCTTATTAACTTTAATGAACTAAAAGGGTTAAAACGAGAAAAATTGTGGGTGTTGTGGGGTGTGTGTGTGTGCGTGTGTGTTAGGTGACATAGAGTTTTTTTTTTGTGAAAATCTTGGTTACAGTGATGACATTAGTTAAAACGAGTAAAATTTGTTGGTAATTGATGAGGGTAGTGTAGTCGAATTAGAGTTACCGAAAAAAGATGATATAAGTGGGTTGTGATGAAATTAGTTTAAAAACGATATTCAAAGGTGTTTTGAAGGTGTTCAAGGGTGTTTATGTGAGTATTCAAATGATTATGAGAGTGTTTTTGGGGGTGTTCAAAGTAAAGTGTTTGAGTTAGTTTTTGTGATAATGTTGTGAAGTCTGGAGACTGAGGGATGAGTTGTAATTTAATGAAATGTGTAAGTGCAGATAAATTAGAGATGTCAAATCTTATTTGGGAGTACTCAAATAGTGTTTTGGAAATGTTCAAAGGTGTTCAAAGGTGTTTTGAGTGTGTTCAAATGTTGTTTTTGAAGGTGTTCAAGGGTGTTTTGAAGGTGTTCAAGGGTGTTTTGAAGGTGATCAAAGGTGTTTTGAGGTTATTCAAAAGGTGTTTTTGAGGGTGTTCAAGAGTGCTTTGAAGGTGTTCAAAGGTGTTTTGAAGGTGTTCAAGGGTGTTTTGAAGGTGTACAAAAGATGTGCAAGAGTACTTTTGAGTGTGTTCAAATGTTTTTTGAAGGTGTTCAAGGGTGTTTTGAAGGTGTTCAAGGGTGTTTTGAAGGTGTTCAAAGGTGTTTTGAGGTTATTCAAAGGTGTTTTGAAGGTGTTCAAGGGTGTTTATGTGAGTATTCAAAGGTGTTTTGAGTGTGTTCAAATGATTATGAGAGTGTTTTGAAGGTGTTCAAAGGTGTTTTGAAGGTGTTCAAATGATGTGTTGATTGGAAATGTTCAAAGGTGTTCAAAGGTGTTTTGAGTGTGTTCAAATGTTTTTTGAAGGTGATCAAGGGTGTTTTGAAGGTGTTCAAGGGTGTTTTGAAGGTGTTCAAAGGTGTTTTGAGGTTATTCAAAAGGTGTTTTTGAGGGTGTTCAAGAGTGCTTTGAAGGTGTTCAAAGGTGTTTTGAAGGTGTTCAAGGGTGTTTTGAAGGTGTACAAATGATGTGCAAGAGTACTTTTGAAGGTGTTCAAATGATGTGCAAGAGTACTTATGAAGGTGTTCTGGGAGTATTCAGAGGTGATTTCGGGGTGTTCGAATGATGTTTTTGGAGTATTTCAGTGTTGTTTGGAAATGTATAAAGGTATTTTTTTTGTGAGTATTCAAATGATTTATGAGTGTTTTGAAGATGTTCAAAGTAAAAGTGCGTATTAACTTCGTAATATGTAAAATTGTGAGTAGTGAATTTAACGAAAGTGGATGTAAGCGATGTGGTGACTTTCTGATGTACTGTGTCCCCTTATTAACTTTAATGAACTAAAAGGGTTAAAACGAGAAAAAAATTGTGGGTTGTGGGTGTTGTGGGGTGTGGGTGAAGTGGGTTGTGGGTGTTGTGGGATGTGGGTGTTGTGGGTGTTGTTGTCGAACTAGAGATACCGAAAAAAGATGTTATAAGTGGGTTGTTGTTGGGACTTTTTCTGATGAAATTAGCTAAAACGAGAAAAAATTGTGGGTTGTGGATGTTGTTGTTGTGACTTTCTGATGTACTGTGTCCCCTTATTAACTTTAATGAACAAAAAGGGTTAAAACGAGAAAAATTGGGGTTATGAGTGAAAATTGTGAGGTGTTGGTTGGAGTGTGAGGGTTTGGGAGGGTGGGGGGGAGGTTACTTCGTGGGGAGTGACCTGAGATGAAATAGTTATAAAAAATGTCTAGACTTGTGTTGTAAAGAAATTGTGGGTATTAACGAAAAAATGTGTCCCCTTATTAACTTGAATGAACTAAAAGGATCGACAAGATTCAGCCTGTGTGCGCGTGACGTCACTGCTATGTCCCCTTATTAATTAAAAGGGTATACAAGATTCAACCTGTGTGCTGGGTCAACACGTGACGTCACTGACCGCCGAGTAAACACCCTTCATTAGACCTGTAGTAAGCATGCCCCCATAGGAGGAGTTCATTTGAATGCTTATACCCAGAGGGGGGGGAGGATTCCAAAAACTTGATCCGAGGAATTTCGAAAACCCCATAGGGGGGAATCCAAAAAACTTGATCCGAGGAGATGGAGACTTTCGAAACCCCCATAGGGGGGAATCCAAAAACTTGGTAATATCGAGAAATTTTGGGGTGGGGGTGAAAGTGGGATGGGGGGATCCGAGGAGATCATAAGAATTTCGAAAACCCCCATAGGGGGGAATCCAAAAAACTTGATCCGAGGAGATGGAGAATTTCGAAACCCCCATAGGGGGGAATCCAAAAACTTGGTAATATTGAGAAATTTTGGGATGGGGGTGAAAGTGAGAGGGGGAACCTCAAAAATTTGATCCGAGGAGATGGAGAATTTCGAAAAAAAACCCAGAGGGGGGAATGCAAAAAACTTGGTAATATTGAGAAATTTTTTGGGGATGGGGGGTGGAAGGAGGGGCAATCCAAAAAACCTTGATCCAAGGAGATGGAGAATTTCGAAAAAACCCCCAGAGGGGGGAATGCAAAAAACTTGGTAATATTGAGAAATTTTTGGGATTGGGGGTGGGGTGGAAGGAGGGGTACCCAAAAAAACCTTGATCCAAGGAGATGGAGAATTTCGAAAACCCCATAGGGGGGAATCCAAAAAACTTGAGATCCGAGGAAGTGGAGACTTTGATTTCGAGAAATTTTGGGATGGGGGGTGAAAGTGGGAGGGGGAACCTCAAAAATTTGATCTGAGGAGATGGAGAGCACAAGAAAATGAAATTCAAAAAAAAATCGAAAAAAATCGGAAAAAAAATTCGAGGCGCGGGGGCAATCCGGATGACGCTGCAGAAGGCGCAGCAGAAGGCGCGGGCGGGGGTCGCGAAGGGCGCGGGCGGGCGCGCGGGCAGGGCGGGGCGCGCGGGCGCCCGCGCGCGGCGCGACGGCGGGGTCGCGAAGGGGGGGGGGTCGTGGCGGGGGTATTGGTTGGGGGGTCAAGGGTGAGGTAGTCTCGAGGGCGAGGTCATGGTCAAAACCGGAAGTAACACCTAGGTGTGAAAAGGTGACCCTCCAGCTGCTGGTCCTAGACCGGAAGGGATGTCTCTGCCGCACGGCTAAACCGGAAGGGATGCTCCAGCCGCATGCCTTTTTCCGGAAGGGATGCTCCAGCCGCTTTTATCACTACTGTCACCAGTATCCTCAACAAGTAGACGCTGGCAGTGGTCACCAGTACCCTCAACAAGTAGACGCTGGCAGTAGTCACCAGTACCCTCAACAAGTAGACGCTGGCAGTAGTCACCAGTACCCTCAACAAGTAGACGCTGGCAGTGGTCACCAGTACCCTCAACAAGTAGACGCTGGCAGTAGTCACCAGTATCCTCAACAAGTAGACGCTGGCAGTATTCACCAGTACCCTCAACAAGTAGACGCTGGCAGTAGTCACCAGTACCCTCAACAAGTAGACGCTGGCAGTAGTCACCAGTACCCTCAACAAGTAGACGCTGGCAGTGGTCACCAGTACCCTCAACAAGTAGACGCTGGCAGTAGTCACCAGTACCCTCAACAAGTAGACGCTGGCAGTAGTCACCAGTACCCTCAACAAGTAGACGCTGGCAGTGGTCACCAGTACCCTCAACAAGTAGACGCTGGCAGTAGTCACCAGTACCCTCAACAAGTAGACGCTGGCAGTGGTCACCAGTACCCTCAACAAGTAGACGCTGGCAGTAGTCACCAGTACCCTCAACAAGTAGACGCTGGCAGTAGTCACCAGTACCCTCAACAAGTAGACGCTGGCAGTGGTCACCAGTACCCTCAACAAGTAGACGCTGGCAGTAGTCACCAGTACCCTCAACAAGTAGACGCTGGCAGTGGTCACCAGTACCCTCAACAAGTAGACGCTGGCAGTAGTCACCAGTATCCTCAACAAGTAGACGCTGGCAGTGGTCACCAGTACCCTCAACAAGTAGACGCTGGCAGTAGTCACCAGTATCCTCAACAAGTAGACGCTGGCAGTGGTCACCAGTATCCTCAACAAGTAGACGCTGGCAGTAGTCACCAGTATCCTCAACAAGTAGACGCTGGCAGTGGTCACCAGTACCCTCAACAAGTAGACGCTGGCAGTAGTCACCAGTATCCTCAACAAGTAGACGCTGGCAGTGGTCACCAGTATCCTCAACAAGTAGACGCTGGCAGTAGTCACCAGTATCCTCAACAAGTAGACGCTGGCAGTGGTCACCAGTATCCTCAACAAGTAGACGCTGGCAGTGGTCACCAGTACCCTCAACAAGTAGACGCTGGCAGTGGTCACCAGTACCCTCAACAAGTAGACGCTGGCAGTGGTCACCAGTACCCTCAACAAGTAGACGCTGGCAGTAATCACCAGTATCCTCAACAAGTAGACGCTGGCAGTAATCACCAGTACCCTCAACAAGTAGAAACTGCCAGAGGTCACCAGTACCCTCAACAACTAGAAACTGCCAGTGGTCACCAGTACCCTCAACAAGTAGACGCTGGCAGTAATCACCAGTATCCTCAACAACTAGAAACTGCCAGTGGTCACCAGTACCCTCAACAAGTACAAGTTGCCAGAGGTCACCAGTACCCTCAACATGAAGAAACTGCCATAGGTCACCAATACTCTCAGCAAGTAGAATCTGCCAGAGGTCACCAGTACCCTCAACAAGTTAAAGCTGCCAGAGGTCACCAGTACCCTGAACAAGTACAAGTTGCCAGAAGTCACCAGTACCCTCAACAAGTACAAGCTGCCAGAGGTCACCAGTACCCTCAACAAGTACAAGTTGCCAGAAGTCACCAGTACCCTCAACAAGTACAAGCTGCCAGAGGTCACCAGTACCCTCAACAAGTACAAGCTGCCAGAGGTCACCAGTACCCTCAACAAGTACAAGTTGCCAGAGGTCACCAGTACCTTCAACAAGTACAAGCTGCCAGAGGTCACCAGTACCTTCAACAAGTACAAGTTGCCAGAGATCACCAGTACCCTCAACAAGTACATACTGCCAGAGGTCACCAGTACCCTCAACAAGTACAAGCTGCCAGAGGTCACCAGTACCCTCAACAAGTACAAGCTGCCAGAGGTCACCAATAACCTCAACAACTAGAAACTGCCAGAGGTCACCAATACTCTCAGCAAGTAGAATCTACCAGAGGTCACCAGTACCCTCAACAAGTACAAGTTGCCAGAGGTCACCAGTACCCTCAACAAGTACAAGCTGCCAGAGGTCACCAATATCAAACTTACCATTGCTATCCAAAATCTTTGAGAAACTCGTGCACAGGAGACTATATTCATTTATAACGTCACAAAACATACTCAACCCCTGCCAATTTGAATTTAGGAAAAATAAAAGCACTAATGATGCAATCATAAAAATGCTAGATCTGCTTTACACAGCATTGGAAAATAAGGAATATCCACTAGGAATTTTTATTGACCTAAGAAAAGCTTTTGACACAGTAGACCACGACATCCTACTCCACAAACTTGATCATTACGGTATAAGAGGCCATGCGCTTGCTTATTTCAAATCTTACCTTACTAATAGGTATCAGTACGTCACCATTAAAGACACAGCATCAACAACACAGCCACTTGATACTGGAGTTCCGCAGGGAAGTGTCCTTGGTCCCCTGCTCTTCCTCATATACATCAATGACCTTCCAAACGTATCCCAACACCTGAAACCCATTCTCTTTGCTGACGACACGACTTACGTCATCTCTCACCCTAATCTTGCCACCCTCAACACCATTGTTAATGAGGAGCTGATCAAAATATCGACTTGGATGACAGCCAATAAACTTACGCTTAACACTGACTAAACCTACTATATTATGTTTGGTAGCAGAGCAGGAGATGCGCAATTTAACATTAAGATCGGCAACACTCTAATTACCAGGCATAATGAGGGCAAATTCCTAGGCCTATACCTTGACAACAACCTGAATTTCAGCACCCATATCTAACACATAACCAAAAAAGTATCCAAAACAGTTGGGATCCTCTCCAAGATACGGTACTACGTGCCGCAAAATGCACTTCTCACACTATACCACTCACTTATTTATCCATACCTCACCTATGCTATTTGTGCTTGGGGATCAACTGCAGCAACACACCTAAAGCCAATAATAACCCAACAAAAAGCTGCAGTAAGAATAATCACTAAATCCCATCCCTGGCAACACCCCCCCCCCCACTCTTCATAGATCTAAACTTACTCCCTGTTCAGTACATCCACACTTACTACTGTGCAATCTACATCTACAGGACCTTAAACTCCAATATCAACCTTGACCTAAAACGCTTTCTTGATAGTTGTGACAGAACCCACAGGCATAACACCAGACACAAACATCTCTACGACATTCCTCGTGTCCGACTAAACCTTTACAAAAATTCAATGTATGTCAAAGGCCCTAAAATCTGGAACACCCTACCTGAGAACTCTAGAACTGCAGACACATTCATCACCTTCAAAACTACCATTAGAAAACATCTTATCTCCCTGATACACCCCGTCAACTAACTACACGAATACCACCTGGTGGTTCACACTTACACTCACTCACCCATTTGACCATAAACAGAAATATTAATCTCAATCTTAAAATAATGAATCCTATGATACTCCAATACTGAAACTATGTACTGTGCCATAACAAAAGCATTCACATTGCTAAACTCACAAACTAGTATTTAGTCACTTAGCCATAATACCAACTTACCTCATAATTTGTAATAATTTAAAATAAAGAATTAAACTAAGTCTGCCCAAAATGCCTAGCCATGCTAGGTGTTCTAGTGGTACACTCTGTAATCATTATTTAACTACATGTAAACCACACAACAACCAAATTCTGTAAATTCAACATTGTAATCTTTATAGAGAATAAACTTTGAATTTGAATAACCTCAACAACTAGAAACTGCCAGAGGTCACCAGTACCCTCAACAAGTACAAGCTGCCAGAGGTCACAAATACTCTCAGCAAGTAGAATCTGCCAGAGGTCACCAGTACCCTCAACAAGTACAAGTTGCCAGAGGTCACCAGTACCCTCAACAAGTACAAGCTGCCAGAGGTCACCAATAACCTCAACAAGTACAAGTTGCCAGAGGTCACCAGTACCCTCAACAAGTACAAGTTGCCAGAGGTCACCAGTACCTTCAACAAGTACAAGTTGCCAGAGGTCACCAGTACCCTGAACAAGTACAAGTTGCCAGAGGTCACCAGTACCCTCAACATGTACAAGCTACCAGAGGTCACCAGTACCCTCAACAAGTATAAGTTGCCAGAGGTCACCAGTACCTTCAACAAGTACAAGTTGCCAGAGGTCACCAGTACCCTCAACAAGTACAAGTTGCCAGAGGTCACCAGTACCCTCAACAAGTACAAGCTGCCAGAGGTCACCAGTACCCTCAACAAGTACAAGTTGCCAGAGGTCACCAGTACCTTCAACAAGTACAAGTTGCCAGAGGTCACCAGTACCCTCAACAAGTACAAGTTGCCAGAGGTCACCAGTACCTTCAACAAGTACAAGTTGCCAGAGGTCACCAGTACCCTCAACAAGTACAAGTTGCCAGAGGTCACCAGTACCTTCAACAAGTACAAGATGCCAGAGGTCACCAGTTCCCTCAACAAGTACAAGTTGCCAGAGGTCACCAGTTCCCTCAACAAGTACAAGCTGCCAGAGGTCACCAGTACCCTCAACAAGTACAAGTTGCCAGAGGTCACCAGTACCTTCAACAAGTACAAGCTGCCAGAGGTCACCAGTTCCCTCAACAAGTACAAGTTGCCAGAGGTCACCAGTTCCCTCAACAAGTACAAGCTGCCAGAGGTCACCAGTTCCCTCAACAAGTACAAGCTGCAAGAGCTCACCAGTGCCTTCAACAAGTACAAGTTGCCAGAGGTCACCAGTACCTTCAACAAGTACAAGTTGCCAGAGGTCACCAGTACCCTCAACAAGTACAAGCTGCCAGAGGTCACCAATAACCTCAACAACTAGAAACTGCCAGAGGTCACCAGTACCCTCAACAAGTACAAGTTGCCAGAGGTCACCAGTACCTTCAACAAGTACAAGTTGCCAGAGATCACCAGTACCCTGAACAAGTGCAAGTTGCCAGAGGTCACCAGTACCCTCAACAAGTACAAGTTGCCAGAGGTCACCAGTACCTTCAACAAGTACAAGTTGCCAGAGGTCACCAGTACCCTCAACAAATACAAGTTGCCAGAGGTCACCAGTACCCTCAACAAGTACAAGCTGCCAGAGGTCACCAGTACCCTCAACAAGTACAAGTTGCCAGAGGTCACCAGTACCTTCAACAAGTACAAGCTGCCAGAGTTCACCAGTACCCTCAACAAGTACAAGCTGCCAGAGGTCACCAGTTCCCTCAACAAGTACAAGCTGCCAGAGGTCACCAGTTCCCTCAACAAGTACAAGCTGCCAGAGGTCACCAGTACCCTCAACAAGTACAAGTTGTCAGGTTGTTCTTCAACTCTATATATCCTTGGCTAGGCCTCATTTAGGTTATGGTGTACAGTTGTGGTCACCATATTACAGGATGGATATACATGCTCTGGAAAACGTACAGAGGAGGATGACAAAGTTGATCCCATGTATCACCGGCCAAGAGTAAACGCTAAATACTCACTACACACTCACCTATGTACTCCCACGTCTTAACTTCAACAATCACTTTCAACCTTTTATCCATTGTTGTCAGGAATATAATTGAATCATTGTTTTCACAAAAAGCATTTTTGAGTGTATGAATATATCTTTTTTCTTATACAAATTAGATTCACTTGTAATTAGTAATCTACTGTCCAACTATGATATAATCCAATAATGTATGGACTGATGACAATAATGGCAATCAAGTCTCCGTCCCTGACTTTCGCTTGGCTGATTTCATAGGACTGAAAAATTACTTAGGTGGGCTGAACTGGAATGACCTGACTAAGGGTCAGGTAGGTGGTGATGGTTGCCGATATGATGCTTTCCAGGGCATAGTTCTAGCTGCTCAGTCAAATTATGTTCCAAATAGGGAAATCAGATCAAACAAAAATGATCCTAAATGGATGAACAATAGATTAAAATATCTGATTGGTCAAAAGAGAGGCATATATAGGCAAATCAAAAGAGGAGAGGGGCAATTAAGAAATCGATATATTCAGTTAAAGAGAGAAATAAAAAAGGGAATTAGAAAAGCAAAAAGAGATTATGAGGTTAAAGTTGCAAAAGAATCGAAGACTAACCCAAAAGGATTCTTTCAGGTATACAGAAGTAAGATCAGGGACAAGATAGGCCCACTCAAAAGTTCCTCGGGTCAGCTCACTGACAGTGATAAGGAAATGTGTAGAATTTTTAACACATACTTCCTCTCAGTTTTTACACAGGAGGATACCAGCGATATTCCAGTAATGATAAATTATGTAGAACAGGACGATAATAAACTGTGCACTATTAGGGTCACAAGTGACATGGTCCTTAGGCAAATAGATAAATTAAAACCTAACAAATCCCCAGGCCCTGATGAACTGTATGCAAGGGTTCTAAAGGAATGTAAAGAGGAGCTTAGCACACCTTTGGCTAATCTTTTCAACATATCACTACAAACTGGCATGGTGCCAGATAAGTGGAAAATGGCAAATGTGATACCTATTTTCAAAACAGGTGACAGGTCCTTAGCTTCGAACTATAGACCAATAAGCCTAACCTCCATAGTGGGAAAATTTATGGAATCAATAATTGCCGAGGCAGTTCGTAGCCATCTTGAAAAGCATAAATTAATCAACGAATCTCAGCATGGTTTTACAAAGGGGCGTTCCAGCCTTACGAATTTATTAACTTTTTTCACTAAGGTATTTGAGGAGGTAGATCATGGTAATGAATATGATATTGTGTATATGGACTTCAGTAAGGCTTTTGACAGGGTCCCACATCAGAGACTATTGAGGAAAATTAAAGCACATGGAATAGGAGGAGAAATTTTTTCCTGGATAGAGGCATGGTTGACAAATAGGCAGCAGAGAGTTTGCATAAATGGGGAGAAATCAGAGTGGGGAAGCGTCACGAGCGGTGTTCCACAGGGGTCAGTGTTGGGCCCCCTGCTGTTCACAATCTACATAAACGACATAGATGAGGGCATAAAGAGCGACATCGGCAAGTTTGCCGATGACACCAAAATAGGCCGTCGAATTCATTCTGACGAGGACATTCGAGCACTCCAGGAAGATTTGAATAGACTGATGCAGTGGTCGGAGAAGTGGCAGATGCAGTTTAATATAGACAAATGCAAAGTTCTAAATGTTGGACAGGACAATAACCATGCCACATATAAACTAAATAATGTAGATCTTAATATTACGGATTGCGAAAAAGATTTAGGAGTTCTGGTTAGCAGTAATCTGAAACCAAGACAACAGTGCATAAGTGTTCGCAATAAAGCTAATAGAATCCTTGGCTTCATATCAAGAAGCATAAATAATAGGAGTCCTCAGGTTGTTCTTCAACTCTATACATCCTTGGTTAGGCCTCATTTAGATTATGCTGCACAGTTTTGGTCACCGTATTACAGAATGGATATAAATTCTCTGGAAAATGTACAAAGGAGGATGACAAAGATGATCCCATGTATCAGAAACCTTCCCTATGAGGATAGACTAAGGGCCCTGAAACTGTACTCTCTGGAAAGACGTAGAATTAGGGGGGATATGATTGAGGTGTATAAATGGAAGACAGGAATAAATAAAGGGGATGTAAATAGTGTGCTGAAAATATCTAGCCTAGACAGGACTCGCAGCAATGGTTTTAAGTTGGAAAAATTCAGATTCAGGAAGGATATAGGAAAGTACTGGTTTGGTAATAGAGTTGTGGATGAGTGGAACAAACTCCCAAGTACCGTTATAGAGGCCAGAACGTTGTGTAGCTTTAAAAATAGGTTGGATAAATACATGAGTAGATGTGGGTGGGTGTGAGTTAGACCTGATAGCTTGTGCTAACAGGTCGGTTGCCGTGTTCCTCCCTTAAGTCAATGTGACCTGACCTGACTAGGTTGGGTGCATTGGCTTAAGCCGGTAGGAGACTTGGACCTGCCTCGCATGGGCCAGTAGGCCTTCTGCAGTGTTCCTTCGTTCTTATGTTCTTATGTTCTTATGAAGCCACTGTGTGGCGAAACGTTTCCTCAATAAAGATACCCAAGAGTTGCACATGTGTCTAATTTATCAACATGTCGGTTCTCTGAACCATTCATCTACAAACCCAACTAGGTAGACTGTTCCACTCATCTACTACCCTATTTCCAACCAATACTTTCCTATGTCCTTTCTAAATCTAAATTAATTAAATAAATAAATAAATAAATAAATGAATCTGCAGTCTCTCGAAAGACGTAGAATTAGGGGGGATATGATCAAGGTGCATAAAGAGAAAACAGGAATAAATAAAGGGGATGTAAATAGCGTGGTGAAAATTTCCAGCCAAGACAGGACTCGCAGCAATGGTTTCAAGTTGGAAAAATTCAGATTCAGGAAGGACATAGGAGAGCACTGGTTTGGTAATAGAGTTGTGGATGAAAATAAATGGTATAAAATACCGACACACTGGAAACATAAACACATATGCAGTTTAATGTGATCGTTTATTGACAACGTTTCGCCCACACAGTGGGCTTTTTCAAGTCAAGGTACTCACGTACCTACCACCCCAGGTAGATCTGTTTGTGAGAGTAAGACACATGTGCAACATCTGGGTATCTTTATTGTAGACGTTTCGCCATCCAGTGGCTTTATCAATACAAATTCTAGGACATAACTTGAAGACAGTAGAACTATGTACAGAAGATGAGGTAATCAGTCCCTCAACCTAGGAGTAGGTGCGAACAGCACCATAGTCGTGGAGATTCTGAAGCAGAAGAAAGAATCCTGGCGCTTGTAGAACATAAGAACATAAGAACGAAGGAACACTGCAGAAGGCCTACTGGCCCATGCGAGGCAGGTCCAAGTCTCCTACCGGCTTAAGCCAATGCACCCAACCTAGTCAGGTCAGGTCACATTGACCTAAGGGAGGAACACGGCAACCGACCTGGTAGCACAAGCTATCAGGTCTAACTCACACCCACCCACATCCACTCATGTATTTATCCAACCTATTTTTAAAGCTACACAACGTTCTGGCCTCTATAACGGTACTTGGGAGTTTGTTCCACTCATCCACAACTCTATTACCAAACCAGTACTTTCCTATATCCTTCCTGAATCTGAATTTTTCCAACTTAAAACCATTGCTGCGAGTCCTGTCTAGGCTAGATATTTTCAGCACACTATTTACATCCCCTTTATTTATTCCTGTCTTCCATTTATACACCTCAATCATATCCCCCCTAATTCTACGTCTTTCTAGAGAGTGCAGATTCAGGGCCCTTAGTCTATCCTCATAGGGAAGGTTTCTGATACATGGGATCAACTTTGTCATCCTCCTTTGTACATTTTCCAGAGAATTTATATCCATTCTGTAATAAGGTGACCAAAACTGTGCAGCATCTTCTAAATGAGGCCTAACCAAGGATGTATAGAGTTGAAGAACAACCTGAGGACTCCTATTATTTATGCTTCTTGATATGAAGCCAAGGATTCTATTAGCTTTATTGCGAACACTTATGCACTGTTGTCTTGGTTTCAGATTACTGCTAACCAGAACTCCTAAATCTTTTTCGCAATCCGTAATATTAAGATCTACATTATTTAGTTTATATGTGGCATGGTTATTGTCCTGTCCAACATTTAGAACTTTGCATTTGTCTATATTAAACTGCATCTGCCACTTCTCCGACCACTGCATCAGTCTATTCAAATCTTCCTGGAGTGCTCGAATGTCCTCGTCAGAATGAATTCGACGGCCTATTTTGGTGTCATCGGCAAACTTGCCGATGTCGCTCTTTATGCCCTCATCTATGTCGTTTATGTAGATTGTGAACAGCAGGGGGCCCAACGTCAGGTGATGCAGACGAGGGCAAATTCACTGGTAGGCGGGATTCCCCAGTGGAAGTAGGTCCTTCCCAAAGAGAAGCGTTAGTAGTAGTAATAGTTGTCGTAGTCGTGAAGGTTATGTACATGTCCTCAGAATTAAGATTCCATGATGTTGCAGTGTCTGACAAGTTGTGTACGAATGGTATATAATACCGACAAGATGAGAGTAAGACACATGTGCAACATCTGGGTATCTTTATTGTAGACGTTTCGCCATCCAGTGGCTTTATCAATACAAATTCTATGACATAACTTGAAGACAGTAGAACTATGTACAGAAGATGAGGTAATCAGTCCCTCAACCTAGGAGTAGGTGCGAAGAGCACCATAGTCGTGGAGATTCTGAAGCAGAAGAAAGAATCCTGGCGCTTATATAGTAACGTCAGGTGATGCAGTCGAGGGCAAATTCACTGGTAGGCGGGATTCCCCAGTGGAAGTAGGTCCTTCCCAAAGAGATGGGTTAGTAGTAGTAATAGTTGTCGTAGTCGTAGCCTACCAGTTTGTCAGTCCGTTCACACAGTTGCTCTCCACCACAAGAAGCCTCTCTTCGACCCCACCGGGGTGTAGAATTTATATTCTACAAACGTCACATCCTTTTCACAATGCTGTCGAATCGTGTGAAAATCAAGCCTGTGAATGGTGCAATAAATGACTCCTCGAAGTTAGCTTTAGCTACCGTCGTAAGGACCTGCCTGCAGGTCAAATTTACGGCAATCCACTCTCTGAAAGACTCCTTCATTGTCGTCTGCACAGATGACACGGAAGCACTAAAACTAATGGACGACTCTTCAATCAGGACCCTACAAACGCAACAATTCACTCTATCCCCGTCTCCATTCTTGAAGTCGAAACGTTCTGTCTTTGTGAAAAGACTGGACAATATCGTCACCTCTCTCTCTACTGAAGCACTGAAGACATCTATTGAGGAACAAAACACCTGGGCCTCGGTAGACAGCATCTCCAAGATCCCTAACGCCTCATCTATGCTAAAGATTACATTCTCAGACATCTCCATGGCTGCCCAGGCTCTCTCTGACGGTCTGGCCATCTCATATTACCACATTCACCCAAGTCATATAGAACAAGAACGTTTCACATACATCTCCCACTGCTGGACCTGCTACTCCTATAAACACACCACCAAGGACTGCCCCATCAAGAATAAGAAGCTTTGTTCAAAATGTGGGAATGATGGACACGATTTCAGATCCTGCACCATTACTACAGCACCAACATGTCTTAACTGCAAGGGTAATCATCATACCCTTGCAGCTAAGTGCCCACTCAGGAAAGAAATCATATTGAAGAAAACTAAAGTTCTGAAGAACACCTCCAATTCACCGACATACGCTGCAATAACCAAACCACAAACCGACACCACCAAGACTCTACACGCTAATCTACAGGCACCATCGCCCAGCAACTCCCTCTCTCCACTCCCCGACGGTGCTCCCTCAAAGGTGCTGTATTGCATGGTGTATGCACACCTTGCAAACGCAGCAAGCCCCGGCACTTTCAACACCACTATTAACGAACTATTCCGTCTGAACAACATGCCTGCCTTCAATTTTCCGGATTCCACACCTTCAGAAGACATCCTCAAGATCCTTCCCAACGTCATGAACTTTACTGCTCCTGCAGACCTGTCTCCTGCCCAAGCAACTGCTCCTGTAACTTCTATAACCACTTCCACCGCTGACAACGTTGATCAAGTTGCCTCAACCACCGTCTCCCACCTCCCCCAGCCTGCTGTTACACAACCATTACACCTCACAGCTGCTCCTGTCGAACCTCAGTCACCTGCTACAACCATTGTAGATTCTCCCAATGAATTCACTCCAGAAGAGGAAGATAACGACGACTCCAGTAAACCCTCATGGGAAAACCTTACCTTTTACACTTCTCCTTCAAATACTGACACCATGACCTGTACTGAACTCTACAAAAGCCTCGGTGCTGGAACAGTCAAGTATGCATGTGAATCACCGCTTCACTTCACACTCACCCAAGTTCTTGAGTTCATCAAGCCTCTACGTTTCACCTTCAGTAACAAGGCTAAACTATACCACCTATCTAGAAGCAGCTTCAAAAAGTTCGAAAATGGCTCCATTGCTAACCTGCCTCCTCAGTTACTCCTATAACTCCCATATGTGTTCTACCCTCTGATGTGACCTAGCCTGCTGCCAGCTACTCAAGATTCAAGACTTCAACTACCACAAGTTCAATGCAACAGTCCCTGCTATTCCTGTTCTCAAGTCTGCACCACGATCGCCTTAGCTGCTGGGTTAAGCCCTGGCTCTGTTTCTCTGACTAAGAACACTCCTCTCCAGAGCTATTCTTCATCTGTCCCATCTTCCCCGCTCATCCCATTGGGATCTTACCTGAACTTGTTTGCTTTTTTTTCTTCTGCTTCAGAATCTCCACGACTATGGTGCTGTTCGCACCTACTCCTAGGTTGAGGGACTGATTACCTCATCTTCTGTACATAGTTCTACTGTCTTCAAGTTATGTCCTAGAATTTGTATTGATAAAGCCACTGGATGGCGAAACGTCTACAATAAAGATACCCAGATGTTGCACATGTGTCTTACTCTCATCTTGTCGGTATTATATACCATTCGTACACAGATCTGTTTGTGACTTGAAAAAACCACTGTGTGGGCGAAACGTTGTCAATAAAGGATCGCATTAAACTGCATATGTGTTTATGTTTCGAGAGTCGTGGATGTGTGGAACAAACTCCCGAGTACAGTTATTCAGTCTAAAACGTTGTGAGGTTTTAAAAGTAGGTTAGATAAATACATAAGTGGGAGTGGATGGGTGCGAGTTGGACCTGACTAGCTTGTGCTACTAGGTCTGATGCCGTGCTCCTTCCTTAAGAGGAAGTGGCCTGACTAGGTGGGTCATTGTGCTAATCCGGGTGGAGGGGGGAGGGCATGGACCTGCTTCGTGTGGGTCAGTGGGCTTGCTGCGGTATTTTTTCTTATGTTCTTATGAGTGGGTGTAGGTGGGTGTGAGATGGACCTGACTAGCTACTAGGTCGAACGCAGTGCTCCTCCCTTTAGTGACGTGTCTGACCTCACTAGGTCAGCCGGTAGGGAGAATTGGAGCTGCCTCCCATAGGCCAGTAGGCCTGTCGCAGTGTTACTTATTTCTTATGATCTTATGTTCTTATGAGGGCAAATATTCTATTAGTGGGATGGATCTTTGAAGGACCTGCCTAGTATGGGCCAACAGGCCTGCTGCAGTGTTCCTCCTTTATTGCGTTCTTATCTTTTTATGTCAGAGGTCACCAGTACCCTCAACAAGTAGACGCTGGCAGTGGTCACCAGTATCCTCAACAAGTAGACGCTGGCAGTAGTCACCAGTATCCTCAACAAGTAGACGCTGGCAGTAGTCACCAGTATCCTCAACAAGTAGACGCTGGCAGTGGTCACCAGTATCCTCAACAAGTAGACGCTGGCAGTGGTCACCAGTATCCTCAACAAGTAGACGCTGGCAGTAGTCACCAGTATCCTCAACAAGTAGACGCTGGCAGTAGTCACCAGTACCCTCAACAAGTAGACGCTGGCAGTAATCACCAGTATCCTCAACAAGTAGACGCTGGCAGTAGTCACCAGTACACTCAACAAGTAGACGCTGGCAGTGGCCACCAGTACCCTCAACAAGTAGACGCTGGCAGTAGTCACCAGTACCCTCAATAAGTAGACGCTGGCAGTAGTCACCAGTACCCTCAACAAGTAGACGCTGGCAGTGGTCACCAGTATCCTCAACAAGTAGACGCTGGCAGTAGTCACCAGTATCCTCAAAAAGTAGACGCTGGCAGTAGTCACCAGTATCCTCAACAAGTAGACGCTGGCAGTAGTCACCAGTACCCTCAACAAGTAGACGCTGGCAGTAATCACCAGTATCCTCAACAAGTAGACGCTGGCAGTAGTCACCAGTACACTCAACAAGTAGACGCTGGCAGTGGCCACCAGTACCCTCAACAAGTAGACGCTGGCAGTAGTCACCAGTACCCTCAATAAGTAGACGCTGGCAGTAGTCACCAGTACCCTCAACAAGTAGACGCTGGCAGTGGTCACCAGTACCCTCAACAAGTAGACGCTGGCAGTAGTCACCAGTACCCTCAACAAGTAGACGCTGGTAGTGGCCACCAGTACCCTCAACAAGTAGACGCTGGCAGTAGTCACCAGTACCCTCAACAAGTAGACGCTGGCAGTAGTCACCAGTACCCTCAACAAGTAGACGCTGGCAGTAGTCACCAGTACCCTCAACAAGTAGACGCTGGCAGTAGTCACCAGTACCCTCAACAAGTAGACGCTGGCAGTGGCCACCAGTACCCTCAACAAGTAGACGCTGGCAGTAGTCACCAGTACCCTCAACAAGTAGACGCTGGCAGTGGTCACCAGTACCCTCAACAAGTAGACGCTGGCAGTAGTCACCAGTACCCTCAAAAAGTAGACGCTGGCAGTGGTCACCAGTATCCTCAACAAGTAGACGCTGGCAGTGGTCACCAGTACCCTCAACAAGTAGACGCTGGCAGTAGTCACCAGTATGCTCAACAAGTAGACGCTGGCAGTAGTCACCAGTATGCTCAACAAGTAGACGCTGGCAGTAGTCACCAGTACCCTCAACAAGTAGACGCTGGCAGTGGTCACCAGTACCCTCAACAAGTAGACGCTGGCAGTAGTCACCAGTATGCTCAACAAGTAGACGCTGGCAGTAGTCACCAGTACCCTCAACAAGTAGACGCTGGCAGTGGTCACCAGTACCCTCAACAAGTAGACGCTGGCAGTGGTACCCAGTTCCCTCAACAAGTAGACGCTGGCAGTGGTCACCAGTACCCTCAACAAGTAGACGCTGGCAGTGGTCACCAGTACCCTCAACAAGTAGACGCTGGCAGTAGTCACCAGTACCCTCAACAAGTAGACGCTGGCAGTAGTCACCAGTATCCTCAACAAGTAGACGCTGGCAGTAGTCACCAGTATCCTCAACAAGTAGACGCTGGCAGTGGTCACCAGTACCCTCAACAAGTAGACGCTGGCAGTGGTCACCAGTACCCTCAACAAGTAGACGCTGTCAGTAATCACCAGTACCCTCAACAAGTAGACGCTGGCAGTAATCACCAGTACCCTCAACAAGTAGACGCTGGCAGTAATCACCAGTACCCTCAACAAGTAGACGCTGGCAGTAATCACCAGTACCCTCAACAAGTAGACGCTGGCAGTGGTCACCAGTACCCTCAACAAGTAGACGCTGGCAGTGGTCACCGGTACACTCAACAAGTAGACGCTGGCAGTAGTCACCAGTACCCTCAACAAGTAGACGCTGGCAGTGGTCACCAGTACCCTCAACAAGTAGACGCTGGCAGTGGTCACCAGTACCCTCAACAAGTAGACGCTGGCAGTAGTCACCAGTACACTCAACAAGTAGACGCTGGCAGTAGTCACCAGTACACTCAACAAGTAGACGCTGGCAGTAGTCACCAGTACACTCAACAAGTAGACGCTGGCAGTAGTCACCAGTACACTCAACAAGTAGACGCTGGCAGTAGTCACCAGTACCCTCAACAAGTAGACGCTGGCAGTGGTCACCAGTACCCTCAACAAGTAGACGTTGGCAGTAATCACCAGTACTCTCAACAAGTAGACGCCGGCAGTAGTCACCAGTACCCTCAACAAGTAGACGCTGGCAGTGGTCACCAGTATCCTCAACAAGTAGACGCTGGCAGTAGTCACCAGTACCCTCAACAAGTAGACGCTGGCAGTAGTCACCAGTACCCTCAACAAGTAGACGCTGGCAGTGGTCACCAGTATCCTCAATAAGTAGACGCTGGCAGTAATCACCAGTACCCTCAACAAGTGGACGCTGGCAGTGGTCACCAGTATCCTCAGCAAGTAGACGCTGGCAGTAGTCACCAGTACCCTCAACAAGTAGACGCTGGGAGTGGTCACCAGTATCCTCAGCAAGTAGACGCTGGCAGTGGTCACCAGTATCCTCAACAAGTAGACTCTGGAAGTAGTCACCAGTACCCTCAACAAGTAGACGCTGGCAGTGGTCACCAGTACCCTCAACAAGTAGACGCTGGCAGTGGTCACCAGTACCCTCAACAAGTAGACGCTGGCATTGGTCACCACTATCCTCAACAAGTTGACGCTGGCAGTAGTCACCAGTACCCTCAACAAGTAGACGCTGGCATTGGTCACCAGTACTCTCAACGAGTAGACGCTGGCAGTGGTCACCAGTACCCTCAACAAGTAGACGCTGGCAGTAATCACCAGTACCCTCAACAAGTAGACGCTGGCAGTAGTCACCAGTATCCTCAACAAGTAGACGCTGGCAGTAGTCACCAGTACCCTCAACAAGTAGACGCTGGCAGTGGTCACCAGTACCCTCAACAAGTAGACGCTGGCAGTGGTCACCAGTACCCTCAACAAGTAGACGCTGTCAGTAATCACCAGTACCCTCAAAAAGTAGACGCTGGCAGTAATCACCAGTACCCTCAACAAGTAGACGCTGGCAGTAATCACCAGTACCGTCAACAAGTAGACGCTGGCAGTAATCACCAGTACCCTCAACAAGTAGACGCTGGCAGTGGTCACCAGTACCCTCAACAAGTAGACGCTGGCAGTGGTCACCAGTACCCTCAACAAGTAGACGCTGGCAGTAGTCACCAGTACCCTCAACAAGTAGACGCTGGCAGTGGTCACCAGTACACTCAACAAGTAGACGCTGGCAGTAGTCACCAGTACACTCAACAAGTAGACGCTGGCAGTAGTCACCAGTACCCTCAACAAGTAGACGCTGGCAGTGGTCACCAGTACCCTCAACAAGTAGACGCTGGCAGTAATCACCAGTACTCTCAACAAGTAGACGCTGGCAGTAGTCACCAGTACCCTCAACAAGTAGACGCTGGCAGTGGTCACCAGTATCCTCAACAAGTAGACGCTGGCAGTAGTCACCAGTACCCTCAACAAGTAGACGCTGGCAGTAGTCACCAGTACCCTCAACAAGTAGACGCTGGCAGTGGTCACCAGTACCCTCAACAAGTAGACGCTGGCAGTAGTCACCAGTACCCTCAACAAGTAGACGCTGGCAGTGGTCACCAGTACACTCAACAAGTAGACGCTGGCAGTAGTCACCAGTACACTCAACAAGTAGACGCTGGCAGTAGTCACCAGTACCCTCAACAAGTAGACGCTGGCAGTAGTCACCAGTACCCTCAACAAGTAGACGCTGGCAGTAATCACCAGTACTCTCAACAAGTAGACGCTGGCAGTAGTCACCAGTACCCTCAACAAGTAGACGCTGGCAGTGGTCACCAGTATCCTCAACAAGTAGACGCTGGCAGTAGTCACCAGTACCCTCAACAAGTAGACGCTGGCAGTAGTCACCAGTACCCTCAACAAGTAGACGCTGGCAGTGGTCACCAGTATCCTCAGCAAGTAGACGCTGGCAGTAATCACCAGTACCCTCAACAAGTAGACGCTGGCAGTGGTCACCAGTATCCTCAGCAAGTAGACGCTGGCAGTAGTCACCAGTACCCTCAACAAGTAGACGCTGGGAGTGGTCACCAGTATCCTCAGCAAGTAGACGCTGGCAGTGGTCACCAGTATCCTCAACAAGTAGACGCTGGAAGTAGTCACCAGTACCCTCAACAAGTAGACGCTGGCAGTAGTCACCAGTACCCTCAACAAGTAGACGCTGGCATTGGTCACCAGTACTCTCAACGAGTAGACGCTGGCAGTGGTCACCAGTACCCTCAACAAGTAGACGCTGGCAGTAATCACCAGTACCCTCAACAAGTAGACGCTGGCAGTAGTCACCAGTATCCTCAACAAGTAGACGCTGGCAGTAGTCACCAGTACCCTCAAAAAGTAGACGCTGGCAGTGGTCACCAGTATCCTCAACAAGTAGACGCTGGCAGTGGTCACCAGTACCCTCAACAAGTAGACGCTGGCAGTAGTCACCAGTATCCTCAACAAGTAGACGCTGGCAGTAGTCACCAGTACCCTCAACAAGTAGACGCTGGCAGTGGTCACCAGTACCCTCAACAAGTAGACGCTGGCAGTGGTCACCAGTACCCTCAACAAGTAGACGCTGGCAGTGGTCACCAGTACCCTCAACAAGTAGACGCTGGCAGTGGTCACCAGTACCCTCAACAAGTAGACGCTGGCAGTAGTCACCAGTACCCTCAACAAGTAGACGCTGGCAGTAGTCACCAGTATCCTCAACAAGTAGACGCTGGCAGTGGTCACCAGTACACTCAACAAGTAGACGCTGGCAGTGGTCACCAGTACCCTCAACAAGTAGACGCTGGCAGTGGTCACCAGTACCCTCAACAAGTAGACGCTGTCAGTAATCACCAGTACCCTCAACAAGTAGACGCTGGCAGTAATCACCAGTACCCTCAACAAGTAGACGCTGGCAGTAATCACCAGTACCCTCAACAAGTAGACGCTGGCAGTAATCACCAGTACCCTCAACAAGTAGACGCTGGCAGTGGTCACCAGTACCCTCAACAAGTAGACGCTGGCAGTGGTCACCAGTACCCTCAACAAGTAGACGCTGGCAGTAGTCACCAGTACCCTCAACAAGTAGACGCTGGCAGTGGTCACCAGTACCCTCAACAAGTAGACGCTGGCAGTGGTCACCAGTACCCTCAACAAGTAGACGCTGGCAGTAGTCACCAGTACCCTCAACAAGTAGACGCTGGCAGTGGTCACCAGTACACTCAACAAGTAGACGCTGGCAGTAGTCACCAGTACACTCAACAAGTAGACGCTGGCAGTAGTCACCAGTACCCTCAACAAGTAGACGCTGGCAGTGGTCACCAGTACCCTCAACAAGTAGACGTTGGCAGTAATCACCAGTACTCTCAACAAGTAGACGCTGGCAGTAGTCACCAGTACCCTCAACAAGTAGACGCTGGCAGTGGTCACCAGTATCCTCAACAAGTAGACGCTGGCAGTAGTCACCAGTACCCTCAACAAGTAGACGCTGGCAGTAGTCACCAGTACCCTCAACAAGTAGACGCTGGCAGTGGTCACCAGTATCCTCAACAAGTAGACGCTGGCAGTAATCACCAGTACCATCAACAAGTGGACGCTGGCAGTGGTCACCAGTATCCTAAGCAAGTAGACGCTGGCAGTAGTCACCAGTACCCTCAACAAGTAGACGCTGGGAGTGGTCACCAGTATCCTCAGCAAGTAGACGCTGGCAGTGGTCACCAGTATCCTCAACAAGTAGACGCTGGAAGTAGTCACCAGTACCCTCAACAAGTAGACGCTGGCAGTGGTCACCAGTACCCTCAACAAGTAGACGCTGGCAGTGGTCACCAGTACCCTCAACAAGTAGACGCTGGCATTGGTCACCACTATCCTCAACAAGTTGACGCTGGCAGTAGTCACCAGTACCCTCAACAAGTAGACGCTGGCATTGGTCACCAGTACTCTCAACGAGTAGACGCTGGCAGTGGTCACCAGTACCCTCAACAAGTAGACGCTGGCAGTAATTACCAGTACCCTCAACAAGTAGACGCTGGCAGTAGTCACCAGTATCCTCAACAAGTAGACGCTGGAAGTAGTCACCAGTATCCTCAACAAGTAGACGATGGCAGTGGTCACCAGTATCCTCAACAAGTAGACGCTGGCAGTGGTCACCAGTACCCTCAAGAAGTAGACGCTGGCAGTGGTCACCAGTACCCTCAACAAGTAGACGCTGGCAGTAGTCACCAGTATCCTCAACAAGTAGACGCTGGCAGTAGTCACCAGTACCCTCAACAAGTAGACGCTGGCAGTGGTCACCAGTACCCTCAACAAGTAGACGCTGGCAGTGGTCACCAGTACCCTCAACAAGTAGACGCTGGCATTGGTCACCACTATCCTCAACAAGTAGACGCTGGCAGTGGTCACCAGTATCCTCAACAAGTAGACGCTGGCAGTAATTACCAGTACCCTCAACAAGTAGACGCTGGCAGTAGTCACCAGTATCCTCAACAAGTAGACGCTGGAAGTAGTCACCAGTACCCTCAACAAGTAGACGATGGCAGTGGTCACCAGTATCCTCAACAAGTAGACGCTGGCAGTGGTCACCAGTACCCTCAACAAGTAGACGCTGGCATTGGTCACCACTATCCTCAACAAGTAGACGCTGGCAGTGGTCACCAGTACCCTCAACAAGTAGACGCTGGCAGTGGTCACCAGCATCCTCAACAAGTAGACGCTGGCAGTGGTCACCAGTACCCTCAACAAGTAGACGCTGGCAGTGGTCACCAGTATCCTCAACAAGTAGACGCTGGCAGTGGTCACCAGTATCCTCAACGAGTAGATGCTGGCATTGGTCACCAGTATCCTCAACGAGTAGACGCTGGCAGTGGTCACCAGTATCCTCAACGAGTAGATGCTGGCAGTGGTCACCAGTATCCTCAACGAGTAGACGCTGGCAGTGGTCACCAGTATCCTCAACGAGTAGATGCTGGCATTGGTCACCAGTATCCTCAACAAGTAGACGCTGGCAGTGGTCACCAGTATCCTCAACGAGTAGATGCTGGCATTGGTCACCAGTATCCTCAACGAGTAGACGCTGGCAGTGGTCACCAGTATCCTCAACGAGTAGATGCTGGCAGTGGTCACCAGTATCCTCAACGAGTAGACGCTGGCAGTGGTCACCAGTATCCTCAACGAGTAGACGCTGGCAGTGGTCACCAGTATCCTCAACGAGTAGATGCTGGCAGTGGTCACCAGTATCCTCAACGAGTAGACGCTGGCAGTGGTCACCAGTATCCTCAACGAGTAGATGCTGGCAGTGGTCACCAGTATCCTCAACGAGTAGACGCTGGCAGTGGTCACCAGTATCCTCAACGAGTAGACGCTGGCATTGGTCACCAGTATCCTCAACGAGTAGATGCTGGCATTGGTCACCAGTATCCTCAACAAGTAGACGCTGGCAGTGGTCACCAGTACCCTCAACAAGTAGACGCTGGCAGTGGTCACCAGTATCCTCAACAAGTAGACGCTGGCAGTAATCACCAGTACCCTCAACAAGTAGACGCTGGCAGTAGTCACCAGTACCCTCAACAAGTAGACGCTGGCAGTAGTCACCAGTACCCTCAACAAGAAGACGCTGGCAGTGGTCACCAGTACACTCAACAAGAAGACGCTGGCAGTGGTCACCAGTATCCTCAACAAGTAGACGCTGGCAGTAGTCACCAGTATCCTCAACAAGTAGACGCTGGCAGTGGTCACCAGTACCCTCAACAAGTAGACGCTGGCAGTAGTCACCAGTATCCTCAACAAGTAGACGCTGGCAGTGGTCACCAGTACCCTCAACAAGAAGACGCTGGCAGTGGTCACCAGTATCCTCAACAAGTAGACGCTGGCAGTAGTCACCAGTACTCTCAACAAGTAGACGCTGGCAGTGGTCACCAGTACCCTCAACAAGTAGACGCTGGCAGTAATCACCAGTACCCTCAACAAGTAGACGCTGGCAGTAGTCACCAGTATCCTCAACAAGTAGACGCTGGCAGTAGTCACCAGTACCCTCAACAAGTAGACGCTGGCAGTAATCACCAGTACCCTCAACAAGTAGACGCTGGCAGTAGTCACCAGTACCCTCAACAAGTAGACGCTGGCAGTAGTCACCAGTACCCTCAACAAGTAGACGCTGGCAGTGGTCACCAGTATCCTCAACAAGTAGACGCTGGCAGTGGTCACCAGTACCCTCAACAAGTAGACGCTGGCAGTAATCACCAGTATCCTCAACAAGTAGACGCTGGCAGTAATCACCAGTATCCTCAACAAGTAGACGCTGGCAGTAATCACCAGTATCCTCAACAAGTAGACGCAGGCAGTAGTCACCATTATCCTCAACAAGTAGACGCTGGCAGTAGTCACCAGTATCCTCAACAAGTAGACGCTGGCAGTGGTCACCAGTATCCTCAACAAGTAGACGCTGGCAGTAGTCACCAGTACTCTCAACAAGTAGACGCTGGCAGTGGTCACCAGTACCCTCAACAAGTAGACGCTGGCAGTAGTCACCAGTACCCTCAACAAGTAGACGCTGGCAGTAGTCACCAGTACCCTCAACAAGTAGACGCTGGCAGTGGTCACCAGTACCCTCAACAAGTAGACGCTGGCAGTGGTCACCAGTACCCTCAACAAGTAGACGCTGGCAGTGGTCACCAGTACCCTCAACAAGTAGACGCTGGCAGTAGTCACCAGTACCCTCATCAAGTAGACGCTGGCAGTGGTCACCAGTACCCTCAACAAGTAGACGCTGGCAGTAATCACCAGTACCCTCAACAAGTAGACGCTGGCTTTGGTCACCAGTACCCTCAACAAGTAGACGCTGGCAGTAATCACCAGTATCCTCAACAAGTAGACGCTGGCAGTAATCACCAGTACTCTCAACAAGTAGACGCTGGCAGTAGTCACCAGTACCCTCAACAAGTAGACGCTGGCAGTAATCACCAGTGTCCTCAACAAGTAGACGCTGGCAGTAATCACCAGTACTCTCAACAAGTAGACGCTGGCAGTAGTCACCAGTACCCTCAACAAGTAGACGCTGGCAGTAATCACCAGTACCCTCAACAATTAGACGCTGGCAGTAGTATCACAAGTAGACAGTACACTATCAACAAGTAGACGCTGGCAGTAGTCACCAGTACCCTCAAGAAGTAGACGCTGGCAGTAATCACCAGTACCCTCAACAAGTAGACGCTGGCAGTGGTCACCAGTACCCTCAACAAGTAGACGCTGGCAGTGGTCACCAGTACCCTCAACAAGTAGACGCTGGCAGTGGTCACCAGTACCCTCAACAAGTAGACGCTGGCAGTGGTCACCAGTACCCTCAACAAGTAGACGCTGGCAGTAGTCACCAGTACCCTCAACAAGTAGACGCTGGCAGTAGTCACCAGTATCCTCAACAAGTAGACGCTGGCAGTGGTCACCAGTACCCTCAACAAGTAGACGCTGGCAGTGGTCACCAGTACCCTCAACAAGTAGACGCTGGCAGTGGTCACCAGTACCCTCAACAAGTAGACGCTGGCAGTAGTCACCAGTACCCTCAACAAGTAGACGCTGGCAGTGGTCACCAGTACACTCAACAATTAGACGCTGGCAGTGGTCACCAGTACCCTCAACAAGTAGACGCTGGCAGTAGTCACCAGTACCCTCAACAAGTAGACGCTGGCAGTAGTCACCAGTACCCTCAACAAGTAGACGCTGGCAGTAATCACCAGTACCCTCAACAAGTAGACGCTGGGAGTAGTCACCAGTACCCTCAACAAGTAGACGCTGGCAGTAATCACCAGTACCCTCAACAAGTAGACGCTGGCAGTAGTCACCAGTACACTCAACAAGTAGACGCTGGCAGTGGTCACTAGTACCCTCAACAAGTAGACGCTGGCAGTGGTCACCAGTACCCTCAACAAGTAGACGCTGGTAGTAGTCACCAGTACCCTCAAGAAGTAGACGCTGGCAGTAATCACCAGTATCCTCAGCAAGTAGACGCTGGCAGTAGTCACCAGTACCCTCAATAAGTAGACGCTGGCAGTGGTCACCAGTACCCTCAACAAGTAGACGCTGGCAGTGGTCACCAGTACCCTCAACAAGTAGACGCTGGCAGTGGTCACCAGTACCCTCAACAAGTAGACGCTGGCAGTAGTCACCAGTACACTCAACAAGTAGACGCTGGCAGTAGTCACCAGTACACTCAACAAGTAGACGCTGGTAGTAGTCACCAGTACCCTCAACAAGAAGACGCTGGTAGTAATCACCAGTATCCTCAACAAGTAGACGCTGGCAGTAGTCACCAGTACCCTGAACAAGTAGACGCTGGCAGTGGTCACCAGTACGCTCAACAAGTAGACGCTGGCAGTAGTCACCAGTACCCTCAACAAGTAGACGCTGGCAGTAGTCACCAGTACCCTCAACAAGTAGACGCTGGCAGTAGTCACCAGTACCCTCAACAAGTAGACGCTCGCAGTGGTCACCAGTATCCTCAACAAGTAGACGCTCGCAGTAGTCACCAGTACCCTCAACAAGTAGACGCTGGCAGTAGTCACCAGTAACCTCAACAAGTAGACGCTGGCAGTGGTCACCAGTACCCTCAACAAGTAGACGCTGGCAGTAATCACCAGTATCCTCAACAAGTAGACGCTGGCAGTAATCGTCAGTACTCTCAACAAGTAGACGCTGGCAGTAATCGTCAGTACTCTGAACAAGTAGACGCTGGCAGTGGTCACCAGTACCCTCAACAAGTAGACGCTGGCAGTGGTCACCAGTACCCTCAACAAGTAGACGCTGGCAGTGGTCACCAGTATCCTCAACAAGTAGACGCTGGCAGTAATGGTCAGTACTCTCAACAAGTAGACGCTGGCAGTGGTCACCAGTATCCTCAACAAGTAGACGCTGGCAGTGGTCACCAGTACCCTCAACAAGTAGACGCTGGCAGTAGTCACCAGTATCCTCAACAAGTAGACGCTGGCAGTAATCGCCAGTACTCTCAACAAGTAGACGCTGGCAGTAATCGTCAGTATTCTCAACAAGTAGACGCTGGCAGTAATCGCCAGTACTCTCAACAAGTAGACCCTGGCAGTAATCGTCAGTATTCTCAATAAGTAGACGCTGGCAGTGGTCACCAGTACCCTCAACAAGTAGACGCTGGCAGTAATCGTCAGTACTCTCAACAAGTAGACGCTGGCAGTAATCGTCAGTATTCTCAACAAGTAGACGCTGGCAGTAATCGTCAGTATTCTCAACAAGTAGACGCTGGCAGTAATCGTCAGTACTCTCAACAAGTAGACGCTGGCAGTGGTCACCAGTACCCTCAACAAGTAGACGCTGGCAGTAATCGTCAGTACTCTCAACAAGTAGACGCTGGCAGTAATCGTCAGTATTCTCAACAAGTAGACGCTGGCAGTAATCGTCAGTATTCTCAACAAGTAGACGCTGGCAGTAATCGTCAGTACTCTCAACAAGTAGACGCTGGCAGTGGTCACCAGTATCCTCAACAAGTAGACGCTGGCAGTAGTCACCAGTACCCTCAACAAGTAGACGCTGGCAGTGGTCACCAGTACCCTCAACAAGTAGACGCTGGCAGTAGTCACCAGTACCCTCAACAAGTAGACGCTGGCAGTAATCACCAGTATCCTCAACAAGTAGACGCTGGCAGTGGTCACCAGTATCCTCAACAAGTAGACGCTGGCAGTGGTCACCAGTATCCTCAACAAGTAGACGCTGGCAGTAGTCACCAGTATCCTCAACAAGTAGACGCTGGCAGTGGTCACCAGTACCCTCAACAAGTAGACGCTGGCAGTGGTCACCAGTACCCTCAACAAGTAGACGCTGGCAGTGGTCACCAGTACCCTCAACAAGTAGACGCTGGCAGTGGTCACCAGTACCCTCAACAAGTAGACGCTGGCAGTGGTCACCATTACACTCAACAAGTAGACGCTGGCAGTAATCACCAGTATCCTCAACAAGTAGACGCTGGCAGTGGTCACCAGTACCCTCAACAAGTAGACGCTGGCAGTAATGACCAGTATCCTCGACAAGTAGACGCTGGCAGTAATCACCAGTATCCTCAACAAGTAGACGCTGGCAGTGGTCACCAGTACCCTCAACAAGTAGACGCTGGCAGTAGTCACCAGTATCCTCAACAAGTAGACGCTGGCAGTGGTCACCAGTACCCTCAACAAGTAGACGCTGGCAGTGGTCACCAGTACACTCAACAAGTAGACGCTGGCAGTGGTCACCAGTACCCTCAACAAGTAGACGCTGGCAGTGGTCACCAGTACCCTCAACAAGTAGACGCTGGCAGTGGTCACCAGTACCCTCAACAAGTAGACGCTGGCAGTAGTCACCAGTACCCTCAAGAAGTAGACGCTGGCAGTGGTCACCAGTACCCTCAAGAAGTAGACGCTGGCAGTGGTCACCAGTACCCTCAAGAAGTAGACGCTGGCAGTGGTCACCAGTACCCTCAACAAGTAGACGCTGACAGTGGTCACCAGTACCCTCAACAAGTAGACTCTGGCAGTAATCACCAGTACCCTCAACAAGTAGACGCTGGCAGTGGTCACCAGTATCCTCAACAAGTAGACGCTGGCAGTGGTCACCAGTACCCTCAACAAGTAGACGCTGGCAGTGGTCACCAGTATCCTCAACAAGTAGACGCTGGCAGTAGTCACCAGTACCCTCAACAAGTAGACGCTGGCAGTGGTCACCAGTACCCTCAAGAAGTAGACGCTGGCAGTGGTCACCAGTACCCTCAAGAAGTAGACGCTATCAGTGGTCAGCAGTACCCTCAACAAGTAGACGCTGGCAGTGGTCACCAGTACCCTCAACAAGTAGACGCTGGCAGTGGTCACCAGTACCCTCAAGAAGTAGACGCTGGCAGTAGTCACCAGTACCCTCAACAAGTAGACGCTGGCAGTGGTCACCAGTACACTCAACAAGTAGACGCTGGCAGTAGTCACCAGTACCCTCAACAAGTAGACGCTGGCAGTGGTCACCAGTATCCTCAACAAGTAGACGCTGGCAGTAGTCACCAGTATCCTCAACAAGTAGACGCTGGCAGTAATCACCAGTACCCTCAACAAGTAGACGCTGGCAGTAAACACCAGTACCCTCAACAAGTAGACGCTGGCAGTGGTCACCAGTATCCTCAACAAGTAGACGCTGGCAGTGGTCACCAGTATCCTCAACAAGTAGACGCTGGCAGTAGTCACCAGTACCCTCAACAAGTAGACGCTGGCAGTAATCACCAGTATCCTCAACAAGTAGACGCTGGCAGTAGTCACCAGTACCCTCAGCAAGTAGACGCTGGCAGTAATCACCAGTACCCTCAACAAGTAGACGCTGACAGTAGTCAACAGTACCCACAACAAGTAGACGCTGGCAGTAGTCACCAGTACCCTCAACAAGTAGACGCTGGCAGTAATCACCAGTACCCTCAACAAGTAGACGCTTGCAGTAGTCACCAGTACCCTCAACAAGTAGACGCTGGCAGTAATCACTAGTACCCTCAACAAGTAGACGCTGGCAGTAGTCACCAGTACCCTCAACAAGTAGACGCTGGCAGTAGTCACCAGTACCCTCAACAAGTAGACGCTGGCAGTAATCACCAGTACCCTCAACAAGTAGACGCTTGCAGTAGTCACCAGTACCCTCAACAAGTAGACACTGGCAGTAGTCACCAGTATCTTCAACAAGTAGACGCTGGCAGTGGTCACCAGTATCCTCAACAAGTAGACGCTGGCAGTAGTCACCAGTATCCTCAACAAGTAGACGCTGGCAGTGGTCACCAGTATCCTCAACAAGTAGACGCTGGCAGTGGTCACCAGTATCCTCAACAAGTAGACGCTTGCAGTAGTCACCAGTACCTTCAACAAGTAGACGCAGGCAGTGGTCACCAGTACCCTCAACAAGTAGACGCTGGCAGTAGTCACCAGTACCCTCAACAAGTAGACGCTGGCAGTAGTCACCAGTACCCTCAACAAGTAGACGCTGGCAGTAGTCACCAGTACCCTCAACAAGTAGACGCTGGCAGTAGTCACCAGTACCCTCAACAAGTAGACGCTGGCAGTAGTCACCAGTACCCTCAACAAGTAGACGCTGGCAGTAGTCACCAGTACCCTCAACAAGTAGACGCTGGCAGTAATCACCAGTACCCTCAACAAGTAGACGCTGGCAGTAGTCACCAGTACCCTCAACAAGTAGACGCTGGCAGTAGTCACCAGTACCCTCAACAAGTAGACGCTGGCAGTGGTCACCAGTACCCTCAACAAGTAGACGCTGGCAGTGGTCACCAGTATCCTCAACAAGTAGACGCTGGCAGTGGTCACCAGTATCCTCAACAAGTAGACGCTGGCAGTGGTCACCCGTACCCTCAACAAGTAGACGCTGGCAGTGGTCACCAGTACCCTCAACAAGTAGACGCTGGCAGTAGTCACCAGTACCCTCAACAAGTAGACGCTGGCAGTGGTCACCAGTACCCTCAACAAGTAGACGCTGGCAGTGGTCACCAGTATCCTCAACAAGTAGACGCTGGCAGTGGTCACCAGTACCCTCAACAAGTAGACGCTGGCAGTAGTCACCAGTACCCTCAACAAGTAGACGCTAGCAGTGGTCACCAGTACCCTCAACAAGTAGACGCTGGCAGTAATCACCAGTATCCTCAACAAGTAGACGCTGGCAGTGGTCACCAGTACCCTCAACAAGTAGACGCTGGCAGTAGTCACCAGTACCCTCAACAAGTAGACGCTGGCAGTGGTCACCAGTATCCTCAACAAGTAGACGCTGGCAGTGGTCACCAGTATCCTCAACAAGTAGACGCTGGCAGTGGTCAAAAGTATCCTCAACAAGTAGACGCTGGCAGTGGTCACCAGTACCCTCAACAAGTAGACGCTGGCAGTGGTCACCAGTATCCTCAACAAGTAGACGCTGGCAGTGGTCACCAGTATCCTCAACAAGTAGACGCTGGCAGTGGTCACCAGTACCCTCAACAAGTAGACGCTGGCAGTGGTCACCAGTATCCTCAACAAGTAGACGCTGGCAGTGGTCACCAGTACCCTCAACAAGTAGACGCTGGCAGTAATCACCAGTATCCTCAACAAGTAGACGCTGGCAGTAATCGTCAGTACTCTCTACAAGTAGACGCTGGCAGTGGTCACCAGTACCCTCAACAAGTAGACGCTGGCAGTGGTCACCAGTACCCTCAACAAGTAGGCGCTGGCAGTGGTCACTAGTACCCTCAACAAGTAGACGCTGGCAGTAGTCACCAGTACCCTCAACAAGTAGACGCTGGCAGTGGTCACCAGTACCCTCAACAAGTAGACGCTGGCAGTGGTCACTAGTACCCTCAACAAGTAGACGCTGGCAGTGGTCACCAGTACCCTCAACAAGTAGACGCTGGCAGTGGTCACTAGTACCCTCAACAAGTAGACGCTGGCAGTGGTCACCAGTACCCTCAACAAGTAGACGCTGGCAGTGGTCACCAGTACCCTCAACAAGTAGACGCTGGCAGTGGTCACCAGTACCCTCAACAAGTAGACGCTGGCAGTGGTCACCAGTATCCTCAACAAGTAGGCGCTGGCAGTGGTCACCAGTACCCTCAACAAGTAGACGCTGTCAGTAGTCACCAGTATCCTCAACAAGTAGACGCTGGCAGTAATCGTCAGTACTCTCAACAAGTAGACGCTGGCAGTGGTCACCAGTACCCTCAACAAGTAGACGCTGGCAGTAATCGTCAGTACTCTCAACAAGTAGACGCTGGCAGTGGTCACCAGTACCCTCAACAAGTAGACGCTGGCAGTGGTCACCAGTATCCTCAACAAGTAGACGCTGGCAGTAATCGTCAGTACTCTCAACAAGTAGACGCTGGCAGTGGTCACCAGTACCCTCAACAAGTAGACGCTGGCAGTGCTCACCAGTACCCTCAACAAGTAGACGCTGGCAGTAGTCACCAGTACCCTCAACAAGTAGACGCTGGCAGTGGTCACCAGTATCCTCAACAAGTAGACGCTGGCAGTGGTCACCAGTATCCTCAAAAAGTAGACGCTGGCAGTAGTCACCAGTACCCTCAACAAGTAGACGCTGGCAGTGGTCACCAGTACCCTCAACAAGTAGACGCTGGCAGTGGTCACCAGTATCCTCAAAAAGTAGACGCTGGCAGTGGTCACCAGTACCCTCAACAAGTAGACGCTGGCAGTGGTCACCAGTATCCTCAACAAGTAGACGCTGGCAGTAATCGTCAGTACCCTCAACAAGTAGACGCTGGCAGTGGTCACCAGTACCCTCAACAAGTAGACGCTGGCAGTAGTCACCAGTATCCTCAACAAGTAGACGCTGGCAGTGGTCACCAGTATCCTCAACAAGTAGACGCTGGCAGTAATCACCAGTTTCCTCAACAAGTAGACGCTGGCAGTGGTCACCAGTACCCTCAACAAGTAGACGCTGGCAGTGGTCACCACTACACTCAACAAGTAGACGCTGGCTGTGGTCACCAGTACCCTCAACAAGTAGACGCTGGCAGTAGTCACCAGTACCCTCAACAAGTAGACCCTGGCGGTAGTCACCAGTACCCTCAACAAGTAGACGCTGGCAGTAGTCACCAGTACCCTCAACAAGTAGACGCTGGCAGTAGTCACCAGTACACTCAACAAGTAGACGCTGGCAGTAGTCACCAGTACCCTCAACAAGTAGACGCTGGCAGTAGTCACCAGTACCCTCAACAAGTAGACGCTGGCAGTAGTCACCAGTACACTCAACAAGTAGACGCTGGCAGTAGTCACCAGTATCCTCAACAAGTAGACGCTGGCAGTAGTCACCAGTATCCTCAACAAGTAGACGCTGGCAGTAGTCACCAGTACCCTCATCAAGTAGACGCTGGCAGTAGTCACCAGTACCCTCAACAAGTAGACGCTGGCAGTAATCGCCAGTATCCTCAACAAGTAGACGCTGGTAGTAGTCACCAGTACCCTCATCAAGTAGACGCTGGCAGTAGTCACCAGTACCCTCATCAAGTAGACGCTGGCAGTAATCGCCAGTATCCTCAACAAGTAGACGCTGGCAGTAGTCACCAGTACCCTCATCAAGTAGACGCTGGCAGTAGTCACCAGTACCCTCAACAAGTAGACGCTGGCAGTAGTCACCAGTACCCTCAACAAGTAGACGCTGGCAGTGGTCACCAGTACCCTCAACAAGTAGACGCTGGCAGTGGTCACCAGTACCCTCAACAAGTAGACGCTGGCAGTAATCACCAGTATCCTCAACAAGTAGACGCTGGCAGTAGTCACCAGTACCCTCAACAAGTAGACGCTGGCAGTAATCACCAGTATCCTGAACAAGTAGACGCTGGCAGTGGTCACCAGTACCCTCAACAAGTAGACGCTGGCAGTGGTCACCAGTACCCTCAACAAGTAGACGCTGGCAGTGGTCACCAGTACCCTCAACAAGTAGACGCTGGCAGTGGTCACCAGTACCCTCAACAAGTAGACGCTGGCAGTGGTCACCAGTACCCTCAACAAGTAGACGCTGGCAGTGGTCATCAGTACCCTCAACAAGTAGACGCTGGCAGTAATCACCAGTACCCTCAACAAGTAGACGCTGGCAGTGGTCACCAGTACCCTCAACAAGTAGACGCTGGCAGTGGTCACCAGTACCCTCAACAAGTAGACGCTAGCAGCAGTAGTCACCAGTACCCTCAACAAGTACAAGTTGCCTGAGGTCACCAGTACCCTCAACAAAAAGACGGTGCCAAAGGTCACGAGTACCTTCAACAAGTACAAGTTGCCAGAGGTCACCAGTACCCTCAACAAGTAGACGCTCCCAGAGATCACCAGTACCCTCAACAAGCACAAGTTGCCAGAGGTCACCAGTACCCTCAACAAAAAGACGGTGCCAGAGGTCACCAGTACCTTCAGCAAGTACAAGTTCCCAGAGGTCACCAGTACCCTCATCAAAAAAGACGGTGCCTGAGGTCACCAGTACCCTCAACAAGTACAAGGTGCCAGAGGTCACCAGTACCCTCAACAATTACAAGCTGCCAGAGGTCATCAGTACCCTCAACAAGTACAAGGTGCCAGAGTTCACCAGTACCCTCAACAAGTTGAAGTTGCCAGAGGTCACCAGTACCCTCAACAAGTACAAGGTGCCAGAGGTCACCAGTTCCCTCAACAAGTTGAAGTTGCCAGAGGTCACCAGTTCCCTCAACAAGTACAAGGTGCCAGAGTTCACCAGTTCCCTCAACAAGTTGAAGTTGACAGAGGTCACCAGTACCCTCAACAAGTACAAGGTGCCAGAGGTCACCAGTTCCCTCAACAAGTTGAAGTTGCCAGAGGTCGCCAGTTCCCTCAACAAGTACAAGTTATCAGAGGTCGCCAGTACTCTCAACAAGTACAAGTTGCCAGAGGTCACCAGTACCCTCAATAAGTACAAGCTGCCAGAGGTCACCAGTACCCTCAATAAGTACAAGTTGCCAGAGGTCACCAGTACCCTCAATAAGTACAAGCTGCCAGAGGTCACCAGGACCCTCAATAAGTACAAGTTGCCAGAGGTCAGCAGTACCCTCAATAAGTACAAGTTGCCAGAGGTCACCAGTACCCTCAATAAGTACAAGTTGCCAGAGGTCACCAGTACCCTCAATAAGTACAAGTTGCCAGAGGTCACCAGTACCCTCAATAAGTACAAGTTGCCAAAGGTCACCAGTACCCTCAATAAGTACAAGTTGCCAGAGGTCATCAGTATCCTTAATAAGTACAAGTTGCCAGAGGTCACCAGTACTCTCAACAAGTACAAGTTGCCAGAGGTCACCAGTACTCTCAACAAGTACAAGTTGCCAGAGGTCACCAGTACCCTCAATAAGTACAAGCTGCCAGAGGTCACCAGTACCCTCAATAAGTACAAGCTGCCAGAAGTCACCAGTACCCTCAACAAGTACAAGTTGCCAGAGTTCACCAGTACCCTCAATAAGTACAAGTTGCCAGAGGTCACCAGTACCCTCAATAAGTACAAGTTGCCAGAGGTCACCAGTACCCTCAATAAGTACAAGTTGCTAGAGGTCACCAGTACCCTCAATAAGTACAAGTTGCCAGAGGTCACCAGTACCCTCAAGAAGTACAAGTTGCCAGAGTTCACCAGTACCCTCAATAAGTACAAGTTGCCAGAGGTCACCAGTACCCTCAACAAGCACAAGCTGCCAGAGGTCACCAGTTCACCCAACTTGCACTTCTTGAAACAGTAGCCAGCCGATCTAGGTGTATTGAGTGTATCTGGAGTCAAGTTTGATGTATGGGACACTGTAACTATAAATGAAAGTTGGTGGACGGGAGGGAGACAGGACCTGTAGTGCTGCACAAACAGGTGTAGACAAGGACATGCCAAACTAAGTTACAAACTGACAATACTACTATAGATAGTTGTGGCATGCAAAGAGTACATAACCTTCATTCAGCGCATGTACACACCCTCATTGACAGTGAACCAGGGGCTAAGGGTTGATGATGGGGCCCCGTCGTTCAATCAGCATCCAGGTTCCAGCCAGTGAGAAGATGGTTTTGGCAGTCACAGAGGTGATATGGGTACCACTCACCCGTCTGCCTTTGCCATTCCCATTCTAGACTTGGTTGAAGCACGGTCTGCTCTCTAGTGGCTTCTATTCTGCCTTGCTTACCGTGGAGTGCACTAATACCTATTGCTGTACATAGTGTATATAGTGTACATACTTCTGCTTTAAACTGGTGAAGGATAATATAAGTCAAAAGTTTTTCTGCTGTGTTTATTTTGCTCCCTTTACACCCAGGATAACAGGCTTTTGGGACTCCTGGGTTGTAATATGGGTAGCCTGTCCGGGAGCTGAACCCGGGAGCTGAACCCGCAAGGAGATGCCCCAAGGATTAGTGAAGATAAAATACCAGAAAATACTGGTGAAGGCATCATTGTTAGTACAAGTGCTGAGTATAGTAAGGAGACAAAAAAACCACACACCGGTAGGGCATGCAGCCCTGCAACAAACAGAAATCAAGCCTATGCAAATTCTATGCTTTAGGTATCTGCAGGTATGGAATATCTGGAAAAACGGATGGGACGTGCGACTTTGACCACCCCAGAATTTGCCACGCCAATATGACAACAGGAGAATGTAGCCTTTCTTCCTGTAAGTTTTTTCCACTGTGTCATCACCCTTCAGTTCAGGAAAGACAGTACTATAAATTACATTTTCAGGCACACCACTCAAAGGAGACAAGAAAATATAGAACACCCAGACCATGGGAAAACCTGGGTAGCCACAACCAGACACACAGGTTTATAGCACCAGGAAGGAAAAAGTCCTGGCAGGAAATAACAGAAATCGTACATCAACTCAGATCACATCTGGAGTGGAATCACAGTCAGTGGCCTCCACTCCAAACAGCAGATATTAGTGCCAGAACTAAAGGGCCCCCCACGTACCACCAATACGACGACATTTATTTATGCAAATATACAGAGTCTAAAGCCAGCAACGAACAACAAAATATCTTTCATCCATGGACTGCTTGCAGAGTCAAATGCAATGTTCACAGTTTTCACAGAGACCAATATAAAGGATCACTTGGACAATGAAATATGAATCCCGAATTATAACCTATACAGATGTGACAGAGTGAACAGGTAAAAGGATGGGGGAAGGGGGTTGGCCTGTACGTCACAAACTCACTGAACACTTCAAATGATGTTGTTGGTGTTTTGGCAGTAAAAAAATCGAGAAACAAAACCTGGTCATTGTGGTTGTATACAAGCCTCCAGATGCAACGTCCCAACAATTCTAGGAACAGCTTCTGAAAATAGATCACTGTCTGGAAAATCTTCCAGCTCCTGCCCAAAGTATCTTGCTCCTGGGGGATTTCAACCTAAGGCACCTAAAATGGAAGAATGCTGAAAATAATGCTGTAGCAAAGATAACCCCAGGAGGCAGCTCAGATGAAAACTTGCACACACACACGAACTTTTAAATCTCCACCAAATTCACCAACAAGGTTGGAGAATACTCTAGACCTCATCTTCACTACAATGATGATCGGATACGAAATATTACCATATCAAAAGCAATATACTCAGATCACAACATAATAGAGGTTCAGACATGTACGTGCGGGGCCCCAGAACAACAACATGTGATCAGTCAGGAGGGAACCTTCACCAAATTCAACTTCAGTAACAAAAACATAAGGTGGGACCAAGTAAACCAGGTCCTAAATAATATAATCCGGGAAGATAGCTTAAGCATCATGGATCCAAACCTATGTGTAGAAAAAATTAACTCTGTGGCACTCGAGGTACGCTCAAGGAAAAATTTTAAGGAAAAGGAGGAGAAGACGTAAACTAGAAAGAGAAAGTCGCTCACTATACAGGCGAAGGCAAAGAATAACAGAGCGGCTAAAAGAGGCCAATATATATGTAATAAGTAGGTAGACGCTGGTCAGAGAAATAACAAACATCGAACTAAACCTAAACGAATCTTACTAGAATCAAGAAATGTGGAGAGAACTAAAAACCATAAATGAAATATAAAGAAACTCAAAATATTTCTTTTCTTATGCCAAATCAAAGTCTAGAACAACATCCAGTATTGGGCCCTTACTTAAACAAGATGGGATCTACACAGATGACAGCAAGGAAATGAGTGAGCTACTCAAGTTCCAATATGACTCAGTTTTTAGCGAGACTCAGAATTTGGAAGATTCAAACCTATCAGATATTATCCTAACACCAGATGACTTCGAAAAGGTGATAAATGACATGCCCATGCACTCTGCACAGTTCATCAAGAACTGCAAGAAGCCCCTTTCACATGCCTTTAGCATTTTATGGAGAGGATACAGGGGTCAGCCCATAGTTACTAAAATGAAAATCAATAGCCATAGCCCCACTCCACAAAGGAGGCAGTAAAGCAATTGCAAAGAATTAATGTCCTATACCATAAAAATCTTTGAAAACGTTCTAAGAAGCAAGATCAATACCCATTTAGATACCCATCAGTTACACAACCAAGGGCAGCATAGGTTTAGAGCAGGCTGCTCCTGCTTGTCTCAACTACTGGACCACTATGACGAGGTCTTTGATGCTCTGGAGGATAAAGAAAATGCAGATGTAATATACACAGACTTTGCGAGAGCCTTAAACAAGTGTGATCATGGTGTAACAGTACACAAAATGCGTGATAAAGGAATAACAGGAAAAGTTGGTAGATGGACATATAACTTCCTAACAAACAGAACACAAAGAGTAGTAGTCAACAGAGTAAAGTCTGAGGCGGCTACGATGAAAAGCTCTGCTCCACAAGGCACAGTACTCGCTCCCATCTTGTTTCACATATCTGACATAGACAGAGATGTCAGCCACAGTAACATCTCGTTTGCGGATGACACCCGAATTTGCCTGACAGTGTCCTCCATCAAAGACACTGCAAGACTCCAGGCGGACATTAACCAAATCTTTAAATGGGCCGCAGAAAATAATATGAAGTTTAACGAAGAGAAATTTCAATTACTCCGATATGAAAAACTTGAGGAAATTAAAATGGTATGATAGTATAAAACAAATTCCAACCACACAATAGAGTGGAAAACTAATGTGAAGGACCTGGGAGTGATAATGTCAGAGAATCTCACTTTCAAAGATCACAACAATGTATCTATCACGTTCGCTGGGAAAATGATAGGATGGCTAATGAGAACCTTCAAATGGTTAGGCATTGGATAGATGTTTCCTCTTCAAAAATTGCCACATTGGACGGTTAGACATTTCTGGAGAGAGTTCCGGAGGTCAACGCCCCCACGACCCAGTCTGTGACCAGGCTTCATAGTGGATCAGGGCCTGATCAACCAGGCTGTTACTGCTGGCCGCACGCAATCCAACGTATGAACCACAGCCCAGCTGGTCAGGTACCGACTTTAGGTGCCTGTCCAGCGCCTGCTTGAAGACAGCCAGGGGTCTATCGGTAATCCCCCTTATGTATACTGGGAGGCAGTTGAACTGTCTTGGGCCCCTAACACTTACTACGTTGTCTCATAACGTGCTAGTGACACGCCTGCTTATCATTGGGAGGATGTTGCATCGTCTGCCGAGTCTTTTGCTTTCGTAGGGAGTGATTTTTGTGTGCAAGTTTGGTACTAAATCCCTCTAAGATTTTCCACGTGTATATAATCATGTTGAAGATTGAGACACTTATGCAGCATATGGGAATCTTTATTCAGGAAACGTTTCGCCACACAGTGGCTTCATCAGTCCAATACAAAGAGGAAGGCGTAAGGAGAGGAGGAGTATGAGGTAATCAGTCCCTCAGCCTGGAGTCGATGTGTTCAGTCCATCAATCTTGTAGAATGTACAGCATATAAGCCACGTCTACGGCCCTATGCTGTACATTCTACAAGATTGATGGACTGAACACATCGACTCCAGCCTGAGGGACTGATTACCTCATACTCCTCCTCTCCTTACGCCTTCCTCTTTGTATTGGACTGATGAAGCCACTGTGTGGCGAAACGTTTCCTGAATAAAGATTCCCATATGCTGCATAAGTGTCTCAATCTTCAACATGTCGGTTTTTCAAACCATTCATCACAACTGTCAGACACTGCAGCATCATGGGATCTTGTTACAAAGAATTCTTCAACACTTGTTCAACCTTTGGACGAAGACCTACTTCGACTAGTGGATGGTACCACTATGACCCCGCCTCCGCCTGCTTCACCTCACCTCACTACAGTATATAAGCCACGTCTACGGCCCTATGCTGTACATTCTACAAGATTGATGGACTGAACACATCGACTCCAGGCTGAGGGACTGATAACCTCATACTCCTCCTCTCCTTACGCCTTCCTCTTTGTATTGGACTGATGAAGCCACTGTGTGGCGAAACGTTTCCTGAATAAAGATTCCCATATGCTACATAGGTGTCTCAATCTTCAACTTGTCGGTTTTTCAAACCATTCATCACACATATAATCATGTATCTCTCCCGCCTGCGTTCCAGGGAGTACAGGTTCAGGAACTTTAAGCGCTCCCAGTAATTGAGGTGTTTTCTCTCCGTTATGCGCGCCGTGAAGGTTCTCTGTACATTTTCTAGGTCAGCAATTTCACCTGCCTTGAAAGGTGCTGTTAGTGTGCAGCAATATTCCAGCCTAGATAGAACAAGCGACCTGAAGAGTGTCATCATGGGCTTGGCATCCCTAGTTTTGAAGGTTCTCATTATCCATCCTGTCATTTTTCTAGCAGATGCGATTGATACAATGTTATGGTCCTTGAAGGTGAGATCTTCCGACATGATCACTCCCAGGTCTTTGACGTTAGTTTTTCGCTCTATTGTGTGGTTGGAATTTGTTTTATACTCCAATGAAATATTAATTTCCTCACGTTTTCCATACTGGAGTAATTGAAATTTCTCATAGTTGAACTTCATATTGTTTTCTGCAGCCCATTTAAAGATTTGGTTGATGTCTGCCTGGAGTCTTGCAGTGCTTTCAATGGAGGACACTGTCATACAGTTTCGGGTGTCATCTGCAAAGGAAGACACGGCACTGCGGTTTATATCCCTGTCTATGTCCGATATGAGGATGAGGAACAAGATGGGAGCGAGTACTGTGCCTTGCGGAACAGAGCTTTTCACCGTAGCCGCCTCAGAATTTACAGTTTACTACTCTTTGTGTTCTATTTGTCAGGAAATTATAGATCCATCTATCAACTTTTCCTGTTATTCCTTTATCATGCATTTTGTGCGCTATTACACCATGGTCACACTTGCCAAAGGCTTTTGCAAAGTCTGTTTATATTACATCTGCATTCTGTTTGTCTTCTAGTGCATCCAGGACCTTGTCGTAGTGATCCAGCAGTTGGGAATGACAGGAACGACCTGCTCTAAACCCATGTTGCCCTGGGTTGTGTAATTGATGGGTATCTAGATGGGTGGGGATCTTGCTCCTTAGAACCCTTTCAAAGATTTTTATAATATGGGGCGTTAACACTATCGGTCTGTAGTTTTTTGCTATTGCTTTACTGCCACCTTTGTGGAGTGGAGCTATGTCTGTTGTTTTTAGTAACTGTGGGACGACCCCCGTGTCCATGTTCCGTCTCCATAGGATGTTAAAAGCACGTGATAGGGGCTTCTTGCAGTTGTTGATGAACACTGAGTTGCATGAGTCTGGCCCTGGGGCAGAGTGCATGGGCATGTCATTTGTCGCCTGTTCGAAGTCATTTCGCGTCAGGATAATTTCAGATAGGAGCGTGTCTACCAAATTCTGTCTCTTTCTTATAAAAAATTTGTTTAGATCTTTGACTCTCAGTCTGATTAGCGGATCGCTAAAAATTGAGTTATACTGGGACTTTAGTAGTTGTGGCATGCAAAGAGTACGTAACCTTTATTCGGCGCATGTACACACCCTCATTTACAGGCTATCTCCCCCAACCAGCGAACCAGGTTGCTAAGAGTTGATGATGGGGCCCCATCGTTCAACTAGTGACCAGGTTCTAGCCAATAAGAAGATGGTTTTGGCAATCGCAGAGGTTATGTGGGTACCACTCTCCTGTCTGCCCTTGTCATTCCCATTCTAGAGCTGGTTGAAGCACGGTCTGCTATCTTGTGGCTTCTATTTCTGCCTTGCTTACCGTGGAGTGCACTATACTTATCACTGTACATAGTGTACATATTGCTGTTCTAAATTGGTGAAGGATAATATAAGTCTAAACTTTTTCTGCTGTGTTTATTTTGCTCCCATTACACCCGGGATAACAGGCCATTTGGAATCCTGGGTTGTAATAGTAGCTCACTCATTTCTTTGCTGTTAACTGTGTAGGGCCCATCCCGTTTAAGTAGGGGCCCAATACTGGATGTTGTTCTCGACTTTGATTTGGCATAAGAAAATAAATAATTGGGTTTCTTGCAGTTTTATTTATGACTTTCAGTTCTTCTCGCATTTCTTGATTACTGTAAGATTCCTTTAGCTTTAGTTCGATGTTTGCTATTTCTCTGACCAGTGTCTCCACACGTATTGCAGATATATTGGCCTCTTTTAGCCGCTCTGTTGTTCTTTTCTTTCGCCAGTAAAGGGAGCGCCTGTCTCTTTCTAGTTTACATCTTCTCCTCAAGTGCCACAGAGTTAATTTGTTCTAGACATAGGTTAGGATCCGTGTTGCTTAGGTTATCTTCCCAGTTTATGTCATTTAGGACTTGGTTTACTTGGTCCCATCTTAAGTTTTTGTCATTGAAGTTCAGTTTGGTGAATGCTCCCTCGTGACTGTTCATATTTTGTCGGTCTGGGACCGCGCATACATATCTGGACCTCTATTATGTTGTGATCTGAGTATATTGTTTTAGATGTGATGACATTTCGTGTCAGATCAATCTTGTTGGCTCTATTATTTGCTGGTTTAAGGTGAATTTGGTGCAGAGATTTAAAAGCTCTTGTGTGTGTGAGTTTTCATCTGAGCTGCCTCCTGGTGTTATCTCTGCTACAACATTATTTTCTATATTCCTCCATTTTAGGTGCCTTAGGTTGAAATTCCCCAAGAGTAAGATGTTTGGGGCAGGACATAAGAACATAAGAACGAAGGAACACTGCAGAAGGCCTACTGGCCCACGCGAGGCAGGTCCAAGTCTCCTACCGGCTTAAGCCAATGCACCCAACCTAGTCAGGTCAGGTCACATTGACTTAAGGGAGGAACACGGCAACCGACCTGTTAGCACAAGCTATCAGGTCTAACTCACACCCACCCACATCTACTCATGAATTTATCCAACCTATTTTTAAAGCTACACAACGTTCTGGCCTCTATAACGGTACTTGGGAGTTTGTTCCACTCATCCACAAGTCTATTACCAAACCAGTACTTTCCTATATCCTTCCTGAATCTGAATTTTTCCAACTTAAAACCATTGCTGCGAGTCCTGTCTAGGCTAGATATTTTCAGCACACTATTTACATCCCCTTTATTTATTCCTGTCTTCCATTTATACACCTCAATCATATCCCCCCTAATTCTACGTCTTTCTAGAGAGTGCAGTTTCAGGGCCCTTAGTCTATCCTCATAGGGAAGGTTTCTGATACATGGGATCATCTTTGTCATCCTCCTTTGTACATTTTCCAGAGAATTTATATCCATTCTGTAATACGGTGACCAAAACTGTGCAGCATAATCTAAATGAGGCCTAACCAAGGATGTATAGAGTTGAAGAACAACCTGAGGACTCCTATTATTTATGCTTCTTGATATGAAGCCAAGGATTCTATTAGCTTTATTGCGAACACTTATGCACTGTTGTCTTGGTTTCAGATTACTGCTAACCAGAACTCCTAAATCTTTTTCGCAATCCGTAATATTAAGATCTACATTATTTAGTTTATATGTGGCATGGTTATTGTCCTGTCCAACATTTAGAACTTTGCATTTGTCTATATTAAACTGCATCTGCCACTTCTCCGACCACTGCATCAGTCTATTCAAATCTTCCTGGAGTGCTCGAATGTCCTCGTCAGAATGAATTCGACGGCCTATTTTGGTGTCATCGGCAAACTTGCCGATGTCGCTCTTTATGCCCTCATCTATGTCGTTTATGTAGATTGTGAACAGCAGGGGGCCCAACACTGACCCCTGTGGAACACCGCTCGTGACGCTTCCCCACTCTGATTTCTCCCCATTTATGCAAACTCTCTGCTGCCTATTTGTCAACCATGCCTCTATCCAGGAAAAAATTTCTCCTCCTATTCCATGTGCTTTAATTTTCCTCAATAGTCTCTGATGTGGGACCCTGTCAAAAGCCTTACTGAAGTCCATATACACAATATCATATTCATTACCATGATCTACCTCCTCAAATACCTTAGTGAAAAAAGTTAATAAATTCGTAAGGCAGGAACGCCCCTTTGTAAAACCATGCTGAGATTCGTTGATTAATTTATGCTTTTCAAGGTGGCTACGAACTGCCTCGGCAATTATTGATTCCATAAATTTTCCCACTATGGAGGTTAGGCTTATTGGTCTATAGTTCGAAGCTAAGGACCTGTCACCTGTTTTGAAAATAGGTATCACATTTGCCATTTTCCACTTATCTGGCACCATGCCAGTTTGTAGTGATATGTTGAAAAGATTAGCCAAAGGTGTGCTAAGCTCCTCTTTACATTCCTTTAGAACCCTTGCATACAGTTCATCAGGGCCTGGGGATTTGTTAGGTTTTAATTTATCTATTTGCCTAAGGACCATGTCACTTGTGACCCTAATAGTGCACAGTTTATTATCGTCCTGTTCTACATAATTTATCATTACTGGTATATCGCTGGTATCCTCCTGTGTAAAAACTGAGAGGAGCTGGAAGATTTTCCAGACAGTGGTCTGTTCCTGGAATTGTTGGGACGTTGCATCCGGAGGCTTGTATGCAACCATAATGACAAGCCCATGATGATTTTCTTCAAATCACTTGTTCTCTCTGGGCTGAACTACTGCTGCAGACTAGCAGCCCCTTTCAGGACAGGAAAAATTGCAAAGTTGGAGAATGCACAGAGAATTTTCACGGCACACATAAGTACGATAAAACACCTAAATTACTGGGAACCGTTGAAGTCACTTGATTTTTACTCCATAGAACGTAAGCGAGACAGATACATGATAATATACACTTTGATAATCCTAGAGTGACTTGTTCCAAATTTTCAGGGTCACTGTCTGTGAAAGGAAAAACTCGCCAGGAGATGCAACATCCCCCTCAATGAAAAGCAGGGGCGCCACGAGTATGCTAAGAGACAACACAATAAATATCAGGAGCCCAAGACTGTTCAACTGCCTCCCAGCATACATAAAGGGGATTACCAATAGACCCCTGGCTATCTTCAAGAAGGAGCTGGACAGGTACCTAAAGTCAGTACTTGACCAGGCGGGATGTGGTTCGTACGTCAGTTTGCGTGCGGCCAGCAGTAACAGCCTGGTTGATCAGGCCCTGATCCATTGCGAGGCCTAGTCACAAACCGGGCCGCGGATGCGTTGACCCCCGAAACCTCTTTCAGGTATATACACATGAAGGTGTGTATATCTTGGTACATACACGTGAAGGTGTGTCTTGGTATGTACACACACTCAAGAGCTTAATTTAAGAGCCATACTGCCATGCTGGGTGGCTCCCTGTTCTTAACTGGTGGTGAAGATGATACTGCCATGCTGGGTGGCTCCCTGTTCTTAACTGGTGGTGAAGATGATACTACCATGCTGGGTGGCTCCCTGTTCTTAACTGGTGAAGGTGATACTGCCATGCTGGGTGGCTCCCTGTTCTTAACTGGTGGTGAAGGTGATACTGCCATGCTGGGTGGCTCCCTGTTCTTAACTGGTGGTGAAGGTGATACTGCCATGCTGGGTGGCTCCCTGTTCTTAACTGGTGGTGAAGGTGATACTGCCATGCTGGGAGGCTCCCTGTTCTTAACTGGTGAAGATGATACTGCCATGCTGGGTGGCTCCCTGTTCTTAACTGGTGAAGATGATACTGCCATGCTTGGTGGCTCCCTGTTCTTAACTGTGGTGAAGATGATACTGCCATGCTAGGTGGCTCCCTGTTCTTAACTGTGGTGAAGATGATACTGCCATGCTGGGTGGCTCCCTGTTCTTAACTGTGGTGAAGATGATACTGCCATGCTGGGTGGCTCCCTGTTCTTAACTGGTGAAGATGATACTGCCATGCTGGGTGGCTCCCTGTTCTTAACTGTGGTGAAGATGATACTGCCATGCTGGGTGGCTCCCTGTTCTTAACTGGTGAAGATGATACTGCCATGCTAGGTGGCTCCCTGTTCTTAACTGTGGTGAAGATGATACTACCATGCTGGGTGGCTCCCTGTTCTTAACTGGTGAAGATGATACTGCCATGCTGGGTGGCTCCCTGTTCTTAACTGGTGAAGGTGATACTGCCATGCTGGGTGGCTCCCTGTTCTTAACTGGTGAAGATGATACTGCCATGCTGGGTGGCTCCCTGTTCTTAACTGTGGTGAAGATGATACTGCCATGCTGGGTGGCTCCCTGTTCTTAACTGTGGTTAAGATGATACTGCCATGCTGGGTGGCTCCCTGTTCTTAACTGTGGTGAAGATGATACTGCCATGCTAGGTGGCTCCCTGTTCTTAACTGTGGTTAAGATGATACTGCCATGCTGGGTGGCTCCCTGTTCTTAACTGGAGGTGAAGATGATACTGTCATGCTGGGTGGCTCCCTGTTCTTAACTGTGGTTAAGATGATACTGCCATGCTGGGTGGCTCCCTGTTCTTAACTGTGGTGAAGATGATACTGCCATGCTGGGTGGCTCCCTGTTCTTAACTGTGGTTAAGATGATACTGCCATGCTGGGTGGCTCCCTGTTCTTAACTGTGGTGAAGGTGATACTGGCATGCTGGGTGGCTCCCTGTTCTTAACTGTGGTCAAGGTGATACTGCCATGCTGGGTGGCTCCCTGTTCTTAACTGTGGTCAAGGTGATACTGCCATGCTGGGTGGCTCCCTGTTCTTAACTGTGGTGAAGATGATACTGCCATGCTGGGTGGCTCCCTGTTCTTAACTGGAGGTGAAGATGATACTGTCATGCTGGGTGGCTCCCTGTTCTTAACTGTGGTTAAGATGATACTGCCATGCTGGGTGGCTCCCTGTTCTTAACTGTGGTGAAGATGATACTGCCATGCTGGGTGGCTCCCTGTTCTTAACTGTGGTTAAGATGATACTGCCATGCTGGGTGGCTCCCTGTTCTTAACTGTGGTGAAGGTGATACTGCCATGCTGGGTGGCTCCCTGTTCTTAACTGTGGTGAAGGTGATACTGCCATGCTGGGTGGCTCCCTGTTCTTAACTGTGGTCAAGGTGATACTGCCATGCTGGGTGGCTCCCTGTTCTTAACTGTGGTCAAGGTGATACTGCCATGCTGGGTGGCTCCCTGTTCTTAACTGTGGTGAAGATGATACTGCCATGCTGGGTGGCTCCCTGTTCTTAACTGGAGGTGAAGATGATACTGTCATGCTGGGTGGCTCCCTGTTCTTAACTGTGGTTAAGATGATACTGCCATGCTGGGTGGCTCCCTGTTCTTAACTGTGGTGAAGGTGATACTGCCATGCTGGGTGGCTCCCTGTTCTTAACTGTGGTCAAGGTGATACTGCCATGCTGGGTGGCTCCCTGTTCTTAACTGTGGTGAAGGTGATACTGTCATGCTAGGTGGCTCCCTGTTCTTAACTGTGGTGAAGATGATACTGCCATGCTAGGTGGCTCCCTGTTCTTAACTGTGGCGAAGATGATACTGTCATGCTGGGTGGCTCCCTGTTCTTAACTGTGGTGAAGGTGATACTGCCATGCTGGGTGGCTCCTTGTTCTTAACTGTGGTGAAGATGATACTGCCATGCTGGGTGGCTCCCTGTTCTTAACTGGTGGTGAAGATGATACTGCCATGCTAGGTGGCTCCCTGTTCTTAACTGGTGAAGGTGATACTGCCATGCTGGGTGGCTCCCTGTTCTTAACTGTGGCGAAGGTGATACTGCCATGCTGGGTGGCTCCCTGTTCTTAACTGGTGGTGAAGATGATACTGCCATGCTAGGTGGCTCCCTGTTCTTAACTGGTGAAGGTGATACTGCCATGCTGGGTGGCTCCCTGTTCTTAACTGTGGTGAAGGTGATACTGCCATGCTGGGTGGCTCCCTGTTCTTAACTGTGGTCAAGGTGATACTGCCATGCTGGGTGGCTCCCTGTTCTTAACTGTGGTGAAGGTGATACTGCCATGCTAGGTGGCTCACTGTTCTTAACTGTGGTGAAGATGATACTGCCATGCTGGGTGGCTCCCTGTTCTTAACTGTGGTGAAGATGATACTGCCATGCTAGGTGGCTCCCTGTTCTTAACTGTGGTGAAGGTGATACTGCCATGCTAGGTGGCTCCCTGTTCTTAACTGTGGTGAAGGTGATACTGCCATGCTAGGTGGCTCCCTGTTCTTAACTGTGGTGAAGGTGATACTGCCATGCTGGGTGGCTCCCTGTTCTTAACTGTGGTGAAGGTGATACTGCCATGCTGGGTGGCTCCCTGTTCTTAACTGTGGTGAAGATGATACTGCCATGCTGGGTGGCTCCCTGTTCTTAACTGTGGTGAAGATGATACTGCCATGCTAGGTGGCTCCCTGTTCTTAACTGTGGTGAAGGTGATACTGCCATGCTGGGTGGCTCCCTGTTCTTAACTGTGGTGAAGGTGATACTGCCATGCTGGGTGGCTCCCTGTTCTTAACTGTGGTGAAGATGATACTGCCATGCTAGGTGGCTCCCTGTTCTTAACTGTGGTGAAGATGATACTGCCATGCTGGGTGGCTCCCTGTTCTTAACTGTGGTGAAGGTGATACTGCCATGCTAGGTGGCTCCCTGTTCTTAACTGTGGTGAAGGTGATACTGCCATGCTGGGTGGCTCCCTGTTCTTAACTGTGGTGAAGGTGATACTGTCATGCTAGGTGGCTCCCTGTTCTTAACTGTGGTGAAGGTGATACTGCCATGCTAGGTGGCTCCCTGTTCTTAACTGTGGTGAAGATGATACTGCCATGCTAGGTGGCTCCCTGTTCTTAACTGTGGTGAAGATGATACTGCCATGCTGGGTGGCTCCCTGTTCTTAACTGTGGTGAAGATGATACTGCCATGCTGGGTGGCTCCCTGTTCTTAACTGTGGTGAAGATGATACTGCCATGCTAGGTGGCTCCCTGTTCTTAACTGTGGTGAAGATGATACTGCCATGCTAGGTGGCTCCCTGTTCTTAACTGTGGTGAAGATGATACTGCCATGCTAGGTGGCTCCCTGTTCTTAACTGTGGTGAAGGTGATACTGCCATGCTGGGTGGCTCCCTGTTCTTAACTGTGGTGAAGGTGATACTGCCATGCTGGGTGGCTCCCTGTTCTTAACTGTGGTGAAGATGATACTGCCATGCTGGGTGGCTCCCTGTTCTTAACTGTGGTGAAGATGATACTGCCATGCTAGGTGGCTCCCTGTTCTTAACTGTGGTGAAGGTGATACTGCCATGCTGGGTGGCTCCCTGTTCTTAACTGTGGTGAAGGTGATACTGCCATGCTGGGTGGCTCCCTGTTCTTAACTGTGGTGAAGATGATACTGCCATGCTAGGTGGCTCCCTGTTCTTAACTGTGGTGAAGGTGATACTGCCATGCTAGGTGGCTCCCTGTTCTTAACTGTGGTGAAGGTGATACTGCCATGCTGGGTGGCTCCCTGTTCTTAACTGTGGTGAAGGTGATACTGTCATGCTAGGTGGCTCCCTGTTCTTAACTGTGGTGAAGGTGATACTGCCATGCTAGGTGGCTCCCTGTTCTTAACTGTGGTGAAGATGATACTGCCATGCTAGGTGGCTCCCTGTTCTTAACTGTGGTGAAGATGATACTGCCATGCTGGGTGGCTCCCTGTTCTTAACTGTGGTGAAGATGATACTGCCATGCTGGGTGGCTCCCTGTTCTTAACTGTGGTGAAGATGATACTGCCATGCTAGGTGGCTCCCTGTTCTTAACTGTGGTGAAGATGATACTGCCATGCTAGGTGGCTCCCTGTTCTTAACTGTGGTGAAGATGATACTGCCATGCTAGGTGGCTCCCTGTTCTTAACTGTGGTGAAGGTGATACTGCCATGCTGGGTGGCTCCCTGTTCTCAACTGGTGAAGATGATACTGCCATGCTAGGTGGCTCCCTGTTCTTAACTGGTGAAGATGATACTGCCATGCTAGGTGGCTCCCTGTTCTTAACTGGTGAAGATGATACTGCCATGCTAGGTGGCTCCCTGTTCTTAACTGGTGGTGAAGGTGATACTGCCATGCTGGGTGGCTCCCTGTTCTTAACTGTGGTGAAGATGATACTGCCATGCTGGGTGGCTCCCTGTTCTTAACTGTGGTGAAGATGATACTGCCATGCTGGGTGGCTCCCTGTTCTTAACTGTGGTGAAGATGATACTGCCATGTTAGGTGGCTCCCTGTTCTTAACTGTGGTGAAGATGATACTGCCATGCTAGGTGGCTCCCTGTTCTTAACTGTGGTGAAGATGATACTGCCATGCTAGGTGCCTCCCTGTTCTTAACTGTGGTGAAGATGATACTGCCATGCTAGGTGGCTCCCTGTTCTTAACTGTGGTGAAGATGATACTGCCATGCTAGGTGGCTCCCTGTTCTTAACTGTGGTGAAGATGATACTGCCATGCTAGGTGGCTCCCTGTTCTTAACTGTGGTGAAGATGATACTGCCATGCTGGGTGGCTCCCTGTTCTTAACTGTGGTGAAGATGATACTGCCATGCTAGGTGGCTCCCTGTTCTTAACTGTGGTGAAGATGATACTGCCATGCTGAGTGGATCCCTGTTCTTAACTGGTGAAGATGATACTGCCATGCTGGGTGGCTCCCTGTTCTTAACTGTGGTGAAGATGATACTGCCATGCTAGGTGGCTCCCTGTTCTTAACTGTGGTGAAGATGATACTGTCATGCTGGGTGGCTCCCTGTTCTTAACTGTGGTGAAGATGATACTGCCATGCTAGGTGGCTCCCTGTTCTTAACTGTGGTGAAGATGATACTGTCATGCTGGGTGGCTCCCTGTTCTTAACTGTGGTGAAGATGATACTGCCATGCTAGGTGGCTCCCTGTTCTTAACTGTGGTGAAGATGATACTGCCATGCTAGGTGGCTCCCTGTTCTTAACTGTGGTGAAGATGATACTGCCATGCTGGGTGGCTCACTGTTCTTAACTGGTGAAGATGATACTGCCATGCTGGGTGGCTCCCTGTTCTTAACTGTGGTGAAGATGATACTGCCATGCTAGGTGGCTCCCTGTTCTTAACTGGTGAAGATGATACTGCCATGCTAGGTGGCTCCCTGTTCTTAACTGGTGAAGATGATACTGCCATGCTAGGTGGCTCCCTGTTCTTAACTGGTGAAGATGATACTGCCATGCTAGGTGGCTCCCTGTTCTTAACTGTGGCGAAGATGATACTGCCATGCTGGGTGGCTCCCTGTTCTTAACTGGTGAAGATGATACTGCCATGCTAGGTGGCTCCCTGTTCTTAACTGTGGTGAAGGTGATACTGCCATGCTAGGTGGCTCCCTGTTCTTAACTGGTGAAGATGATACTGCCATGCTAGGTGGCTCCCTGTTCTTAACTGTGGTGAAGTTGATACTGCCATGCTAGGTGGCTCCCTGTTCTTAACTGGTGAAGATGATACTGCCATGCTAGGTGGCTCCCTGTTCTTAACTGTGGTGAAGATGATACTGCCATGCTGGGTGGCTCCCTGTACTTAACTGGTGAAGATGATACTGTCATGCTAGGTGGCTCCCTCTTCTTAGCTGTGGTGAAGATGATACTGCCATGCTGGGTGGCTCCCTGTTCTTAACTGTGGTGAAGATGATACTGCCATGCTGGGTGGCTCCCTGTTCTTAACTGTGGTGAAGATGATACTGCCATGCTGGGTGGCTCACTGTTCTTAACTGGTGAAGATGATACTGCCATGCTGGGTGGCTCCCTGTTCTTAACTGTGGTGAAGATGATACTGCCATGCTAGGTGGCTCCCTGTTCTTAACTGGTGAAGATGATACTGCCATGCTAGGTGGCTCCCTGTTCTTAACTGGTGAAGATGATACTGCCATGCTAGGTGGCTCCCTGTTCTTAACTGGTGAAGATGATACTGCCATGCTAGGTGGCTCCCTGTTCTTAACTGTGGCGAAGATGATACTGCCATGCTGGGTGGCTCCCTGTTCTTAACTGGTGAAGATGATACTGCCATGCTAGGTGGCTCCCTGTTCTTAACTGTGGTGAAGGTGATACTGCCATGCTAGGTGGCTCCCTGTTCTTAACTGGTGAAGATGATACTGCCATGCTAGGTGGCTCCCTGTTCTTAACTGTGGTGAAGGTGATACTGCCATGCTAGGTGGCTCCCTGTTCTTAACTGGTGAAGATGATACTGCCATGCTAGGTGGCTCCCTGTTCTTAACTGTGGTGAAGATGATACTGCCATGCTGGGTGGCTCCCTGTTCTTAACTGTGGTGAAGATGATACTGCCATGCTGGGTGGCTCCCTGTACTTAACTGGTGAAGATGATACTGCCATGCTAGGTGGCTCCCTCTTCTTAGCTGTGGTGAAGATGATACTGCCATGCTGGGTGGCTCCCTGTTCTTAACTGTGGTGAAGATGATACTGCCATGCTGGGTGGCTCCCTGTTCTTAACTGTGGTGAAGATGATACTGCCATGCTAGGTGGCTCCCTGTTCTTAACTGTGGTGAAGATGATACTGCCATGCTGGGTGGCTCCCTGTTCTTAACTGTGGTGAAGGTGATACTGCCATGCTGGGTGGCTCCCTGTTCTTAACTGTGGTGAAGATGATACTGCCATGCTGGGTGGCTCCCTGTTCTTAACTGTGCTGAAGGTGATACTGCCATGCTGGGTGGCTCCCTGTTCTTAACTGGTGATGGTGATACTGCCATGCTAGGTGGCTCCCTGTTCTTAGCTGGTGAAGGTGATACTGCCATGCTAGGTGGCTCCTTGTTCTTAACTGGTGAAGGTGATACTACCATGCTAGGTGGCTCCCTGTTCTTAACTGGTTAAGGTGATACTGCCATGCTAGGTGGCTCCTTGTTCTTAACTGGTGGTGAAGATGATACTGCCATGCTGGGTGGCTCCCTGTTCTTAACTGTGGTGAAGATGATACTGCCATGCTGGGTGGCTCCCTGTTCTTAACTGTGGTGAAGGTGATACTGCCATGCTGGGTGGCTCCCTGTTCTTAACTGTGGTGAAGGTGATACTGCCATGCTAGGTGGCTCCCTGTTCTTAACTGTGGTGAAGATGATACTGCCATGCTGGGTGGCTCCCTGTTCTTAACTGTGGTGAAGATGATACTGCCATGCTGGGTGGTTCCCTGTTCTTAACTGTGGTGAAGATGATACTGCCATGCTGGGTGGCTCCCTGTTCTTAACTGTGGTGAAGGTGATACTGCCATGCTGGGTGGCTCCCTGTTCTTAACTGTGGTGAAGATGATACTGCCATGCTGGGTGGCTCCCTGTTCTTAACTGTGGTGAAGATGATACTGCCATGCTAGGTGGCTCCCTGTTCTTAACTGTGGTGAAGATGATACTGCCATGCTGTGTGGCTCCCTGTTCTTAACTGTGGTGAAGGTGATACTGCCATGCTGGGTGGCTCCCTGTTCTTAACTGGTGGTGAAGATGATACTGCCATGCTAGGTGGCTCCCTGTTCTTAACTGTGGTGAAGATGATACTGCCATGCTGGGTGGCTCCCTGTTCTTAACTGTGGTGAAGATGATACTGCCATGCTGGGTGGCTCCCTGTTCTTAACTGGTGGTGAAGATGATACTGCCATGCTAGGTGGCTCCCTGTTCTTAACTGTGGTGAAGATGATACTGCCATGCTAGGTGGCTCCCTGTTCTTAACTGTGGTGAAGATGATACTGCCATGCTAGGTGGCTCCCTGTTCTTAACTGTGGTGATGGTGATACTGCCATGCTGGGTGGCTCCCTGTTCTTAACTGTGGTGAAGATGATACTGCCATGCTAGGTGGCTCCCTGTTCTTAACTGGTGGTGAAGATGATACTGCCATGCTGGGTGGCTCCCTGTTCTTAACTGTGGTGAAGATGATACTGCCATGCTAGGTGGCTCCCTGTTCTTAACTGGTGAAGATGATACTGCCATGCTAGGTGGCTCCCTGTTCTTAACTGTGGTGAAGATGATACTGCCATGCTAGGTGGCTCCCTGTTCTTAACTGGTGAAGATGATACTGCCATGCTAGGTGGCTCCCTGTTCTTAACTGGTAAAGATGATACTGCCATGCTAGGTGGCTCCCTGTTCTTAACTGGTGAAGATGATACTGCCATGCTAGGTGGCTCCCTATTCTTAACTGGTGAAGATGATACTGCCATGCTAGGTGGCTCCCTGTTCTTAACTGGTGAAGATGATACTGCCATGCTAGGTGGCTCCCTGTTCTTAACTGTGGTGAAGATGATACTGCCATGCTGGGTGGCTCCCTGTTCTTAACTGTGGTGAAGATGATACTGCCATGCTGGGTGGCTCCCTGTTCTTAACTGTGGTGAAGATGATACTGCCATGCTAGGTGGCTCCCTGTTCTTAACTGTGGTGAAGATGATACTGTCATGCTGGGTGGCTCCCTGTTCTTAACTGGTGAAGATGATACTGCCATGCTGGGTGGCTCCCTGTTCTTAACTGTGGTGAAGATGATACTGTCATGCTGGGTGGCTCCCTGTTCTTAACTGGTGAAGATGATACTGTCATGCTGGGTGGCTCCCTGTTCTTAACTGGTGAAGATGATACTGCCATGCTGGGTGGCTCCCTGTTCTTAACTGTGGTGAAGATGATACTGTCATGCTGGGTGGCTCCCTGTTCTTAACTGGTGAAGATGATACTGTCATGCTGGGTGGCTCCCTGTTCTTAACTGGTGAAGATGATACTGCCATGCTGGGTGGCTCCCTGTTCTTAACTGTGGTGAAGATGATACTGTCATGCTGGGTGGCTCCCTGTTCTTAACTGGTGAAGATGATACTGTCATGCTGGGTGGCTCCCTGTTCTTAACTGGTGAAGATGATACTGCCATGCTGGGTGGCTCCCTGTTCTTAACTGTGGTGAAGATGATACTGTCATGCTGGGTGGCTCCCTGTTCTTAACTGGTGAAGATGATACTGTCATGCTGGGTGGCTCCCTGTTCTTAACTGGTGAAGATGATACTGCCATGCTGGGTGGCTCCCTGTTCTTAACTGTGGTGAAGATGATACTGTCATGCTGGGTGGCTCCCTGTTCTTAACTGGGGAAGATGATACAAGTAGTTGTGATGGCCTCTAATGACCTTCTTGTGTCGTAAAACCCAACTGAAACAACCCATTACTCTGTGGTTGCTTTGTTATTGCACCCACGTCACCCACTACCACGCCCATGGTGGGGTAACCCACCCATCACTGTGTGGGTGGTGTCTTATGGCACCCAAGTCACCCACTACCACGCCCATGGTGGGTTAATCCACCCATCACTGTGTGGGTGGTGTCTTATGGCGCCCAAGTCACCCACTACCACGCCCATAGTGGGTTAATCCACCCATCACTGTGTGGGTGGTGTCTTATGGCACCCACGTAACCCACTACCACGCCCATGGCGGGTTAATCCACCCATGACTGTGTGGGTGGTGTCTTATGGCCCTCAATCACCCACTACCACGCCCATGGTGGGGTAATCCACCCATCACTGTGTGGGTGGTGTCTTATGGCACCCATGTAACCCACTACCACTCCCATGGTGGGGTAATCCACCCATCACTGTGTAGGTGGTGTCTTATGGCGCCCATGTAACCCACAACCACGCCCATGGTGGGGTATTCCACCCATCACTGTGTAGGTGGTGTCTTATGGCGCCCATGTAACCCACAACCACGCCCATGGTGGGGTATTCCACACATCACTGTGTAGGTGGTGTCTTATGGCACCCACGTCACCCACTACCACGCCCATGGTGAGGGACTGCCACGTTATTGATCTGACCTCCGGGGATGGGGAAGAGAGAGAGAGAGAGAGAGAGAGAGAGAGAGAGAGAGAGAGAGAGAGAGAGAGAGAGAGAGAGAGAGAGAGAGAGAGAGAGAGAGAGAGAGAGAGAGAGAGAGAGAGAGAGAGAGAGAGAGAGAGTAGGTGAGGACTCAGAGTGGCTGGAGAGCACTGGTCAACATCTTCACTGGGAGATCAGGATCATTGCCTGAGTGCCGACTTTACCACTCACCTCTATCTTCTGCTCTTGGTTAAGTCTTGTCAAGAGATGTCGAATCATGTTAGGTCATATCAGGTCATGTCAGCTACCTTTACAACCACCAAAACAATTACCATTGCAACCAACACACTCTCTCACCCTTAAACACGTCAACACAGCCTCCAACACTCTCACCCCTCATACACGTCAACACAGCCTCCAACACTCTCACCCCTCATACACGTCAACACAGCCTCCAACACTCTCACCCCTCATACACGTCAACACAGCCTCCAACACTCTCACCCCTCATACATGTTAACACAGCCTCCAACACTCTCACCCCTCATACACGTCAACACAGCCTCCGACACTCTCACCCCTCATACACGTCAACACAGCCTACAACACTCTCACGTAAGTCAACACAGCCTCCAACACTCACACACTCATACACGTCAACACAACCTTTAGCATTCTCACACACGTCAACACAGCCTCCAACACTCTCACCCCTCATACACGTCAACACAGCCTCCAACACTCTCACCCCTCATACATGTTAACACAGCCTCCAACACTCTCACCCCTCATACACGTCAACACAGCCTCCAACACTCTCACCCCTCATACACGTCAACACAGCCTCCAACACTCTCACCCCTCATACACGTCAACACAGCCTCCAACACTCTCACCCCTCATACACGTCAACACAGCCTCCAACATTCTCACCCCTCATACACGTCAACACAGCCTACAACACTCTCACCCCTCATACACGTCAACACAGCCTCCAACACTCTCACCCCTCATACACGTCAACACAGCCTCCAACATTCTCACCCCTCATACACGTCAACACAGCCTCCGACACTCTCACTCCTCATACATGTCAACACAGCCTCCAACACTCTCACCCCTCATACACGTCAACACAGCCTCCAACACTCTCATCCCTCATACACGTCAACACAGCCTCCGACACTCTCACCCCTCATACACGTCAACACAGCCTACAACACTCTCACGTAAGTCAACACAGCCTCCAACACTCACACACTCATACACGTCAACACAACCTTTAGCATTCTCACACACGTCAACACAGCCTCCAACACCTTTACCCTCATTTACGTCAACACAGCCTCCAACACTCACCTCTCAAACATGTCAACACAGCCTCCAACACTCACCCTCACATACGTCAACATATTCTCCAACACACCCTCACACGTCAACACAACCTCCAACACTCTCCCTCACACACATCAACACATCTTCACTGGGAGATCAGGATCATTGCCTGAGTGCCGACTTTACCACTCACCTCTATCTTCTGCTCTTGGTTAAGTCTTGTCAAGAGATGTCGAATCATGTTAGGTCATATCAGGTCATGTCAGCTACCGTTACAACCACCAAAACAATTACCATTACAACCAACACAACACCACGGCACGTCAACATAACCTCCAATATAATGGATGTGTGTTCGATTATGGTAATGATGCCAGATTTCATTTTGTTTGTACCAGATACACTTTGGCAAGGATGACATTGATTTACCTAATTTTAACACAAATTACCCCTTGCCATATATTGATGATTATGATTGTTTTATGAAAACAGGCCTTCACTTTATTCATGTCAACGCAAGATCACTTTTTCCATAATTGGCAGAGATTAAAATTCTAGCTAACAGAACTAGGGCGGCAGTTATAACCATCTCTGAATCCTGGTTGGATGATACAGTGACTGACGACGAGGTCAAAATAGAAGATTACAACGTAAAACGCTTAGACAGGAATATAAAAGTGATGGGGTATGTGCCTACATAAGAAATGACTTTGCCTACAACCCAAGATCTGATTTAAACGACAAACTGGAGATTCTATGGTTTGAAGTGTTGCTTCCTAAGACCAAACCCATCTTAGTAGGAACTAGCTACCGCCCTCCCGCTCATGACCAGTTCTTAGAAGACTTTTCCAGTCTTGTCCGGACTGGATAACAACTGCGAGACAGTAATACTGGGAGACTTCAATATTTGTTTTCAGCAGCAAAATAACGGGCTATGTAAGAGGTATAAGCAAATTCTAGGATTAAATAGTTACACTCAACTAATTAATACTCCAACCCGGATCACACAGTTCTCAGTCACCCTAATTGACCACATACGTACTTTGTAACCGCTCTGAGAACATTAGTCAGTCAGGCGTCATTACCACAGGTCTTAGTGATCATTTCATCATTTACTGCACCAGGAAAATAACTAGGGATAGGATAGGCCTACACAGGACAATAAAAATGAGGTCAACTAGAAACTACAGTAAAGAAACACTGGTAAATAGGCTACACAATTGTGACTGGACAGAGATAACAAGTTGCACGGACGTAAACGATGCCTGGGAAAAATTCAAAACAATGTTCACTACCATCCTTGATAATATTGCACCAGTTAAAGAGGTTAGGATTAAACGAAGAACTGAACCCTGGATGAATACTGAGATATATTAGATAATATGAAATTCAGAGACCAGCTGCTAAAAAGATTTAAAGCAAACAGACAGGATATTGCAGCACTAAATGAATTCCAAAGGGTGAGGAACAGAGTACAGAGACTTATAAAAGGAGCAAAGGCAAATCACTACTGCTCAAAAATCGAAGAGTACAAGAATAATCCCAGAAAGCTCTGGCAACAACTGAAACAGTTGGGGTATAACCATAAACCAGTAAATAGATCTAACATAGTACTAAATATCAACAATGAGGTATGTCACGAGACAACTAAAGTGGCTAATTATTTTAATTCCTCCTACACACCTGTCTCATCAACACTAGTAAGTAAACTACCAGCTGCATCAAATACCTTTAACAGACTGATAAGTTTAAAACATGCTATATCAATAAAGGGGTATGTAGAAAATACTGTATATTTTCCAAAAATACAGTGTATTTTGTATGTAAATTGATGGCATATGTTGTATGTAATAAAAATTAATTTGTAAATAAATAAAGAACCAGGGATGGGTGAGCGTCGCTGGGAAAGAGACGCCGTTGTTTGGAAGTGACAAAAGGCACAATTGTGAAACGTGCATAAATTTCGTCGCTCTGGAGGTTAAATTGTGGTTGAAACCTCTCAAATAGGAGCAGAAATTGTTGGAATTGCAGTCCTGCATAACTTGAGAAGTCGAATGGACAGGACAGCTTTAGAACCCCAGCTAAGTTGTCTATTTATGTTAAAATTCTGGCCAGTATTTTCTTCATAATTTAGGCAGGGGGGTTGTATGACACACCGTAATCTCCAGACTAATTGGTGAGTCTTATTATTATAAATTCTCCTTCAATGTATATGTATTCACATTTTAAATATAATATACAGTCCACATATTTATATTAATGTTTTTACCGGAATTCCTGGTGATATATATTTCATTTGAAATTAATATAGGTCTAGAGTGACTTGTGGAGAGATAGATTATGGTAGGTATCGAAGGAGGACATTTTTTGTGACCTAAGTGTCCTAAAATTCCTACTTGTCTCTATAACTTTGATAAATAATAATTATCTTTGTTACCATTTACTGGTATGTATCTTATGAGTTACATCCAGGTAAATTTAATTTTGCACAGGGTAACTCCAAACAATTGTCAACTAGTAAGTGTATCTCATAACTTCATGCAAAAAGAACTAAGCAGGTTAAGTCCAGATAAGAGCACCGGCACAGATAACATTCCGTCTAAGTTCCTAAAAGATGGTGCTTCTGAATTGCCAATCCCTATTGCTCACATAATTAACACTGTACTCGGTATTAGAATGTTGAGAAACGAACCAGACACTGTCACAGTGAATCTTACCAAGTGTCTAGAGGTAAATACACACAGATCTAAATGGATTGTGAAAACGTGCAATTGCATTAAGTTTTATAATCTGCATGAACTGTATCACTGTAGGCAACAAGAGCATTTCACCCCTCCATGGAAGATGTGTTCATTTAATATCACATACCTACAAGTTCCTCCCAAGAAGCTCATTGCTAGTAATCCCTTCCTTAAATCTCTTGTTAGAGCAACTGCTCAAGAAGAAATTTTTCGCCTAGCTGGTAGTAATAAGTTATCACAAGTTATATACACTGATGGATCTAAACAGGAGTCTTCTGGCAGGGCTGCAACTGCTCTTGTTGCCACCTCCCTAGTTAAGAACGATAATAAATTTGTTGAGTTAGGCATAAGAATTAACAACTGGGCGTCTACACTGCAAACTGAATTGTTTGCAATCCTAATGGCGCTAAAGCTAACCTATGACACTGAGCTTGACTCTATCATCATTACTGATTCTATGTCATCATTGAAGGCTCTTGGCTCATATAATGACTCCAACAACATGCTCACTGGGGAAGCCAGGTATAGATACTCAAAAATTAGGGACAAAGGAATTAATGTATAATTGCTATGGATCCCATCACACATTGGATTACTCCTTCATGATAAAGTTGATATGTTAGCCAAGAAGAGTATCCAGAAGGAGAACGTAGAATATAACTTTGGTATAACTGTGTCTAGCATTAGGAATAATATTAGGAGAGAAGTAAATAATGAAGATGATTGTTATAGGAATGCAGTTAGAAGCCTGAGTAGATCTATAACCCACTATGATAACATGAACGTAGATAAGTATGTTTATGGAGTAACGTGCAATGTGAACAGACTGACTGATGTTGTAGTGGCCAGGCTTAGGCTTGGTTACAAGTACTTCTGGCAGTTTGGGAGACACACAGATGATGATCAAACTAAATGTAAATTATGTGATCAGGCATATGGTCACTCTCTTGAACACTATGTGCTTAATTGTCCACTTATTGAGGAATACAGAGACAGACAGTATAATAACCTATGTGACATGTCAAGATATCTTATTAATGAAAATAAGATACCAGATATACTAAGCAAATTTCCTAAATTTGCTTGTAACAGATAAGTGAACTATAGATATGTAGATATAAATCCATATGTATTCCTGTTAACCCTTTGGGGCCTAGTTCCTAGGCCTTTTGTGTATCCATATGCTCTCGCGCTACCGTCCACAGGATGGATATGGGGTGCACAATAAACTAGCCACTTCGGTGGCAAAATCTAAAAAAATCTAATCACATAATAAATTTGTCCATCACCAGGGGGGTTCAAGGAGGCCAGAGTTACTCTTATCTTCAAGAAAAATAGTAGGTGTGATGTGAGCAAGTATAGGCCTGTTAGTATACTCAGTGTAATATCCAAGATTCTAGAGAGGGCGGTGTACTCTCAAGTAGTTAAGTACCTTAATGACAACAACATTCTCCATACTTACCAATCAGGATTTAGATCATATTCAATCGACACCTCCCAAATTAATCTGATGGATTACATGAGAACTGAAATGTCGATAAGGAGCCTCATAGGAATGGTAACCTTAGACTTGCGAAAGGCCTTCGATACTGTCAACCACAATATATTATGTAAGAAACTTCAAGCTATCAGCATAGCTTCTGTAGACGGGTTAAAGTCCTACCTTAACAACAGGAAACAAATTGTCAAAATCAACATAACAGAATCAGAACCGCTGACGATAGTATGTGGAGTTCCCCAAGGTAGTATTCTGGGTCCCTTATTATTCCTATGTTATGTAAACGATATGCCCATCAGTGTCAAGTGCAAACTCCTACTGTATGCGGATGACAGTGCTCTGTTAGTGTCAGGTAAAGACCCACAAGATACAGCTAATGTAATAATACCAGAACTGGAGTCCTGCAGCAAATGTTTAGTAGACAACAAACTATCATTACACCTTGGGAAAACGGAAGCCATACTCATTGGCACGAAATATAAACTGAGAAGGGCAAATAATTTTAATGTCAGGAGTTATGGGGAGCTCATCACTTCAGTTTTCTCAGTAAAATATCTGGGAATCCCCTTTGACCCATGTAAGTCAGGAGAAAGAAAGCGATTGCCAGACTGAAGTTCCTCTATAGACAAGCACAGTGTCTACCTACTGAGGCTCGAAGGACCCTATGTCACGTGGGCTACGCTTGCTCTTCATGGTACTCTGCCTTGACAAAAAACTGAAAGATAGACTGCAGATCACCCAGAACAAAATGGTAAGATTCATCCTGGACCTGGGACCAAGAGAGCATGTAGGTCAGGATGAATTACAACAACTGGATATGCTGAATGTTGAAGACAACTGAAGTTAAATCATGTTAATAAAATTGCTCACAAACAATGTCCAGAATATCTTGCTGTCAATTTTGTCAAGGCTGGGAACCAAAGCAATCCTAGTACTAGGGGGAGAGAGCACAACTTTGTAGTACCCACAGTCAGTGGCCAGGCTTCAAACACCTTTTATTGTACAGCAATAAAGGAATGGAACAGACTGCCTGCAGATGTCAAAGCCAGTCATAGCATGAACCAGTTCAAGAAGACTGCCAAAAGGTGTCTGATGAATGTAACTACAGAAAGGGAGGGGAATGATTTTCTATTTTTTTCACTATCACACATGTAAACGTAAATAACTCATTTGACCTTATTCCTGGTATATCTGCTTTATTGTATAATAATCAGATATTATCTCCTTCATACAATAATAATAAGGTATGAAAAAGACACCAATGGAAATAAGTCCCTTTGACTTTTTTGTGTTATCCCAGGATCTCTATACATATGCTGCTATGTATGATAATTTATGTAACTGTATTTGTGTATACTTGAATAAATTTGCTTACTTAGCCTTACACACGTCAACACAACCTCCAACACCCACCCCAGTCACGTCAACACAACCTCCAACACCCACCCCAGTCACGTCAACACAACCTCCAACACCCACCCCAGTCACGTCAACACAACCTCCAACACCCACCCCAGTCACGTCAATACAACCTCCAACACCCACCCCAGTCACGTCAATACAACCTCCAACATACTCTCACACCCTTACACACGTCAACACAACCTCCAACACCCACCCCAGTCACGTCAACACAACCTCCAACACCCACCCCAGTCACGTCAATACAACCTCCAACACCCACCCCAGTCACGTCAATACAACCTCCAACACCCACCCCAGTCACGTCAATACAACCTCCAACACCCACCCCAGTCACGTCAATACAACCTCCAACATACTCTCACACTCTTACACACGTCAACACAGCCTCCAACACTCTCTCTCGAACACGTAAACACAGCCTCCAACAATTCTCACACAGGTCAACAAAGGTTCCAACACTCTCCCTCACATACGTCAATACAGCCTCCAACACTCTAATACACGTCAACACACAACGCAACTTCCAATACTCTCACACACGTCAACACAGCCTCAAACTCTTCCTCACACACGTCAACACAGCCTCAAACTCTTCCTCACACACGTCAACACAGCCTCAAACTCTTCCTCACACACGTCAACACAGCCTCAAACTCTTCCTCACACACGTCAACACAGCCTCAAACTCTTCCTCACACACGTCAACACAGCCTCAAACTCTTCCTCACACACGTCAACACAGCCTCAAACTCTTCCTCACACACGTCAACACAGCCTTGAACACTTTCCCTCATACATGTCAGCACAGCCTCCAACAATCTCTTTCACACTCATCACATCAACACAGCCTGCAACTCTCTCCCTCATACAATTCAATACAGCTCCAAACACTCTCATACACGTCAACACGGCCTCCAACAATCTCCCTCATACTCATAAACACAGCCTCCAACACTCATACACGTCAAAACAGCCTCCAACACTCTCACACACGTCAACACAACATCCAACACCTTCCCTGAAACACGTCAACACAGCCTCCAACACTCTCCCTTACGCATGTCAACGCAGCCTCCAACATTCTCACTCACACACGTCAACACAGCCTCCAACATTCTCACTCACACACGTCAACATAGCCTCCAACACTCTCCTTCATACACGTCAACACAGCCTCCAACACTCTCATTCACAGAAGTCAACACAGCCTCCAACACCCTCCATCAAACACATCAACACAGCCTCCAACACTCTCCCTCACACACGTCAACACAGCCTCCAACATTCTCCCTCAAACACGTCAACACAGCCTCCAACACTCTCACACACGTCAACACAGCCTCCAACACCCTCCATCAAACACATCAACACAGCCTCCAACACTCTACCTCACACACGTCAACACAGCCTCCAACATTCTCTCTCAAACACGTCAACACAGCCTCCAACACTCTCACACACGTCAACACAGCCTCCAACACCCTCCATCAAACACATCAACACAGCCTCCAACACTCTACCTCACACACGTCAACACAGCCTCCAACATTCTCTCTCAAACACGTCAACACAGCCTCCAACACTCTCACACACGTCAATACAGCCTTCAAGACTCTCATACACGTCAAAACAGCCTCCAACACTCTCACTCATGTCAACACAACATCCAACACCTTCCCTGAAGCACGTCAACACAGCCTCCAACACCCTCCCTCAAACACATCAACACAGACTCCAACACTCTCCCTCAAACACGTCAACACAGCCTCCAACACTCTCATTCACACACGTCCACACAGCCTCCAACACTTTCCCTCAAACACGTCAACACAGCCTCCAACATTCTCCTTCATACACGTCAACACTGCCTCCAACACTCTCATTCACACACGTCAACACAGCCTCCAACACTCTCCCTCAAATACGTCAACACAGCCTCCAACACTCTCCCTCAAACACGTCAACACAACCTCCAACACTCTTCCTCACACACGTCAATGCAGCATTCAACACTCTTTAATCCTTAGACAAGTGTTGTCTACAAGACACTTGTAAGTGTTGACTACAAGACACTTGTAAGTGTTGACTACAAGACACTTGTAAGTGTTGACTTCAAGGCACTTGTTGTAAGTGTTGACTTCAAGGCACTTGTTGTAAGTGTTGACTTCAAGGCACTTGTTGTAAGTGTTGACTACAAGATACTTGTTGTAAGTGTTGACTACAAAACACTTGTTGTAAGTGTTGCCTACAAGACACTTGTCTTAAGTGATGAGTACAAGACACTTGTTATAAGTGTTGACTACAAGACACTTTCTGTAAGTGTTGACTATAAAACACTTGTTGTAAGTGTTGACTATAAGACACTTATTGTAAGTGCTTTCTTCAAAACACTTGTTGTAAGTGTTGACTCCAATTGCTGTAAGTATTGACTACAAGACACTTTCTGTAAGTGTTGACTATAAAACACTTGTTGTAAGTGTTGACTATAAGACACTTGTTGTAAGTGCTTTCTTCAAGACACTTGTTGTAAGTGTTGACTCTAAGACACTTGTTGTAAGTGCTTTCTTCAAGACACTTGTTGTAGGTGTTGAAGACACTTGTCGATACTGTTATGATGACACTTAGCAAGTTGCAGGTATATCCTTCATATGCACTTATTAAGACACTTATTACAGTGGTATCCCTGTAGGAGGATCTGTGTGTCAGTGGTATCCCTGTAGAAGGATCTGTGTGTCAGTGGTATCCCTGTAGGAGGATCTGTGTGTCAGTGGTATCCCTGTAGGAGGATCTGTGTGTCAGTGGTATCCCTGTAGGAGGATCTGTGTGTCAGTGGTATCCCTGTAGGAGGATCTGTGTGTCAGTGGTATCCCTGTAGGAGGATCTGTGTGTCAGTGGTATCCCTGTAGGAGGATCTGTGTGTCAGTGGTATCCCTGTAGAAGGATCTGTGTGTCAGTGGTATCCCTGTAGGAGGTTCTCTGTGTCAGTGGTATCCCTGTAGGAGGATCTGTGTGTCAGTGGTATCCCTGTAGAAGGATCTGTGTGTCAGTGGTATCCCTGTAGGAGGATCTGTGTGTCAGTGGTATCCCTGTAGAAGGATCTGTGCGTCAGTGGTATCCCTGTAGGAGGATCTGTGTGTCAGTGGTATCCCTGTAGGAGGATCTGTGTGTCAGTGGTATCCCTGTAGGAGGATCTGTGTGTCAGTGGTATCCCTGTAGGAGGATCTGTGTGTCAGTGGTATCCCTGTAGGAGGATCTGTGTGTCAGTGGTATCCCTGTAGGAGGATCTGTGTGTCAGTGGTATCCCTGTAGGAGGATCTGTGTGTCAGTGGTATCCCTGTAGGAGGATCTGTGTGTCAGTGGTATCCCTGTAGGAGGATCTGTGTGTCAGTGGTATCCCTGTAGGAGGATCTGTGTGTCAGTGGTATCCCTGTAGGAGGATCTGTGTGTCAGTGGTATCCCTGTAGGAGGATCTGTGTGTCAGTGGTATCCCTGTAGGAGGATCTGTGTGTCAGTGGTATCCCTGTAGGAGGATCTGTGTGTCAGTGGTATCCCTGCAGGAGGATCTGTGTGTCACTGGTATTCCTGTAGGAGGATCTGTGTGTCAGTGGTATCCCTGTAGGAGGATCTGTGTGTCAGTGGTATCCCTGTAGGAGGATCTGTGTGTCAGTGGTATCCCTGTAGGAGGATCTGTGTGTCAGTGGTATCCCTGTAGGAGGATCTGTGTGTCAGTGGTAGCCCTGTAGGAGGATCTGTGTGTCAGTGGTATCCCTGTAGGAGGATCTGTGTGTCAGTGGTATCCCTGTAGGAGGATCTGTGTGTCAGTGGTATCCCTGTAGGAGGATCTGTGTGTCAGTGGTATCCCTGTAGGAGGATCTGTGTGTCAGTGGTATCCCTGTAGGAGGATCTGTGTGTCAGTGGTATCCCTGTAGGAGGATCTGTGTGTCAGTGGTATCCCTGCAGGAGGATCTGTGTGTCACTGGTATTCCTGTAGGAGGATCTGTGTGTCAGTGGTATCCCTGTAGGAGGATCTGTGTGTCAGTGGTATCCCTGTAGGAGGATCTGTGTGTCAGTGGTATCCCTGTAGGAGGATCTGTGTGTCAGTGGTATCCCTGTAGGAGGATCTGTGTGTCAGTGGTATCCCTGCAGGAGGATCTGTGTGTCACTGGTATTCCTGTAGGAGGATCTGTGTGTCAGTGGTATCCCTGTAGGAGGATCTGTGTGTCAGTGGTATCCCTGTAGGAGGATCTGTGTGTCAGTGGTATCCCTGTAGGAGGATCTGTGTGTCAGTGGTATCCCTGTAGGAGGATCTGTGTGTCAGTGGTATCCCTGTAGGAGGATCTGTGTGTCAGTGGTATCCCTGCAGGAGGATCTGTGTGTCACTGGTATTCCTGTAGGAGGATCTGTGTGTCAGTGGTATCCCTGTAGGAGGATCTGTGTGTCAGTGGTATCCCTGTAGGAGGATCTGTGTGTCAGTGGTATTCCTGTAGGAGGATCTGTGTGTCAGTGGTATCCCTGTAGGAGGATCTGTGTGTCAGTGGTATCCCTGTAGGAGGATCTGTGTGTCAGTGGTATCCCTGTAGGAGGATCTGTGTGTCAGTGGTATCCCTGCAGGAGGATCTGTGTGTCACTGGTATTCCTGTAGGAGGATCTGTGTGTCAGTGGTATCCCTGTAGGAGGATCTGTGTGTCAGTGGTATCCCTGTAGGAGGATCTGTGTGTCAGTGGTATCCCTGTAGGAGGATCTGTGTGTCAGTGGTATCCCTGTAGGAGGATCTGTGTGTCAGTGGTATCCCTGTAGGAGGATCTGTGTGTCAGTGGTATCCCTGTAGGAGGATCTGTGTGTCAGTAGTATCCCTGCAGGAGGATCTGTGTGTCACTGGTATTCCTGTAGGAGGATCTGTGTGTCAGTGGTATCCCTGTAGGAGGATCTGTGTGTCAGTGGTATCCCTGTAGGAGGATCTGTGTGTCAGTGGTATCCCTGTAGGAGGATCTGTGTGTCAGTGGTATCCCTGCAGGAGGATCTGTGTGTCACTGGTATTCCTGTAGGAGGATCTGTGTGTCAGTGGTATCCCTGTAGGAGGATCTGTGTGTCAGTGGTATCCCTGTAGGAGGATCTGTGTGTCAGTGGTATCCCTGTAGGAGGATCTGTGTGTCAGTGGTATCCCTGAAGGAGGATCTGTGTGTCAGTGGTATCCCTGTAGGAGGATCTGTGTGTCAGTGGTATCCCTGTAGGAGGATCTGTGTGTCAGTGGTATCCCTGTAGAAGGATCTGTGTGTCAGTGGTATCCCTGTAGGAGGATCTGTGTGTCAGTGGTATCCCTGTAGGAGGATCTGTGTGTCAGTGGTATCCCTGTAGGAGGATCTGTGTGTCAGTGGTATCCCTGTAGGAGGATCTGTGTGTCAGTGGTATCCCTGTAGGAGGATCTGTGTGTCAGTGGTATCCCTGTAGAAGGATCTGTGTGTCAGTGGTATCCCTGTAGGAGGATCTGTGTGTCAGTGGTATCCCTGTAGGAGGATCTGTGTGTCAGTGGTATCCCTGTAGGAGGATCTGTGTGTCAGTGGTATCCCTGTAGGAGGATCTGTGTGTCAGTGGTATCCCTGTAGGAGGATCTGTGTGTCAGTGGTATCCCTGTAGGAGGATCTGTGTGTCAGTGGTATCCCTGTAGGAGGATCTGTGTGTCAGTGGTATCCCTGTAGGAGGATCTGTGTGTCAGTGGTATCCCTGTAGGAGGATCTGTGTGTCAGTGGTATCCCTGTAGGAGGATCTGTGTGTCAGTGGTATCCCTGTAGGAGGATCTGTGTGTCAGTGGTATCCCTGCAGGAGGATCTGTGTGTCACTGGTATTCCTGTAGGAGGATCTGTGTGTCAGTGGTATCCCTGTAGGAGGATCTGTGTGTCAGTGGTATCCCTGTAGGAGGATCTGTGTGTCAGTGGTATCCCTGTAGGAGGATCTGTGTGTCAGTGGTATCCCTGTAGGAGGATCTGTGTGTCAGTGGTATCCCTGTAGAAGGATCTGTGTGCCAGTGGTATCCCTGCAGGAGGATCTGTGTGTCAGTGGTATCCCTGTAGGAGGATCTGTGTGTCAGTGGTATCCCTGTAGGAGGATCTGTGTGTCAGTGGTATCCCTGTAGGAGGATCTGTGTGTCAGTGGTATCCCTGTAGGAGGATCTGTGTGTCAGTGGTATCCCTGTAGGAGGATCTGTGTGTCAGTGGTATCCCTGTAGGAGGATCTGTGTGTCAGTTGTATCCCTGTAGGAGAATCTGTGTGTCAGTGGTATCCCTGTAGGAGGATCTGTGTGTCAGTGGTATCCCTGTACGAGGATCTGTGTGTCAGTGGTATCCCTGTAGGAGGATCTGTGTGTCAGTGGTATCCCTGTAGGAGGATCTGTGTGTCAGTGGTATCCCTGTAGGAGGATCTGTGTGTCAGTGGTATCCCTGTAGGAGGATCTGTGTGTCAGTGGTATCCCTGTACGAGGATCTGTGTGTCAGTGGTATTCCCGTAGGAGGATCTGTGTGTCAGTTGTATCCCTGTAGGAGAATCTGTGTCAGTGGTATCCCTGTAGGAGGATCTGTGTGTCAGTGGTATCCCTGTACGAGGATCTGTGTGTCAGTGGTATCCCTGTACGAGGATCTGTGTGTCAGTGGTATCCCTGTAGGAGGATCTGTGTGTCAGTGGTATCCCTGTAGGAGGATCTGTGTGTCGGTGGTATCCCTGTAGGAGAATCTGTGTGTCAGTGGTATCCCTGTAGGAGGTTCTCTGTGTCAGTGGTATCCCTGTAGGAGGATCTGTGTGTCAGTGGCATCCCTGTAGGAGGATCTGTGCGTCAGTGGTATCCCTGTAGGAGGATCTGTGTGTCAGTGGCATCCCTGTAGGAGGATCTGTGTGTCAGTGGTATCCCTGTAGGAGGATCTGTGTGTCAGTGGTATCCCTGTAGGAGGATCTGTGTGTCAGTGGTATCCCTGTAGGAGGATCTGTGTGTCAGTGGTATCCCTGTAGGAGGATCTGTGTGTCAGTGGTATCCCTGTAGGAGGATCTGTGTGTCAGTGGTATCCCTGTAGGAGGATCTGTGTGTCAGTGGTATTCCTGTAGGAGGATCTGTGTGTCAGTGGTATTCCTGTAGGAGGATCTGTGTGTCAGTGGTATCCCTGTAGGAGGATCTGTGTGTCAGTGGTATCCCTGTAGGAGGATCTGTGTGTCAGTGGTATCCCTGTAGGAGGATCTGTGTGTCAGTGGTATCCCTGTAGGAGGATCTGTGTGTCAGTGGTATCCCTGTAGGAGGATCTGTGTGTCAGTGGTATCCCTGTAGGAGGATCTGTGTGTCAGTGGTATCCCTGTAGGAGGATCTGTGTGTCAGTGGTATCCCTGTAGGAGGATCTGTGTGTCAGTGGTATCCCTGTAGGAGGATCTGTGTGTCAGTGGTATCCCTGTAGGAGGATCTGTGTGTCAGTGGTATCCCTGTAGGAGGATCTCTGTGTGTTTACCTGATTTTTTCCTTCCCTCTTTTCGATTTTATTTTGCAAAAAACCTCGAGAACCTCTCATCCGATCGGATTCAGATTTTCAATTGACGCGTTTGGTAACTATAACTAGATTCTAGAAACAAATAACTAGATTCTAGAAACAAATAACTTGATTCTAGAAACACCTGACATGTGCAGGCGTGGTGTGGCCAGAGTTACTCAAGATATTCACAGCATCCTTAAGTGGCTGGGATAACCTCCAAAATCCTCAGCAGCTCAGCTTCCAAAGTTCACAAATGTAGCCTCGCAGTCCACCGAGGTTGTAGAGTGTAACATAAGTGTGTTGGTGCACACCTGATCATCTTATGGGTAAAATTGTGTGAAATTTTGACTCCCATTTGGCGATAATACATTGTTAAATTTCCCGAGTTGAATAAAAATTAAGGAGGACGTAAGTTTGCCTGTCACCTAGCATGTTATTTTTCCACCCATAATCTACCTTGTTCATAATTACTATTGTATGTGCTGTGTCTGCTTCGTAAGGTGAAGTCTACGATCTTTGTCTGCTTCGTAAGATGAAGTCTACGATCTTTGTCTGCTTCGTAAGATGAAGTCTACGATCTTTGTCTGCTTCGTAAGGTGAAGTCTACGATCTTTGTCTGCTTCGTAAGATGAAGTCTACGATCTTTGTCTGCTTCGTAAGATGAAGTCTACGATCTTTGTCTGCTTCGTAAGGTGAAGTCTACGATCTTTGTCTGCTTCGTAAGGTGAAGTCTACGATCTTTGTCTGCTTCGTAAGGTGAAGTCTACGATCTTTGTCTGCTTCGTAAGGTGAAGTCTACAATCTTTGTCTGCTTCGTAAGGTGAAGTCTACGATCTTTGTCTGCTTCGTAAGGTGAAGTCTACGAACTTTGTCTGCTTCGTAAGATGAAGTCTACGATCTTTGTCTGCTTCGTAAGGTGAAGTCCACGATCTTTGTCTGCTTCGTAAGGTGAAGTCTACGATCTTTGTCTGCTTCGTAAGGTGAAGTCTACGATCTTTGTCTGCTTCGTAAGGTGGAGTCTACGATCTTTGTCTGCTTCGTAAGGTGAAGTCTACAATCTTTGTCTGCTTCGTAAGGTGAAGTCTACGATCTTTGTCTGCTTCGTAAGGTGAAGTCTACGATCTTTGTCTGCTTCGTAAGGTGAAGTCTACAATCTTTGTCTGCTTCGTAAGGTGAAGTCTACGATCTTTGTCTGCTTCGTAAGGTGAAGTCTACAATCTTTGTCTGCTTCATAAGGTGAAGTCTACGATCTTTGTCTGCTTCGTAAGGTGAAGTCTACGATCTTTGTCTGCTTCGTAAGGTGAAGTCTACAATCTTTGTCTGCTTCATAAGGTGAAGTCTACGATCTTTGTCTGCTTCGTAAGGTGAAGTCTACGATCTTAGTCTGCTTCGTAAGGTGAAGTCTACGATCTTTGTCTGCTTCGTAAGGTGAAGTCTACGATCTTTGTCTGCTTCGTAAGGTGAAGTCTACGATCTTTGTCTGCTTCGTAAGGTGAAGTCTACGATCTTTGTCTGCTTCGTAAGGTGAAGTCAACGATCTTTGTCTGCTTCGTAAGGTGAAGTCTACGATCTTTGTCTGCTTCGTAAGGTGAAGTCTACGATCTTTGTCTGCTTCGTAAGGTGAAGTCTACGATCTTTGTCTGCTTCGTAAGGTGAAGTCTACGATCTTTGTCTGCTTCGTAAGGTGAAGTCTACGATCTTTGTCTGCTTCGTAAGGTGAAGTCTACGATCTTTGTTTGCTTCGTAAGGTGAAGTCTACGATCTTTGTCTGCTTCGTAAGGTGAAGTCTACGTTCTTTGTCTGCTTCGTAAGGTGAAGTCTACGATCTTTGTCTGCTTCGTAAGGTGAAGTCTACGTTCTTTGTCTGCTTCGTAAGGTGAAGTCTACGATCTTTGTCTGCATCGTAAGGTGAAGTCTACGTTCTTTGTCTGCTTCGTAAGGTGAAGTCAACGATCTTTGTCTGCTTCGTAAGGCGAAGTCTACGATCTTTGTCTGCATCGTAAGGTGAAGTCTACGTTCTTTGTCTGCTTCGTAAGGGGAAGTCTACGATCTTTGTCTGCATCGTAAGGTGAAGTCTACGTTCTTTGTCTGCTTCGTAAGGTGAAGTCTACGATCTTTGTCTGCTTCGTAAGGTGAAGTCTACGATCTTAGTCTGCTTCGTAAGGTGAAGTCTACGATCTTTGTCTGCTTCGTAAGGTGAAGTCTACGATCTTTGTCTGCTTCGTAAGGTGAAGTCAACGATCTTTGTCTGCTTCGTAAGATGAAGTCTACGATCTTTGTCTGCTTCGTAAGATGAAGTCTACGATCTTTGTCTGCTTCGTAAGGTGAAGTCTACGATCTTTGTCTGCTTCGTAAGATGAAGTCTATGATCTTTGTCTGCTTCGTAAGATGAAGTCTACGATCTTTGTCTGCTTCGTAAGGTGAAGTCTACGATCTTTGTCTGCTTCGTAAGGTGAAGTCTACGATCTTTGTCTGCTTCGTAAGGTGAAGTCTACGATCTTTGTCTGCTTCGTAAGGTGAAGTCTACAATCTTTGTCTGCTTCGTAAGGTGAAGTCTACGATCTTTGTCTGCTTCGTAAGGTGAAGTCTACGATCTTTGTCTGCTTCGTAAGGTGAAGTCAACGATCTTTGTCTGCTTCGTAAGGTGAAGTCTACGATCTTTGTCTGCATCGTAAGGTGAAGTCTACGATCTTTGTCTGCATCGTAAGGTGAAGTCTACGATCTTTGTCTGCATCGTAAGGTGAAGTCTACGTTCTTTGTCTGCTTCGTAAGGTGAAGTCAACGATCTTTGTCTGCTTCGTAAGGTGAAGTCTACAATCTTTGTCTGCTTCGTAAGGTGAAGTCTACGATCTTTGTCTGCTTCGTAAGGTGAATCAACGATCTTTGTCTGCTTCGTAAGGAGAAGTCTACGATCTTTGTCTGCTTCGTAAGGTGAAGTCTACGATCTTTGTCTGCTTCGTAAGGTGAAGTCAACGATCTTTGTCTGCTTCGTAAGGTGAAGTCTACGATCTTTGTCTGCATCGTAAGGTGAAGTCCACGATCTTTGTCTTCTTCGTAAGGTGAAGTCAACGATCTTTGTCTGCTTCGTAAGGTGAAGTCTACGATCTTTGTCTGCTTCGTAAGGTGAAGTCTACGATCTTTGTCTGCTTCGTAAGGTGAAGTCTACGATCTTTGTCTGCTTCGTAAGGTGAAGTCTACGATCTTTGTCTGCTTCGTAAGGTGAAGTCTACGATCTTTGTCTGCTTCGTAAGGTGAAGTCTACGATCTTTGTCTGCTTCGTAAGGTGAAGTCTACGATCTTTGTCTGCTTCGTAAGGTGAAGTCTACGATCTTTGTCTGCTTCGTAAGGTGAAGTCTACGATCTTTGTCTGCTTTGTAAGGTGAAGTCTACGTTCTTTGTCTGCTTCGTAAGGTGAAGTCTACGATCTTTGTCTGCTTCGTAAGGTGAAGTCTACGTTCTTTGTCTGCTTCGTAAGGTGAAGTCTACGATCTTTGTCTGCTTCGTAAGGTGAAGTCTACGTTCTTTGTCTGCTTCGTAAGGTGAAGTCTACGTTCTTTGTCTGCTTCGTAAGGTGAAGTCTACGTTCTTTGTCTGCTTCGTAAGGTGAAGTCTACGATCTTTGTCTGCTTCGTAAGGTGAAGTCTACGTTCTTTGTCTGCTTCGTAAGGTGAAGTCTACGTTCTTTGTCTGCTTCGTAAGGTGAAGTCTACGTTCTTTGTCTGCTTCGTAAGGTGAAGTCTACGATCTTTGTCTGCTTCGTAAGGTGAAGTCTACGTTCTTTGTCTGCTTCGTAAGGTGAAGTCTACGATCTTTGTCTGCTTCGTAAGGTGAAGTCTACGATCTTTGTCTGCTTCGTAAGATGAAGTCTACGATCTTTGTCTGCTTCGTAAGGTGAAGTCCACGATCTTTGTCTGCTTCGTAAGGTGAAGTCTACGATCTTTGTCTGCTTCGTAAGGTGAAGTCTACGATCTTTGTCTGCTTCGTAAGGTGAAGTCTATTATCTTTGTCTGCTTCGTAAGGTGAAGTCTACAATCTTTGTCTGCTTCGTAAGGTGAAGTCTACGATCTTTGTCTGCTTCGTAAGGTGAAGTCTACGATCTTTGTCTGCTTCGTAAGGTGAAGTCTACAATCTTTGTCTGCTTCGTAAGGTGAAGTCTACGATCTTTGTCTGCTTCGTAAGGTGAAGTCTACGATCTTTGTCTGCTTCGTAAGGTGAAGTCTACAATCTTTGTCTGCTTCGTAAGGTGAAGTCTACGATCTTTGTCTGCTTCGTAAGGTGAAGTCTACGATCCTAGTCTGCTTCGTAAGGTGAAGTCTACGATCTTTGTCTGCTTCGTAAGGTGAAGTCTACGATCTTTGTCTGTTTCGTAAGGTGAAGTCTACGATCTTTGTCTGCTTCGTAAGGTGAAGTCTACGATCTTTGTCTTCTTCGTAAGGTGAAGTCAACGCTCTTTGTCTGCTTCGTAAGGTGAAGTCTACGATATTTGTCTGCTTCGTAAGGTGAAGTCTACGATCTTTGTCTGCTTTGTAAGGTGAAGTCTACGATCTTTGTCTGCTTCGTAAGGTGAAGTCTACGTTCTTTGTCTGCTTCGTAAGGTGAAGTCTACGTTCTTTGTCTGCTTCGTAAGGTGAAGTCTACGATCTTTGTCTGCTTCGTAAGGTGAAGTCTACGATCTTTGTCTGCTTTGTAAGGTGAAGTCTACGTTCTTTGTCTGCTTCGTAAGGTGAAGTCTACGATCTTTGTCTGCTTCGTAAGGTGAAGTCTACGTTCTTTGTCTGCTTCGTAAGGTGAAGTCTACGTTCTTTGTCTGCTTCGGAAGGTGAAATCTACGTTCTTTGTCTGCTTCGTAAGGTGAAGTCTACGATCTTTGTCTGCTTCGTAAGGTGAAGTCTACGTTCTTTGTCTGCTTCGAAAGGTGAAGTCTACGATCTTTGTCTGCTTCGTAAGGTGAAGTCTACGATCTTTGTCTGCTTCGTAAGATGAAGTCTACGATCTTTGTCTGCTTCGTAAGGTGAAGTCCACGATCTTTGTCTGCTTCGTAAGGTGAAGTCTACGATCTTTGTCTGCTTCGTAAGGTGAAGTCTACGATCTTTGTCTGCTTCGTAAGGTGAAGTCTACGATCTTTGTCTGCTTCGTAAGGTGAAGTCTACAATCTTTGTCTGCTTCGTAAGGTGAAGTCTACGATCTTTGTCTGCTTCGTAAGGTGAAGTCTACGATCTTTGTCTGCTTCGTAAGGTGAAGTCTACAATCTTTGTCTGCTTCGTAAGGTGAAGTCTACGATCTTTGTCTGCTTCGTAAGGTGAAGTCTACGATCTTTGTCTGCTTCGTAAGGTGAAGTCTACAATCTTTGTCTGCTTCGTAAGGTGAAGTCTACGATCTTTGTCTGCTTCGTAAGGTGAAGTCTACGATCTTAGTCTGCTTCGTAAGGTGAAGTCTACGATCTTTGTCTGCTTCGTAAGGTGAAGTCTACGATCTTTGTCTGTTTCGTAAGGTGAAGTCTACGATCTTTGTCTGCTTCGTAAGGTGAAGTCTACGATCTTTGTCTGCTTCGTAAGGTGAAGTCAACGATCTTTGTCTGCTTCGTAAGGTGAAGTCTACGATCTTTGTCTGCTTCGTAAGGTGAAGTCTACGATCTTTGTCTGCTTCGTAAGGTGAAGTCTACGATCTTTGTCTGCTTCGTAAGGTGAAGTCTACAATCTTTGTCTGCTTCGTAAGGTGAAGTCTACGATCTTTGTCTGCTTCGTAAGGTGAAGTCTACGAACTTAGTCTGCTTCGTAAGGTGAAGTCTACGATCTTTGTCTGCTTCGTAAGGTGAAGTCTACGATCTTTGTCTGTTTCGTAAGGTGAAGTCTACGATCTTTGTCTGCTTCGTAAGGTAAAGTCTACGATCTTTGTCTGCTTCGTAAGGTGAAGTCAACGATCTTTGTCTGCTTCGTAAGGTGAAGTCTACGATCTTTGTCTGCTTCGTAAGGTGAAGTCTACGATCTTTGTCTGCTTCGTAAGGTGAAGTCTACGATCTTTGTCTGCTTTGTAAGGTGAAGTCTACGATCTTTGTCTGCTTCGTAAGGTGAAGTCTACGATCTTTGTCTGCTTCGTAAGGTGAAGTCTACGATCTTTGTCTGCTTCGTAAGGTGAAGTCTACGTTCTTTGTCTGCTTCGTAAGGTGAAGTCTACGATCTTTGTCTGCTTCGTAAGGTGAAGTCTACGTTCTTTGTCTGCTTCGTAAGGTGAAGTCTACGATCTTTGTCTGCTTCGTAAGGTGAAGTCTACGTTCTTTGTCTGCTTCGTAAGGTGAAGTCTACGTTCTTTGTCTGCTTCGTAAGGTGAAGTCTACGTTCTTTGTCTGCTTCGTAAGGTGAAGTCTACGATCTTTGTCTGCTTCGTAAGGTGAAGTCTACGTTCTTTGTCTGCTTCGTAAGGTGAAGTCTACGTTCTTTGTCTGCTTTGTAAGGTGAAGTCTACGTTCTTTGTCTGCTTCGTAAGGTGAAGTCTACGATATTTTTCTGCTTCGTAAGATGAAGTCTACGATCTTTGCCTGCTTCGTAAGGTGAAGTCCACGATCTTTGTCTGCTTCGTAAGGTGAAGTCTACGATCTTTGTCTGCTTCGTAAGGTGAAGTCTACGATCTTTGTCTGCTTCGTAAGGTGAAGTCTACGATCTTTGTCTGCTTCGTAAGGTGAAGTCTACAATCTTTGTCTGCTTCGTAAGGTGAAGTCTACTATCTTTCTCTGCTTCGTAAGGTGAAGTCTACGATCTTTGTCTGCTTCGTAAGGTGAAGTCTACAATCTTTGTCTGCTTCGTAAGGTGAAGTCTACGATCTTTGTCTGCTTCGTAAGGTGAAGTCTACGATCTTTGTCTGCTTCGTAAGGTGAAGTCTACGATCTTTGTCTGCTTCGTAAGGTGAAGTCTACGATCTTTGTCTGCTTCATAAGGTGAAGTCTACGTTCTTTGTCTGCTTCGTAAGGTGAAGTCTACGATCTTTGTCTGCTTCGTAAGGTGAAGTCTACGTTCTTTGTCTGCTTCGTAAGGTGAAGTCTACGATCTTTGTCTGCTTCGTAAGGTGAAGTCTACGTTCTTTGTCTGCTTCGTAAGGTGAAGTCCACGATCTTTGTCTGCATCGTAAGGTGAAGTCTACGATCTTTGTCTGCTTCGTAAGGTGAAGTCTACGATCTTTGTCTGCTTCGTAAGGTGAAGTCTACGATCTTAGTCTGCTTCGTAAGGTGAAGTCTACTAACTTTGTCTGCTTCGTAAGGTGAAGTCTACGATCTTTGTCTGCTTCGTAAGGTGAAGTCAACGATCTTTGTCTGCTTCGTAAGGTGAAGTCTACGATCTTTGTCTGCATCGTAAGGTGAAGTCTAAGATCTTTGTCTGCATCGTAAGGTGAAGTCTACGATCTTTGTCTGCATCGTAAGGTGAAGTCTACGTTCTTTGTCTGCTTCGTAAGGTGAAGTCAACGATCTTTGTCTGCTTCGTAAGGTGAAGTCTACAATCTTTGTCTGCATCGTAAGGTGAAGTCCACGATCTTTGTCTGCTTCGTAAGGTGAAGTCAACGATCTTTGTCTGCTTCGTAAGGTGAAGTCTACGATCTTTGTCTGCTTCGTAAGGTGAAGTCTACGATCTTTGTCTGCTTCGTAAGGTGAAGTCTACGATCTTTGTCTGCTTCGTAAGGTGAAGTCTACGATCTTTGTCTGCTTCGTAAGGTGAAGTCTACAATCTTTGTCTGCTTCGTAAGGTGAAGTCTACGATCTTTGTCTGCTTCGTAAGGTGAAGTCTACGATCTTTGCTGCTTCGTAAGGTGAAGTCTACGATCTTTGTCTGCTTCGTAAGGTGAAGTCTACGTTCTTTGTCTGCTTCGTAAGGTGAAGTCTACGTTCTTTGTCTGCTTCGTAAGGTGAAGTCAACGATCTTTGTCTGCTTCGTAAGGTGAAGTCTACGATCTTTGTCTGCTTCGTAAGGTGAAGTCTACGATCTTTGTCTGCTTCGTAAGGTGAAGTCTACGATCTTTGTCTGCTTCGTAAGGTGAAGTCTACGATCTTTGTCTGCTTCGTAAGGTGAAGTCTACAATCTTTGTCTGCTTCGTAAGGTGAAGTCTACGATCTTTGTCTGCTTCGTAAGGTGAAGTCTACGATCTTTGCTGCTTCGTAAGGTGAAGTCTACGATCTTTGTCTGCTTCGTAAGGTGAAGTCTACGTTCTTTGTCTGCTTCGTAAGGTGAAGTCTACGATCTTTGTCTGCTTCGTAAGGTGAAGTCTACGATCTTTGTCTGCTTCGTAAGGTGAAGTCTACGATCTTTGTCTGCTTCGTAAGGTGAAGTCTACGTTCTTTGTCTGCTTCGTAAGGTGAAGTCTACGATCTTTGTCTGCTTCGTAAGGTGAAGTCTACGTTCTTTGTCTGCTTCGTAAGGTGAAGTCTACGATCTTTGTCTGCTTTGTAAGGTGAAGTCTACGTTCTTTGTCTGCTTCGTAAGGTGAAGTCTACGTTCTTTGTCTGCTTCGTAAGGTGAAGTCTACCTTCTTTGTCTGCTTCGTAAGGTGAAGTCTACGATCTTTGTCTGCTTCGTAAGGTGAAGTCTACGTTCTTTGTCTGCTTCGTAAGGTGAAGTCTACGTTCTTTGTCTGCTTCGTAAGGTGAAGTCTACGTTCTTTGTCTGCTTCGTAAGGTGAAGTCTACGATCTTTGTCTGCTTCGTAAGGTGAAGTCTACGTTCTTTGTCTGCTTCGTAAGGTGAAGTCTACGTTCTTTGTCTGCTTCGTAAGGTGAAGTCTACGTTCTTTGTCTGCTTCGTAAGGTGAATTCTACGTTCTTTGTCTGCTTCGTAAGGTGAAGTCTACGTTCTTTGTCTGCTTCGTAAGGTGAAGTCTACGATCTTTGTCTGCTTCGTAAGGTGAAGTCTACGATCTTTGTCTGCTTCGTAAGGTGAAGTCTACGTTCTTTGTCTGCTTCGTAAGGTGAAGTCTACGATCTTTATCTGCTTCGTAAGGTGAAGCCTACGATCTTTGTCTGCTTCGTAAGGTGAAGTCTACGTTCTTCTTCTGCTTCGTAAGGTGAAGTCAACGATCTTTGTCTGCTTCGTAAGGTGAAGTCTACGATCTTTGTCTGCTTCGTAAGGTGAAGTCTATGATCTTTGTCTGCTTCGTAAGGTGAAGTCTACGTTCTTTGTCTGCTTCGTAAGGTGAAGTCTATGATCTTTGTCTGCTTCGTAAGGTGAAGTCTACGATCTTTGTCTGCTTCGTAAGGTGAAGTCTACGATCTTTGTCTGCTTCGTAAGGTGAAGTCTACGATCTTTGTCTGCTTCGTAAGGTGAAGTCTACGATCTTTGTCTGCTTCGTAAGGTGAAGTCTGCGATCTTTGTCTGCTTTGTAAGGTGAAGTCTACGATCTTTGTCTGCTTCGTAAGGTGAAGTCTACGATCTTTGTCTGCTTCGTAAGGTGAAGTCTACGATCTTTGTCTGCTTCGTAAGGTGAAGTCTACGATCTTTGTCTGCTTCGTAAGGTGAAGTCTACGATCTTTGTCTGCTTCGTAAGGTGAAGTCTACAATCTTTGTCTGCTTCGTAAGGTGAAGTCTACGATCTTTGTCTGCTTCGTAAGGTGAAGTCTACGATCTTTGCTGCTTCGTAAGGTGAAGTCTACGATCTTTGTCTGCTTCGTAAGGTGAAGTCTACGATCTTTGTCTGCTTCGTAAGGTGAAGTCTACGTTCTTTGTCTGCTTCTTAAGGTGAAGTCTACGATCTTTGTCTGCTTCGTAAGGTGAAGTCTACGATCTTTGTCTGCTTCGTAAGGTGAAGTCTACGATCTTTGTCTGCTTCGTAAGGTGAAGTCTACGTTCTTTGTCTGCTTCGTAAGGTGAAGTCTACGATCTTTGTCTGCTTCGTAAGGTGAAGTCTACGTTCTTTGTCTGCTTCGTAAGGTGAAGTCTACGATCTTTGTCTGCTTTGTAAGGTGAAGTCTACGTTCTTTGTCTGCTTCGTAAGGTGAAGTCTACGTTCTTTGTCTGCTTCGTAAGGTGAAGTCTACGTTCTTTGTCTGCTTCGTAAGGTGAAGTCTACGATCTTTGTCTGCTTCGTAAGGTGAAGTCTACGTTCTTTGTCTGCTTCGTAAGGTGAAGTCTACGTTCTTTGTCTGCTTCGTAAGGTGAAGTCTACGTTCTTTGTCTGCTTCGTAAGGTGAAGTCTACGATCTTTGTCTGCTTCGTAAGGTGAAGTCTACGTTCTTTGTCTGCTTCGTAAGGTGAAGTCTACGTTCTTTGTCTGCTTCGTAAGGTGAAGTCTACGTTCTTTCTCTGCTTCGTAAGGTGAAGTCTACGTTCTTTGTCTGCTTCGTAAGGTGAAGTGTACGTTCTTTGTCTGCTTCGTAAGGTGAAGTCTACGATCTTTGTCTGCTTCGTAAGGTGAAGTCTACTTTCTTTGTCTGCTTCGTAAGGTGAAGTCTACGATCTTTGTCTGCTTCGTAAGGTGAAGTCTACGATCTTTGTCTGCTTCGTAAGGTGAAGTCTACGTTCTTTGTCTGCTTCGTAAGGTGAAGTCTACGATCTTTATCTGCTTCGTAAGGTGAAGCCTACGATCTTTGTCTGCTTCGTAAGGTGAAGTCTACGTTCTTTGTCTGCTTCGTAAGGTGAAGTCAACGATCTTTGTCTGCTTCGTAAGGTGAAGTCTACGATCTTTGTCTGCTTCGTAAGGTGAAGTCTATGATCTTTGTCTGCTTCGTAAGGTGAAGTCTACGTTCTTTGTCTGCTTCGTAAGGTGAAGTCTATGATCTTTGTCTGCTTCGTAAGGTGAAGTCTACGATCTTTGTCTGCTTCGTAAGGTGAAGTCTACGATCTTTGTCTGCTTCGTAAGGTGAAGTCTACGATCTTTGTCTGCTTCGTATGGTGAAGTCTACGATCTTTGTCTGCTTCGTAAGGTGAAGTCTGCGATCTTTGTCTGCTTTGTAAGGTGAAGTCTACGATCTTTGTCTGCTTTGTAAGGTGAAGTCTACGATCTTTGTCTGCTTTGTAAGGTGAAGTCTACGATCTTTGTCTGCTTCGTAAGGTGAAGTCTACGATCTTTGTCTACTTCGTAAGGTGAAGTCTGCGATCTTTGTCTGCTTTGTAAGGTGAAGTCTACGATCTTTGTCTGCTTTGTAAGGTGAAGTCTACGATCTTTGTCTGCTTCGTAAGGTGAAGTCTACGATCTTTGTCTGCTTCGTAAGGTGAAGTCTATGATCTTTGTCTGCTTCGTAAGGTGAAGTCTACGTTCTTTGTCTGCTTCGTAAGGTGAAGTCTATGATCTTTGTCTGCTTCGTAAGGTGAAGTCTACGATCTTTGTCTGCTTCGTAAGGTGAAGTCTACGATCTTTGTCTGCTTCGTAAGGTGAAGTCTACGATCTTTGTCTGCTTCGTATGGTGAAGTCTACGATCTTTGTCTGCTTCGTAAGGTGAAGTCTGCGATCTTTGTCTGCTTTGTAAGGTGAAGTCTACGATCTTTGTCTGCTTTGTAAGGTGAAGTCTACGATCTTTGTCTGCTTTGTAAGGTGAAGTCTACGATCTTTGTCTGCTTCGTAAGGTGAAGTCTACGATCTTTGTCTGCTTCGTAAGGTGAAGTCTGCGATCTTTGTCTGCTTTGTAAGGTGAAGTCTACGATCTTTGTCTGCTTTGTAAGGTGAAGTCTACGATCTTTGTCTGCTTCGTAAGGTGAAGTCTACGATCTTTGTCTGCTTCGTAAGGTGAAGTCTATGATCTTTGTCTGCTTCGTAAGGTGAAGTCTACGTTCTTTGTCTGCTTCGTAAGGTGAAGTCTATGATCTTTGTCTGCTTCGTAAGGTGAAGTCTACGATCTTTGTCTGCTTCGTAAGGTGAAGTCTACGATCTTTGTCTGCTTCGTAAGGTGAAGTCTACGATCTTTGTCTGCTTCGTATGGTGAAGTCTACGATCTTTGTCTGCTTCGTAAGGTGAAGTCTGCGATCTTTGTCTGCTTTGTAAGGTGAAGTCTACGATCTTTGTCTGCTTTGTAAGGTGAAGTCTACGATCTTTGTCTGCTTTGTAAGGTGAAGTCTACGATCTTTGTCTGCTTTGTAAGGTGAAGTCTACGATCTTTGTCTGCTTTGTAAGGTGAAGTCTACGATCTTTGTCTGCTTCGTAAGGTGAAGTCTACGTTCTTTGTCTGCTTCGTAAGGTGAAGTCTACGATCTTTGTCTGCTTCGTAAGGTGAAGTCAACGATCTTTGTCTGCTTCGTAAGGTGAAGTCTACGATCTTTGTCTGCTTCGTAAGGTGAAGTCTACGATCTTTGTCTGCTTCGTAAGGTGAAGTCTACGATCTTTGTCTGCTTCGTAAGGTGAAGTCTACGATCTTTGTCTGCTTCGTAAGGTGAAGTCTACGATCTTTGTCTGCTTCGTAAGGTGAAGTCTACGATCTTTGTCTGCTTCGTATGGTGAAGTCTACGATCTTTGTCTGCTTCGTAAGGTGAAGTCTGCGATCTTTGTCTGCTTTGTAAGGTGAAGTCTACGATCTTTGTCTGCTTTGTAAGGTGAAGTCTACGATCTTTGTCTGCTTTGTAAGGTGAAGTCTACGATCTTTGTCTGCTTTGTAAGGTGAAGTCTACGATCTTTGTCTGCTTTGTAAGGTGAAGTCTACGATCTTTGTCTGCTTTGTAAGGTGAAGTCTACGATCTTTGTCTGCTTTGTAAGGTGAAGTCTACGATCTTTGTCTGCTTTGTAAGGTGAAGTCTACGATCTTTGTCTGCTTTGTAAGGTGAAGTCTACGATCTTTGTCTGCTTTGTAAGGTGAAGTCTACGATCTTTGTCTGCTTTGTAAGGTGAAGTCTACGATCTTTGTCTGCTTCGTAAGGTGAAGTCTACGATCTTTGTCTGCTTCGTAAGGTGAAGTCTACGATCTTTGTCTGCTTCGTAAGGTGAAGTCTACGATCTTTGTCTGCTTCGTAAGGTGAAGTCTACGATCTTTGTCTGCTTCGTAAGGTGAAGTCTACGATCTTTGTCTGCTTCGTAAGGTGAAGTCTACGATCTTTGTCTGCTTCGTAAGGTGAAGTCTACGATCTTTGTCTGCTTCGTAAGGTGAAGTCTACGATCTTTGTCTGCTTCGTAAGGTGAAGTCTTCGATCTTTGTCTGCTTCGTAAGGTGAAGTCAACGATCTTTGTCTTCTTCGTAAGGTGAAGTCGACGATCTTTGTCTGCTTCGTAAGGTGAAGTCTACGATCTTTGTCTGCTTCGTAAGGTGAAGTCTACGATCTTTGTCTGCTTCGTAAGGTGAAGTCTACGATCTTTGTCTGCTTCGTAAGGTGAAGTCAACGATCTTTGTCTGCTTCGTAAGGTGAAGTCGACGATCTTTGTCTGCTTCGTAAGGTGAAGTCTACGATCTTTGTCTGCTTCGTAAGGTGAAGTCTACGATCTTTGTCTGCTTCGTAAGGTGAAGTCTACGATCTTTGTCTGCTTCGTAAGGTGAAGTCTACGATCTTTGTCTGCTTCGTAAGGTGAAGTCTACGATCTTTGTCTGCTTCGTAAGGTGAAGTCTACGATCTTTGTCTGCTTCGTAAGGTGAAGTCTACGATCTTTGTCTGCTTCGTAAGGTGAAGTCTACGATCTTTGTCTGCTTCGTAAGGTGAAGTCTACGATCTTTGTCTGCTTCGTAAGGTGAAGTCTACGATCTTTGTCTGCTTCGTAAGGTGAAGTCAACGATCTTTGTCTGCTTCGTAAGGTGAAGTCGACGATCTTTGTCTGCTTCGTAAGGTGAAGTCTACGATCTTTGTCTGCTTCGTAAGGTGAAGTCTACGATCTTTGTCTGCTTCGTAAGGTGAAGTCTACGATCTTTGTCTGCTTCGTAAGGTGAAGTCTACGATCTTTGTCTGCTTCGTAAGGTGAAGTCTACGATCTTTGTCTGCTTCGTAAGGTGAAGTCTACGATCTTTGTCTGCTTCGTAAGGTGAAGTCTACGATCTTTGTCTGCTTCGTAAGGTGAAGTCAACGATCTTTGTCTGCTTCGTAAGGTGAAGTCGACGATCTTTGTCTGCTTCGTAAGGTGAAGTCTACGATCTTTGTCTGCTTCGTAAGGTGAAGTCTACGATCTTTGTCTGCTTCGTAAGGTGAAGTCTACGATCTTTGTCTGCTTCGTAAGGTGAAGTCAACGATCTTTGTCTGCTTCGTAAGGTGAAGTCTACAATCTTTGTCTGCTTCGTAAGGTGAAGTCTACGATCTTTGTCTGCTTCGTAAGGTGAAGTCTACGATCTTTGTCTGCTTCGTAAGGTGAAGTCTACGATCTTTGTCTGCTTCGTAAGGTGAAGTCTACGATCTTTGTCTGCTTCGTAAGGTGAAGTCTACGATCTTTGTCTGCTTCGTAAGGTGAAGTCTACGATCTTTGTCTGCTTCGTAAGGTGAAGTCTACGATCTTTGTCTGCTTCGTAAGGTGAAGTCAACGATCTTTGTCTGCTTCGTAAGGTGAAGTCGACGATCTTTGTCTGCTTCGTAAGGTGAAGTCTACGATCTTTGTCTGCTTCGTAAGGTGAAGTCTACGATCTTTGTCTGCTTCGTAAGGTGAAGTCTACGATCTTTGTCTGCTTCGTAAGGTGAAGTCAACGATCTTTGTCTGCTTCGTAAGGTGAAGTCGACGATCTTTGTCTGCTTCGTAAGGTGAAGTCTACGATCTTTGTCTGCTTCGTAAGGTGAAGTCAACGATCTTTGTCTGCTTCGTAAGGTGAAGTCGACGATCTTTGTCTGCTTCGTAAGGTGAAGTCTACGATCTTTGTCTGCTTCGTAAGGTGAAGTCAACGATCTTTGTCTGCTTCGTAAGGTGAAGTCAACGATCTTTGTCTGCTTCGTAAGGTGAAGTCTACGATCTTTGTCTGCTTCGTAAGGTGAAGTCAACGATCTTTGTCTGCTTCGTAAGGTGAAGTCTACGATCTTTGTCTGCTTCGTAAGGTGAAGTCTACGATCTTTCATTCACGGTATGACTTAAGAAATCTTTGAGGACAATTTGGTTTCACCTGGCCAGAACCGGTCATCCCTCACACTTTGCTCAGACCTGGCCAGAACCGGCCATCCCTCACACTTTGCTCAGACCTGGCCAGAACCGGTCCTCCCTCACACTTTGCTCAGACCTGGCCAGAACCGGTCATCCCTCACACTTTGCTCAGACCTGGCCAGAACCGGTCCTCCCTCACACTTTGCTCAGACCTGGCCAGAACCGGTCATCCCTCACACTTTGCTCAGACCTGGCCAGAACCGGTCATCCCTCACACTTTGCTCAGACCTGGCCAGAACCGGTCATCCCTCACACTTTGCTCAGACCTGGCCAGAACCGGTCATCCCTCACACTTTGCTCAGACCTGGCCAGAACCGGTAATCCCTCACACTTTGCTCAGACCTGGCCAGAACCGGTCATCCCTCACACTTTGCTCAGACCTGGCCAGAACCGGTCATCCCTCACACTTTGCTCAGACCTGGCCAGAACCGGTCATCCCTCACACTTTGCTCAGACCTGGCCAGAACCGGTCATCCCTCACACTTTGCTCAGACCTGGCCAGAACCGGTCATCCCTCACACTTTGCTCAGACCTGGCCAGAACCGGTCATCCCTCACACGTTGCTCAGACCTGGCCAAAACCGGCCATCCCTCACACTTTGCTCAGACCTGGCCAGAACAGGCCATCCCTCACACTTTGCTCACACCTTGCCAGAACCGGCCATCCCTCACACTTTGCTCAGACCTGGCCAGAACCGGTCATCCCTCACACTTTGCTCAGACCTGGCCAGAACCGGTCATCCCTCACACTTTGCTCAGACCTGGCCAGAACCGGTCATCCCTCACACTTTGCTCAGACCTGGCCAGAACCGGTCATCCCTCACACTTTGCTCAGACCTGGCCAGAACCGGTCATCCCTCACACGTTGCTCAGACCTGGCCAAAACCGGCCATCCCTCACAGTTTGCTCAGACCTGGCCAGAACAGGCCATCCCTCACACTTTGCTCACACCTTGCCAGAACCGGCCATCCCTCACACTTTGCTCAGACCTGGCCAGAACCGGTCATCCCTCGCTTACACTTTGCTCAGACCTGGCCAGAACCGGTCATCCCTCGCTTACACTTTGCTCAGACCTGGCCAGAACCGGTCATCCCTCGCTTACACTTTGCTCAGACCTGGCCAGAACCGGTCATCCCTCACACTTTGCTCACACCTGGCCAGAACCGGTCATCCCTCACACTTTGCTCACACCTGGCCAGAACCGGTCATCCCTCACACTTTGCTCACACCTGGCCAGAACCTGTCATCCCACACACTTTGCTCACACCTGGCCAGAACCGGTCATCCCTCACACTTTGCTCACACCTGGCCAGAACCGGTCATCCCTCACACTTTGCTCACACCTGGCCAGAAACGTTCATCCCTCACACTTTGCTCACACCTGGCCAGAACCGGCCTTCCCTCACACTTTGCTCAGACCTGGCCAGAACCGGCCATCCCTCACACTTTGCTCAGACCTGGCCAGAACCGGTCATCCCTCACACTTTGCTCACGCCTGGCCAGAACCGGCCATCCCTCACACTTTGCTCAGACCTGGCCAGAACCGGTCATCCCTCACACGTTGCTCAGACCTGGCCAAAACCGGCCATCCCTCACACTTTGCTCAGACCTGGCCAGAACAGGCCATCCCTCACACTTTGCTCACACCTTGCCAGAACCGGCCATCCCTCACACTTTGCTCAGACCTGGCCAGAACCGGTCATCCCTCACACTTTGCTCACACCTGGCCAGAACCGGCCATCCCTCACACTTTGCTCAGACCTGGCCAGAACCGGTCATCCCTCACACTTTGCTCAGACCTGGCCAAAACCGGCCATCCCTCACACTTTGCTCAGACCTGGCCAGAACCGGCCATCCCTCAAACTTTGCTCAGACCTGGCCAGAACCGGTCATCCCTCACACTTTGCTCAGACCTGGCCAGAACCGGCCATCCCTCACACTTTGCTCAGACCTGGCCAGAACCGGCCATCCCTCACACTTTGCTCAGACCTGGCCAGAACCGGCCATCCCTCACACTTTGCTCAGACCTGGCCAGAACCGGTCATCCCTCACACTTTGCTCAGACCTGGCCAGAACCGGCCATCCCTCACACTTTGCTCAGACCTGGCCAGAACCGGTCATCCCTCACACTTTGCTCAGACCTGGCCAGAACCGGTCCTCCCTCACACTTTGCTCAGACCTGGCCAGAACCGGCCATCCCTCACACTTTGCTCAGACCTGGCCAGAACCGGTCATCCCTCACACTTTACTAAGACCTGGCCAGAACCGGCCATCCCTCACACTTTGCTCAGACCTGGCCAGAACCGGTCATCCCTCACACTTTACTCAGACCTGGCCAGAACCGGCCATCCCTCACACTTTGCTCAGACCTGGCCAGAACCGGTCATCCCTCACACTTTGCTCAGACCTGGCCAGAACCGGCCATCCCTCACACTTTGCTCAGACCTGGCCAGAACCGGTCATCCCTCACACTTTGCTCAGACCTGGCCAGAACCGGCCATCCCTCACACTTTGCTCAGACCTGGCCAGAACCGGTCATCCCTCACACTTTGCTCAGACCTGGCCAGAACCGGTCATCCCTCACACTTTGCTCAGACCTGGCCAGAGCCGGTCATCTCTCACCTTCACTTTGCTCTGACCTGGCCAGAGGCGGTCATCTCTCACCTTCACGTTGCTCAGACCTGGCCAGAGCCGGTCATCTCTCACCTTCACTTTGCTCAGACCTGGCCAGAGCCGGTCATCTCTCACCTTCACTTTGCTCAGACCTGGCCAGAGCCAGTCATCTCTCACCTTCACTTTGCTCAGACCTGGCCAGAGCCGGTCATCTCTCACCTTCACTTTGCTCTGACCTGGCCAGAGGCGGTCATCTCTCACCTTCACTTTGCTCAGACCTGGCCAGAGCCGGTCATCTCTCACCTTCACTTTGCTCAGACCTGGCCAGAGCCGGTCATCTCTCACCTTCACTTTGCTCAGACCTGGCCAGAGCCGGTCATCTCTCACCAGACCGTCTTAACCAGTCACCTTGTAACTACACAACCTCGTCAGCTGGTAAGCCGGCGGAAGGCCTCGGTGAGATGACAAAAGCACCAACGACGGGTCATCATCTGGCTAAGATTCGCGTCAGGAAACACTTATCCTGTTTCCTGACAAAACTTACCTAACCTAACCTGGTCAGTTGTCACTAGGTGAAGCTTCATGAAGCAGGTGACATGCAGGTGCTCCTAGTTCAATATTATGTAGATCATTCCGGACACTCAGATCCACCAGAACCTTCACTCATAGTGTTCTGAGTGCGACAGTTCAGAGTGTAACTAGAGTGCGACAGTTCAGAGTGTAACTAGAGTGGGACAGTTCAGAGTGTAACTAGAGTGGGACAGTTCAGAGTGTAACTAGAGTGGTACAGTTCAGAGTGTAACTAGAGTGGGACAGTTCAGAGTGTAACTAGAGTGGGACAGTTCAGAGTGTAACTAGAGTGCGACAGTTCAGAGTGTAACTAGAGTGGGACAGTTCAGAGTGTAACTAGAGTGGGACAGTTCAGAGTGTAACTAGAGTGGGACAGTTCAGAGTGTAACTAGAGTGGGACAGTTCAGAGTGTAACTAGAGTGGGACAGTTCAGAGTGTAACTAGAGTGGGACAGTTCAGAGTGTAACTAGAGTGGGACAGTTCAGAGTGTAACTAGAGTGGGACAGTTCAGAGTGTAACTAGAGTGGGACAGTTCAGAGTGTAACTAGAGTGGGACAGTTCAGAGTGTAACTAGAGTGGGACAGTTCAGAGTGTAACTAGAGTGGGACAGTTCAGAGTGTAACTAGAGTGGGACAGTTCAGAGTGTAACTAGAGTGCGACAGTTCAGAGTGTAACTAGAGTGGGACAGTTCAGAGTGTAACTAGAGTGGGACAGTTCAGAGTGTAACTAGAGTGGGACAGTTCAGAGTGTAACTAGAGTGGGACAGTTCAGAGTGTAATTAGAGTGCGACAGTTCAGAGTGTAACTAGAGTGGGACAGTTCAGAGTGTAACTAGAGTGCGACAGTTCAGAGTGTAACTAGAGTGGGACAGTTCAGAGTGTAACTAGAGTGGGACAGTTCAGAGTGTAACTAGAGTGGGACAGTTCAGAGTGTAACTAGAGTGGGACAGTTCAGAGTGTAACTAGAGTGGGACAGTTCAGAGTGTAACTAGAGTGGGACAGTTCAGAGTGTAACTAGAGTGGGACAGTTCAGAGTGTAACTAGAGTGGGACAGTTCAGAGTGTAACTAGAGTGGGACAGTTCAGAGTGTAACTAGAGTGGGACAGACAGTTCAGAGTGTAACTAGAGTGGGACAGTTCAGAGTGTAACTAGAGTGGGACAGTTCAGAGTGTAACTAGAGTGGGACAGTTCAGAGTGTAACTAGAGTGGGACAGTTCAGAGTGTAACTAGAGTGGGACAGTTCAGAGTGTAACTAGAGTGGGACAGTTCAGAGTGTAACTAGAGTGGGACAGTTCAGAGTGTAACTAGAGTGGGACAGTTCAGAGTGTAACTAGAGTGGGACAGTTCAGAGTGTAACTAGACAGTTCAGAGTGTACTAGTTCAGAGTGTAACTAGAGTGGGACAGTTCAGAGTGTAACTAGAGTGGGACAGTTCAGAGTGTAACTAGAGTGGGACAGTTCAGAGTGTAACTAGAGTGGGACAGTTCAGAGTGTAACTAGAGTGGGACAGTTCAGAGTGTAACTAGAGTGGGACAGTTCAGAGTGTAACTAGAGTGGGACAGTTCAGAGTGTAACTAGAGTGGGACAGTTCAGAGTGTAACTAGAGTGGGACAGTTCAGAGTGTAACTAGAGTGGGACAGTTCAGAGTGTAACTAGAGTGGGACAGTTCAGAGTGTAACTAGAGTGGGACAGTTCAGAGTGTAACTAGAGTGGGACAGTTCAGAGTGTAACTAGAGTGGGACAGTTCAGAGTGTAACTAGAGTGGGACAGTTCAGAGTGTAACTAGAGTGGGACAGTTCAGAGTGTAACTAGAGTGGGACAGTTCAGAGTGTAACTAGAGTGGGACAGTTCAGAGTGTAACTAGAGTGGGACAGTTCAGAGTGTAACTAGAGTGGGACAGTTCAGAGTGTAACTAGAGTGGGACAGTTCAGAGTGTAACTAGAGTGGGACAGTTCAGAGTGTAACTAGAGTGGGACAGTTCAGAGTGTAACTAGAGTGGGACAGTTCAGAGTGTAACTAGGGTGGGACAGTTCAGAGTGTAACTAGAGTGGGACAGTTCAGAGTGTAACTAGAGTGGGACAGTTCAGAGTGTAACTAGAGTGGGACAGTTCAGAGTGTAACTAGAGTGGGACAGTTCAGAGTGTAACTAGAGTGGGACAGTTCAGAGTGTAACTAGAGTGGGACAGTTCAGAGTGTAACTAGAGTGGGACAGTTCAGAGTGTAACTAGAGTGGGACAGTTCAGAGTGTAACTAGAGTGGGACAGTTCAGAGTGTAACTAGAGTGGGACAGTTCAGAGTGTAACTAGAGTGGGACAGTTCAGAGTGTAACTAGAGTGGGACAGTTCAGAGTGTAACTAGAGTGGGACAGTTCAGAGTGTAACTAGAGTGGGACAGTTCAGAGTGTAACTAGAGTGGGACAGTTCAGAGTGTAACTAGAGTGGGACAGTTCAGAGTGTAACTAGAGTGGGACAGTTCAGAGTGTAACTAGAGTGGTGTAACTAGTTCAGTTCAGAGTGTATCTAGAGTGGGACTGTTCAGAGTGTAACTAGAGTGGGACAGTTCAGAGTGTAACTAGAGTGGGACAGTTCAGAGTGTAACTAGAGTGGGACAGTTCAGAGTGTAACTAGAGTGGGACAGTTCAGAGTGTAACTAGAGTGGGACAGTTCAGAGTGTAATTAGAGTGCGACAGTTCAGAGTGTAACTAGAGTGGGACTAGAGTGGAGTGGGACAGTTCAGAGTGTAACTAGAGTGGGACAGTTCAGAGTGTAACTAGAGTGGGACAGTTAAGAGTGTAACTAGAGTGGGACAGTTAAGAGTGTAACTAGAGTGGGACAGTTCAGAGTGTAACTAGAGAGCGACAGATGAGAGTGTTACTAGAGTGGGACAGTTCAGAGTGTAACTAGAGTGGGACAGTTCAGAGTGTAACTAGAGTGGGTTCAGACAGTTCAGAGTGTAACTAGAGTGGGTTCAGAGTGTATCTAGAGCGGGTGAGTTCAGTCTGTAACTAGAGTGGGACAGTTCAGAGTGTAAGTAGAGTGGGACAGTTTAGAGTGTAACTAGAGTGGGACAGTTCAGAGTGTAACTAGAGTGGGACAGTTCAGAGTGTAACTAGAGTGGGACAGTTCAGAGTGTAACTAGAGTGGGACAGTTCAGAGTGTAACTAGAGTGGGACAGTTCAGAGTGTAACTAGAGTGGGACAGTTCAGAGTGTAACTAGAGTGGGACAGTTCAGAGTGTAACTAGAGTGGGACAGTTCAGAGTGTAACTAGAGTGGGACAGTTCAGAGTGTAACTAGAGTGGGACAGTTCAGAGTGTAACTAGAGTGGGACAGTTCAGAGTGTAACTAGAGTGGGACAGTTCAGAGTGTAACTAGAGTGGGACAGTTCAGAGTGTAACTAGAGTGGGACAGTTCAGACTAGAGTGGGACAGTCAGAGTGTAACTAGAGTGGGACAGTTCAGAGTGTAACTAGAGTGGGACAGTTCAGAGTGTAACTAGAGTGGGACAGTTCAGAGTGTAACTAGAGTGGGACAGTTCAGAGTGTAACTAGAGTGGGACAGTTCAGAGTGTAACTAGAGTGGGACAGTTCAGAGTGTAACTAGAGTGGGACAGTTCAGAGTGTAACTAGAGTGGGTTCAGAGTGTAACAGTTCAGAGTGTAACTAGAGTGGGACAGTTCAGAGTGTAACTAGAGTGGGACAGTTCAGAGTGTAAGAGGAGTGGGACAGTTCAGAGTGTTTCTTGTGTGGGACAGTTCAGAGTGTAACTAGAGTGGGACAGTTCAGAGTGTAACTAGAGTGGGACAGTTCACATTGTAACTAGAGTGGACAGTTCAGAGTGTAACTAGAGTGGGACAGTTCAGAGTGTAACTAGAGTGGGACAGTTCAGAGTGTAACTAGAGTGGGACAGTTCAGAGTGTAACTAGAGTGGGACAGTTCAGAGTGTAACTAGAGTGGGACAGTTCAGAGTGTAACTAGAGTGGAACAGTTCAGAGTGTAACTAGAGTGGGACAGTTCAGAGTGTAACTAGAGTGGGACAGTTCAGAGTGTAACTAGAGTGGGACAGTTCAGAGTGTAACTAGAGTGGGACAGTTCAGAGTGTAACTAGAGTGGGACAGTTCAGAGTGTAACTAGAGTGGGACAGTTCAGAGTGTAACTAGAGTGGGACAGTTCAGAGTGTAACTAGAGTGGGACAGTTCAGAGTGTAACTAGAGTGGGACAGTTCAGAGTGTAACTAGAGTGGGACAGTTCAGAGTGTAACTAGAGTGGGACAGTTCAGAGTGTAACTAGAGTGGGACAGTTCAGAGTGTAACTAGAGTGGGACAGTTCAGAGTGTAACTAGAGTGGGACAGTTCAGAGTGTAACTAGAGTGGGACAGTTCAGAGTGTAACTAGAGTGGGACAGTTCAGAGTGTAACTAGAGTGGGAGTGTAACAGTTCAGAGTGTAACTAGAGTGGGACAGTTCAGAGTGTAACTAGAGTGGGACAGTTCAGAGTGTAACTAGAGTGGGACAGTTCAGAGTGTAACTAGAGTGGGACAGTTCAGAGTGTAACTAGAGTGGGACAGTTCAGAGTGTAACTAGAGTGGGACAGTTCAGAGTGTAACTAGAGTGGGACAGTTCAGAGTGTAACTAGAGTGGGACAGTTCAGAGTGTAACTAGAGTGGGACAGTTCAGAGTGTAACTAGAGTGGGACAGTTCAGAGTGTAACTAGAGTGGGACAGTTCAGAGTGTAACTAGAGTGCGACAGTTCAGAGTGTAACTAGAGTGGGACAGTTCAGAGTGTAACTAGAGTGGGACAGTTCAGAGTGTAACTAGAGTGGGTTCAGAGTGTAACTAGAGTGGGACAGTTCAGAGTGTAACTAGAGTGGGACAGTTCAGAGTGTAAGAGTGGGACAGTAGAGTGTAACTAGAGACAGTTCAGAGTGTAACTAGAGTGGGACAGTTCAGAGTGTAACTAGAGTGGGACAGTTCAGAGTGTAACTAGAGTGGGACAGTTCAGAGTGTAACTAGGGTGGGACAGTTCAGAGTGTAACTAGAGTGGGACAGTTCAGAGTGTAACTAGAGTGGGACAGTTCAGAGTGTAACTAGAGTGGGACAGTTCAGAGTGTAACTAGAGTGGGACAGTTCAGAGTGTAACTAGAGTGGGACAGTTCAGAGTGTAACTAGAGTGGGACAGTTCAGAGTGTAACTAGAGTGGGACAGTTCAGAGTGTAACTAGAGTGGGACAGTTCAGAGTGTAACTAGAGTGGGACAGTTCAGAGTGTAACTAGAGTGGGACAGTTCAGAGTGTAACTAGAGTGGGACAGTTCAGAGTGTAACTAGAGTGGGACAGTTCAGAGTGTAACTAGAGTGGGACAGTTCAGAGTGTAACTAGAGTGGGACAGTTCAGAGTGTAACTAGAGTGGGACAGTTCAGAGTGTAACTAGAGTGGGACAGTTCAGAGTGTAACTAGAGTGGGACAGTTCAGAGTGTAACTAGAGTGGGACAGTTCAGAGTGTAACTAGAGTGGGACAGTTCAGAGTGTAACTAGAGTGGGACAGTTCAGAGTGTAACTAGAGTGGGACAGTTCAGAGTGTAACTAGAGTGGGACAGTTCAGAGTGTAACTAGAGTGGGACAGTTCAGAGTGTAACTAGAGTGGGACAGTTCAGAGTGTAACTAGAGTGGGACAGTTCAGAGTGTAACTAGAGTGGGACAGTTCTGGAGTGGGACAGTTCAACTAGAGTGGGACAGTTCAGAGTGTAACTAGAGTGGGACAGTTCAGAGTGTAACTAGAGTGGGACAGTTCAGTGAGGACAGTTCAGAGTGTAACTAGAGTGGGACAGTTCAGAATGTAACTAGAGTGGGACAGTTCAGAGTGTAACTAGAGTGGGACAGTTCAGAGTGTAACTAGAGTGGGACAGTTCAGAGTGTAACTAGAGTGGGACAGTTCAGAGTGTAACTAGAGTGGGACAGTTCAGAGTGTAACTAGAGTGGGACAGTTCAGAGTGTAACTAGAGTGGGACAGTTCAGAGTGTAACTAGAGTGGGACAGTTCAGAGTGTAACTAGAGTGGGACAGTTCAGAGTGTAACTAGAGTGGGACAGTTCAGAGTGTAACTAGAGTGGGACAGTTCAGAGTGTAACTAGAGTGGTACAGTTCAGAGTGTAACTAGAGTGGTACAGTTCAGAGTGTAACTAGAGTGGGACAGTTCAGAGTGTAACTAGAGTGGGACAGTTCAGAGTGTAACTAGAGTGGGACAGTTCAGAGTGTAACTAGAGTGGGACAGTTCAGAGTGTAACTAGAGTGGGACAGTTCAGAGTGTAACTAGAGTGTGGTACAGTTTAGAGTGTAACTAGAGTGGGACAGTTTCAGAGTGTAACTAGAGTGGGACAGTTCAGAGTGTAACTAGAGTGGGACAGTTCAGAGTGTAACTAGAGTGGGACAGTTTAGAGTGTAACTAGAGTGGGACAGTTCAGAGTGTAACTAGAGTGGGACAGTTCAGAGTGTAACTAGAGTGGGACAGTTCAGAGTGTAACTAGAGTGGGACAGTTCAGAGTGTAACTAGAATGGGACAGTTTAGAGTGTAACTAGAGTGGGACAGTTCAGAGTGTAACTAGAGTGGGACAGTTCAGAGTGTAACTAGAGTGGGACAGTTCAGAGTGTAACTAGAGTGGTACAGTTCAGAGTGTAACTAGAGTGGGACAGTTCAGAGTGTAACTAGAGTGGGACAGTTCAGAGTGTAAGTAGAGTGGGACAGTTTAGAGTGTAACTAGAGTGGGACAGTTTAAAGTGTAACTGGAGTGGGACAGTTTAAAGTCTAACTGGAGTGGGACAGTTTAAAGTGTAACTAGAGTGGGACAGTTTAAAGTGTAACTGGAGTGGGACAGTTTAAAGTCTAACTGGAGTGGGACAGTTTAAAGTCTAACTGGAGTGGGACAGTTCAGAGTGTAACTAGAGTGGGACAGTTCAGAGTGTAACTAGGGTGGGACAGTTCAGAGTGTAACTAGAGTGGGACAGTTCAGAGTGTAACTAGAGTGGGACAGTTCAGAGTGTAACTAGAGTGGGACAGTTCAGAGTGTAACTAGAGTGGGACAGTTCAGAGTGTAACTAGAGTGGGACAGTTTAAAGTGTAACAGAGTGTAACTAGAGTGGGACAGTTCAGAGTGTAACTAGAGTGGGACAGTTCAGAGTGTAACTAGAGTGGGACAGTTCAGAGTGTAACTAGAGTGGGACAGTTCAGAGTGTAACTAGAGTGGGACAGTTCAGAGTGTAACTAGAGTGGGACAGTTCAGAGTGTAACTAGAGTGGGACAGTTCAGAGTGTAACTAGAGTGGGACAGTTCAGAGTGTAACTAGAGTGGGACAGTTCAGAGTGTAACTAGAGTGGGACAGTTCAGAGTGTAACTAGAGTGGGACAGTTCAGAGTGTAACTAGAGTGGGACAGTTCAGAGTGTAACTAGAGTGGGACAGTTCAGAGTGTAACTAGAGTGGGACAGTTCAGAGTGTAACTAGAGTGGGACAGTTTAGAGTGTAACTAGAGTGGGACAGTTCAGAGTGTAACTAGAGTGGGACAGTTCAGAGTGTAACTAGAGTGGGACAGTTCAGAGTGTAACTAGAGTGGGACAGTTTAAAGTGTAACTAGTAACTAGAGTGGGACAGTTCAGAGTGTAACTAGAGTGGTAACTAGACAGTTCAGAGTGTAACTAGAGTGGGACAGTTCAGAGTGTAACTAGAGTGGGACAGTTCAGAGTGTAACTAGAGTGGGACAGTTCAGAGTGTAACTAGAGTGGGACAGTTCAGAGTGTAACTAGAGTGGGACAGTTCAGAGTGTAACTAGAGTGGGACAGTTTAGAGTGTAACTAGAGTGGGACAGTTTAGAGTGTAACTAGAGTGGGACAGTTCAGAGTGTAACTAGAGTGGGACAGTTCAGAGTGTAACTAGAGTGGGACAGTTTAGAGTGTAACTAGAGTGGGACAGTTAAGAGTGTAACTAGAGTGGGACAGTTCAGAGTGTAACTAGAGTGGGACAGTTCAGAGTGTAACTAGAGTGGGACAGTTTAGAGTGTAACTAGAGTGGGACAGTTCAGAGTGTAACTAGAGTGGGACAGTTAGAAGTGTAACTAGAGTGGGACAGGTCATAGTGTAACTAGAGTGGGACAGTTTAAAGTGTAACTAGAGTGGGACAGTTTAGAGTGTTACTAGAGTGGGACAGTTTAAAGTGTAACTAGAGTGTAACTAGAGTGGGACAGTTTAAAGTGTAACTAGAGTGGGACAGTTTAGAGTGTTACTAGAGTGGGACAGTTTAAAGTGTAACTAGAGTGGGACAGTTTAAAGTGTAACTAGAGTGGGACAGTTTAAAGTGTAACTAGAGTGGGACAGTTTAAAGTGTAACTGGAGTGGGACAGTTTAAAGTGTAACTAGAGTGGGACAGTTTAAAGTGTAACTAGAGTGGGACTGTTTAAAGTGTAACTAGAGTGGGACAGTTTAAAGTCTAACTGGAGTGGGACAGTTTAAAGTCTAACTGGAGTGGGACAGTTTAAAGTGTAACTAGAGTGGGACAGTTTAAAGTCTAACTGGAGTGGGACAGTTTAAAGTGTAACTAGAGTGGGACAGTTTAAAGTGTAACTAGAGTGGGACAGTTTAAAGTCTAACTGGAGTGGGACGGTTTAAAGTGTAACTAGAGTGGGACAGTTTAAAGTGTAACTAGAGTGGGACAGTTTAAAGTGTAACTGGAGTGGGACAGTTTAAAGTGTAACTAGAGTGGGGCAGTTTAAAGTGTAACTAGAGTGGGACAGTTTAAAGTGTAACTGGAGTGGGACAGTTTAAAGTGTAACTAGAGTGGGACAGTTTAAAGTGTAACTGGAGTGGGACAGTTTAAAGTGTAACTGGAGTGGGACAGTTTAAAGTGTAACTAGAGTGGGGCAGTTTAAAGTGTAACTGGAGTGGGACAGTTTAAAGTGTAACTAGAGTGGGACAGTTTAAAGTGTAACTGGAGTGGGACAGTTTAAAGTGTAACTGGAGTGTGATAGTTTAAAGTGTAACTAGAGTGGGGCAGTTTAAAGTGTAACTGGAGTGGGACAGTTTAAAGTGTAACTGGAGTGGGACAGTTTAAAGTGTAACTGGAGTGGGACAGTTTAAAGTGTAACTGGAGTGGGACAGTTTAAAGTGTAACTGGAGTGGGACAGTTTAAAGTGTAACTAGATTGGGGCAGTTTAAAGTGTAACTAGAGTGGGGCAGTTTAAAGTGTAACTAGAGTGGGGCAATTTAAAGTGTAACTGGAGTGGGACAGTTTAAAGTGTAACTGGAGTGGGACAGTTTAAAGTGTAACTAGAGTGGGACTGTTTAAAGTGTAACTGGAGTGTGATAGTTTAAAGTGTAACTAGAGTGGGGCAGTTTAAAGTGTAACTGGAGTGGGACAGTTTAAAGTGTAACTAGAGTGGGACAGTTTAAAGTCTAACTGGAGTGGGACAGTTTAAAGTGTAACTAGAGTGGGACAGTTTAAAGTGTAACTGGAGTGGGACAGTTTAAAGTGTAACTGGAGTGGGACAGTTTAAAGTGTAACTGGAGTGGGACAGTTTAAAGTGTAACTAGAGTGGGACAGTTTAAAGTGTAACTAGAGTGGGACAGTTTAAAGTGTAACTAGAGTGGGACAGTTTAAAGTGTAACTAGAGTGGGACAGTTTAAAGTGTAACTAGAGTGGGACAGTTTAAAGTCTAACTGGAGTGGGACAGTTTAAAGTGTAACTAGAGTGGGACAGTTTAAAGTGTAACTAGAGTGGGACAGTTTAAAGTCTAACTGGAGTGGGACAGTTTAAAGTCTAACTGGAGTGGGACAGTTTAAAGTGTAACTAGAGTGGGACAGTTTAAAGTGTAACTAGAGTGGGACAGTTTAAAGTGTAACTAGAGTGGGACAGTTTAAAGTGTAACTAGAGTGGGACAGTTTAAAGTGTAACTAGAGTGGGGCAGTTTAAAGTGTAACTAGAGTGGGACAGTTTAAAGTCTAACTGGAGTGGGACAGTTTAAAGTGTAACTAGAGTGGGGCAGTTTAAAGTGTAACTAGAGTGGGACAGTTTAAAGTCTAACTGGAGTGGGACAGTTTAAAGTGTAACTAGAGTGGGACAGTTTAAAGTGTAACTGGAGTGGGACAGTTTAAAGTGTAACTAGAGTGGGGCAGTTTAAAGTGTAACTAGTGGGAGTGGGAGTTTAAAGTGTAACTAGAGTTTAGTTTAAAGTGTAACTAGAGTGGGGCAGTTTAAAGTGTAACTAGAGTGGGACAGTTTAAAGTGTAACTAGAGTGGGACAGTTTAAAGTGTAACTAGAGTGGGGCAGTTTAAAGTGTAACTAGAGTGGGACAGTTTAAAGTGTAACTAGAGTGGGACAGTTTAAAGTGTAACTAGAGTGGGACAGTTTAAAGTGTAACTGGAGTGGGACAGTTTAAAGTGTAACTAGAGTGGGGCAGTTTAAAGTGTAACTGGAGTGGGACAGTTTAAAGTGTAACTAGAGTGGGACAGTTTAAAGTGTAACTAGAGTGGGACAGTTTAAAGTGTAACTGGAGTGGGACAGTTTAAAGTGTAACTAGAGTGGGACAGTTTAAAGTGTAACTAGAGTGGGACAGTTTAAAGTGTAACTAGAGTGGGGCAGTTTAAAGTGTAACTAGAGTGGGGCAGTTTAAAGTGTAACTAGAGTGGGGCAGTTTAAAGTGTAACTAGAGTGGGACAGTTTAAAGTGTAACTAGAGTGGGGCAGTTTAAAGTGTAACTAGAGTGGGGCAGTTTAAAGTGTAACTGGAGTGGGACAGTTTAAAGTGTAACTAGAGTGGGGCAGTTTAAAGTGTAACTAGAGTGGGGCAGTTTAAAGTGTAACTGGAGTGGGACAGTTTAAAGTGTAACTGGAGTGGGACAGTTTAAAGTGTAACTAGAGTGGGGCAGTTTAAAGTGTAACTAGAGTGGGACAGTTTAAAGTGTAACTAGAGTGGGGCAGTTTAAAGTGTAACTAGAGTTTAAAGTGTAACTAGAGTGGGGCAGTTTAAAGTGTAACTGGAGTGGGACAGTTTAAAGTGTAACTAGAGTGGGGCAGTTTAAAGTGTAACTAGAGTGGGGCAGTTTAAAGTGTAACTGGAGTGGGACAGTTTAAAGTGTAACTAGAGTGGGGCAGTTTAAAGTCA